>NC_079973.1:20324852-20647519 GCF_029852145.1 Microplitis mediator | reverse complement strand
CTTTATACATTCTTTAACAATAACTAAAATTAAATGATGCAGTTTTAACAATAAATTAATATTAAAGGAAGTGCGAACTTTAGATAATTAATTTTTAATTTAATTTACAGCATAAAGGAGTACCGTACTGTCACGTTCCTTGTTATGGTGCGTTGTTTGGTCCACAATTATTTGGTCATGGTACTAGAGTCGAATCTCATACAAGCTTTGGTAAAAAAGAGCCGCGATCAACTTTACCGAGGTAATTTATTTGTTAATTACTGTATGATATTTTTAAATATAAAATTTTATTTACGTATTCGCTTATTAAATTTTTGTTACAGGTCGCATTTAGAAACAAAATTAAAAGTTTTTAATCAGTATTATGAGGGTAAAAGTGGTGGGATAAGAAGTAGAGAAGTCAATGGGAGATTAATTCTCGAAGGTGCTCTAAGAATTTATTGGGGGGTACGTGGTGTAATTCATTTAAAAGAGGATGATGATCAGAGAACAGTCGTAACAGCACGAAATCGTAATTCTTGTCGTCGTAGTGTTGCTGAAAAAGTTGAAGACGAAGATGAGGATGAGGATGACAACGATAATGATAATCACAATGGAAAACGTACTAGTCCAAATGAAAAAGATTTATCACCAACGGAAAGTAATTTGGAGAGTGAGCCAAATTCAGTGCCGACCTCACCCGATCACTTAAAAAGTCTGACCTTACCGATGAAACTTGATGTTAAGAATATGGAGCTAGACGAATTGGACGAGTTGCTTCAAGTTGAACGTAAAGTTGAGGACGGTGATAAATTGTATCAAACAATGCCTGAAAATCTGCCATCGATGTCGCATTCTGTCACTGAAACATCGCAGTCGGCGAGTCAATCGAGTCTTGACGGGTCGTCAGAGAATCGAAGCTCGATGACCAACAGCAGTGCTAGTTCGCAAACTAAAACTAACAACAGTAGCATCAATAGTACGCCGACACACAGCTTAGACAGTACTTCATCTAGCACAGATACTCCTAATAATTGTCAAGGAACTCCCAACAGAAATGGCAATTTACGCAGAGTCGAGTACTACGATAGTCTAGAAAAAAACAGCAATAATCGGAGAATGAGTAACGATGACAGCTGGATTGAGAAAGGATTAAATCGTTCGATGTCTGGACCTGATTGCCTTCAAAGACATCGCGGCGACAGTGATACTGATTCAGTTAATTCGCTCCACTTTCGTGATGACGACAATATGACCATGTCTACGGACAGTGGGTTAGAGCTGGATGGCGTTGTTCTGCGTCGTAAACAAGGATCTACGGCGATACGTCGACGTCCTGGTGGCAGAAGACAGTCGCGAAGTCGATTGCGTCGCCGTTGTTCCATCAACGGGCACTTTTACAACCGGGAAACAAGTTTTTTTACTCCACCACATGGATCACAAATGTCAGTCTGGGTCACTAGTCTTGTTAGTACTCAAGAGGTTATTAATTTGATGCTTGACAAATATAAAGTCGACGCTAAATCAGATAATTTTGCTTTGTTTGTCGTACGTGACAACGGAGGTAAGTTTTAAATTAGTGTTTATTTTTAAAGTATTCTTATGAAACAGGTAAATTGATTTTTTTAAATTCTTTTAAAGGCCATTCTCAGACAGTGCCCTCCATTTTTCAAAATTTTCAATGACTCAACTGTCATAAGCGTATGAAAATTTGATCGTTTAATTAAAAAAAATTAAAGCATTAATTGAAAAAAGGAAGATGTTGTCACAATTTCGCTAAGACATGAATTTAAAAAAAAAAATTCCTCACAATTGTTATCAATTAGGAGTAAAACGAAATTTGTTGAATAAAATTTAGCCTACAAAATTTGATCAATATTTCAGTAAAATCTTAATGTCAATTTTATTTATTTATTTATTTAGAAATAAATCCAACAGCCATAGCTAATTACAGGGTTACTTTTACATAAAAATACAAAAAACAAAAATATATTTGCGGGCAGAAGATGTGCTTCCGAATAAAACTAACCATAATTTTTAATATTGCAATATTATATAGTAAAAAAAATAATAACAAAATAAAAGAGATAATTTTTCCTTAAACATATAAAGTAAAAGCCCCTATACCTGCTCAGCACAATTATTATTGATAAATAATTATTTGTGAATCTAAATATATTAAAATATGATGTATCAAAATATTTTATAATAGATTATAAATTTAAATTAAATGACTGTTTTCAAAATCGCGCTCAGCCGGGCATTTTTTACTTTAACGTTCATTCGTTAGATTAAATTTAGGGTACGTCAAATTTTTTACGAATTTTTATAACTATAACTTATTAAATACATTTTTAAAATTTATGAAATTTTATATTATGAAAGAATAAAGTAGTATAATTTATAAATTATTTGTCCAAATCAATAAACTTATCATAGTTTAATTGATATTGTCTTTGAGCGACTATAGGGCCATGTGTTGATCGAGTAATGGTACATCACAACTTTTAGTGAGCGACTATGGGTACACTCAAGGAGCTTATTTAAATAATTAATAATAATTAATTAACAACATTATTCTTCAGACTAAAATTTTATTCTAATACTCGAAACTTAAAAAAATAACTATAAAAAAAAAAATGGTTTTTCATTTTATTTATTAATTCATATTGAGTGATTTAATCTCACTCCAATGAAAAGTGAGCGGATATAGGGTTTTTTACCTTATTACTATTCATAATTCGAATATTCAAATTTTGTAGGCTAAAATTTATTTAGCAAATCTCGTTTAACTTCTAATTGATAACAATTGTGAATAATTTTTTAAAAATTCTATATCTCGGCGAAATTGTCCTTTTTTTAATTAAGGTTTTAATTTTTTTTTAATAAATTGATCAAATTTGAATACGGTTATATTAATATTAATTAATCTCATTAACATTATTGAGATTAATCTATTTTTGAATGAGAATACTCTTTGTAATTGTATTATTCCAATAATTAATGACTGTTTACATTAAATTATTTTATTATTTTTAGAGCAACGTAGACTAAGAGATGATGAATATCCTCTAGAAGTTCGTGTAGCTCTCGGACCACATGAAAATGTTGCACGTCTATTTCTCGTGGACAAATTATCGACTCCCGAAATAAGCTCAGATGTCGCCCAATTTTTGAATCTCTCATTAGCTGAGTGTCAGGGCATTTTACAACGATACCATTACGAGGAAGAGAAACAGATTTTGCTATTAAAAGAAAAGTTAGTTGATGAAATTCACCATTTATTCAATAAATTTATAATTCAATTAGTTGATTAATTATTATCTATTTTTATCTTTCCAGGTACAAGGAAATGCGACGTAGAATAAAACAACGAATGGAAGAATTGAAAGTCCGGTTGTAGGTGAGAAATGAGATTAATTTTTCTTTTTTTACTATTTTTTATTGAATCATTGCTATTTTCAATTGAGATTGATCATTACTTTTCATTTTAAGCACAGAGTGCTCACATTAATTAATTCTTAAAATTGATCTATTTTTATTACTCGATAATTTAATTACTTTTCTTTATCAAAACGTTATCACGAGAATATTTTAAATAACAAAATGAAAATAAAGCTAAAATTACATTTGATGGTGACAAATAATCATACATCAGCGTGTAATACATATCGATTTTTTTTCTCTCGAGTTAAAAAGGCTGGCAAATTCAAATTAATTAAAAATATATAGGTTTATAAATGCTTTTACTAACGTACATTTATTTCTTATATTTTTACACTACTGAGCTTTATAAAAAAATTTATTTGTTTTCTGCGATTGTGCATTATCATAAATATAATGTACGCGTAAACTATAAATCTAATTTTTATAAATCTGGTAGCTAATAGTATAGATAATAATTTAGATTAATTATATTTAGTAATTAAGTTTTTTATTCTAATGAATAAAGAATATTTTTAGTCATCGTTTATTGGACTTGAATAATTTCTATTTAAAGAAAATATAAATCGAAGAGCTTTCCGTTTTTTACAATCATTTTTTCATGTTCCTGAAGATCGGAATGTTTTTCGCGCAACGGAAATAAAAAAAATTGTAAAGTAAAAAATCTACTGGGTGGTTAAATTTTTTGATATGTTTCGCATACACACGTCAAGAACAAAATGGTACTGGAGACTATCCCGGATTAGACTCAGTTACATCTGAGGTAGAAAAAATTTCAAATGGTGACCACTTACACATGGATTATATTCAGTTCTATCTCAGATTTAACTCAGTTACCCCGGGTCAAAAATAAAATTTGATTTAGACCTTGTTTACCAAGTTGAAATTTAAAGCCGTTTTTCACAAGACAAACTTGACTTTTTCTTACGGATATATGAAATATATTGAGTTTTCGCTTTGGTTTAGATCTAACTGGCTTACTTAGTCACGATTTAAGATGGAAATTTTTGAATCAAGTCGAAATTGACTTGGTTTAGATTTATTCCGCTTGGATTTTAAAACGAAATAAAAAAAAAAAATAAAAATAAAATAAAATAAAGTGAAACGGGAAAAATACCTTTTACACGCAGAGAATTTTACGGTATTTTTTGCATCAAAAATTTATAGAAAAATTACTACAGTCATAGTAACATGAGGACAGTATGGAATTATTGTACAAATTACCGATACTGTAGAAATTTTTAAAATACATCGAACAGAATTTACAAGGTGCATTGTAATTTTGACAAAGCAACAGATTAAATTTATACCAACTGCATAGTAAAATTTATTCGGTTAAATCAGAATATTTAGTATGCAGTTGGTATAAATTTTATCTGTTACAGTATCGGTAATTTGTACAATAATTCCATACTGTCCTCATGTTACTATGACTAGTAATTTTTCTATAAATTTTTGATGCAAAAAATACCGTAAAATTTTCTGTGTGTACACTAAAAAATACAGCTTGCTTTTGACTTGGTTGAGCAACTCTAAAGTTAAGTGAATGACTGTCGTGCTCGAAGTGAAGATGAATAAGTTCAAACTAAGGTGGAAAAAGTTCTAAAAGTTGACAAAAATTTAATTCAAGTCGAAAAAGTTGAGATCTTATCGAAAAATCATCGGCAAATCGACAACTTCAAAAGAAAATAAGATGAAGCGAGTCTGAATAAGGTTTTATTTTTGATCGGGGACATCTCAAATCATACAGCGGTAGATTATATTGGTTGCAATCCTAGATGTAAGTGGTTACTATCTATAATTTTTTTTTACCTCAGATGTAACTGAGTATAATCTGGCATAGTAGCCAGTACAATCTTGTCCTTTCCATGCCGGTGCCGGTATGTCAGCCGAAAATCTTAAGCCACCCCTAACTTCCGGAACTGCCCCTTTAGTCAGCCGTAAGCAGTCGACTGACATAATTCTTTTAATTTTCATTGCGCGGAAAACGTTCTGATCTTCAGGTACATATTTTTTCTAGTTCATTATGAAAAAAAAAATAATGGCAATAAGAATAGAGAATCATAGACTCATGATTTTTTAAAAGCAATAGAGATAGTTATGAAATAACTTACCATTCCTTGAATTTGAATATTTATAATAATAATAATGGTGCATTAGTTGGCATTTTCAATGCTTTCAAATATTTTTGAATAAAATTTCTGCAATTTCTTCCAGTAAATAAAGTCATTTAATTTTATTTTTAGTTACATCTTACTGATTTTTTATAAAATTTTAATATTTTGCAGTAATAAATTTTTACTAATACTAGTAGTGGGAACTGATTATTAGTTAAAATTAACTGATGTGTAGCTTATTATTTTATAGATTTTTTATTTAAAAGTCATCTAAAATAATGACTCAAAGAATTTATTTTAATCAATATTTAAAAGATTATAAAATAATTATAATTTTTATTTTCAATTACTATTGATAATTTATTAGAAATATAAATAATATGACTAATTCTAAAAGTTTACATTAATTTAACGTACAAAGAGTAAAAAAACACAAATACATACCTGCTTTTCTATTAGTTTCGTTAAAAAACAACAGTATAATGTTGACTTACTGCCAGTAATGTCTGATAGTGATAAAACACAAACAAACAAATAGATCTAAATGAACAATTAGATTGAAAGTCTATCTAAAGATGAAATAAATCAAATGAGAAATATTTTAAACCATGACATTTATCTATTAAATAATAAAAATCTCTGCTGTGGTACATAAATGTTAGATAAAAATAAATAAAAAGTTATAAAATATAATAATTTGTAATATATAACAATGTAATGCTGAGTTGTAAGGAGCAAGTTATTATACGATAAATAAAAAAATTAACACTGTTTACTCTTTATAACAAAAATAAAAAAACATCCTCTATTTTTTTATGGATGGATTTTTTTATGTTACCTTAGTGTGAATGAAAGAGTAAATGCAGTTAATTGTGAGGTGAAAAAGTGATTGAGTGAAAAAAATACTGATCCTTTTTTCCCTCTTATTTATTTTCAGCTGCTTTATTATAAAAAAAAATCTGAAAAATGGTTGATCCTGTGGGCCGGCCACAAAACTTTCCGCTCTTTTCGAGCTCAGAGAACTCGAAAACGTTACTATTGGTCGAGGTCAAAAAATGGTTGGACCGAAAAAATATATATTTTGCTGAAAACAAATAATTTTTCCGACGGTATCTTTAGAACAAATCGACCGCTGTGCGGCAATCGACAGATTTACGAGTTACACAACAAAAACCTAAAAAAAGTTTTTTTATTTTTATTTTTTGTATAACTTGTAAACTACTCGAGCGATCGACTTCCAAATCTAATCAGTCCTAGGTCTTGGCGAGCTTTTTCGATTGCCGCCAAATACGTTCCAATCGGTTGATTTGTTCCGAAGATATTGTCGGGCAAAAAAAGTTCACACATATGGGGGAGAGGCGACACCGAATTGGTCTGGGTTCAATTCCCAGTTCGGGCTATCTATATTTTTCTCAATTTATCTATAAATTGTTTTATTGAGAAGGTTTGCATGTTTAGGTTTCCACTATATTTAAATGGACGTCTGTTTGAAAATATTCAGAATATTTTCCTAGGACTCCAAAAGATTGAGATATAGTGAAAACTCTATTTTCGAGACTGATCGAAACCAATAACTTCCCCCTTTTTTGAAAATTTTACATTTTCACAGTGGGAAGTTAAAAAATAAGTGAAATTTGAATCCGTGCGGTATACAACGAAATGAATTCATTTAAAAATTTTGAGGTACAGATCTTGGCATGTAGAACTTGAAAGTGAAAGACGGTGTATAACTTTGGAAAATTTAAAAATGAAAGTAATATATTGAGAACTTGATTTTCATATAAAAGTCGAAAAACATTCACATTAAAGTCTACTTAAAGTTCTACGCTGTTTCAAATTGACAAGTTCTGCATAAACTTTTTTGAAATCTTTCAAAAATTTATTTCTTTTTACTCGGCAGAGTAGACTTATAATTAATATTAGAGTAAACAATCTAGTCTACTACTCCCTTAAATACTAGCCCTCTAAAAAATTTTTCTTTATACTCACGTTATTTTGATGCCTGTAATCATTCCATTAAAGTATTAATTTAATGAAATTAAAATAACTATTTTTTGAGAACTAAAATTGATAATTATCAATCTTGAAATTCTTTTATTAACGAAATTGACATAGGACGAGGTTGGATACTTATAGGAGGTTGGCAATCGGGTACTTGACCCTATTATTGACTCTTAGGAGTATAAATTTTTGAATAAAGCCGATGTTTTGTTCATCTTCTTTGCATAAAATCCTACAGATTCGTCAGTTAAAAAAATGTTAAACCGTATCAATAATTAGCTAATTCAGTCGATCCTCTTATAAGACTACACGTGATAAGACTCTTCTCCTCAACCTCGCTATAAGACTAACGAACAGTACGACTAAAATCAAGATAAAATTTACATACATATAGATTGTAGATTAACAGGAGTTATCAGATATTTTCCGCTAAATTCGTTTCGGAAACAAAATCTCTAAGTACAAAAAACAGGCCGCACATTGATGTACTACTGTCGAATCTAGTGAAGTGCACTTTAATTATTTGATAATATTCGTTTGTTTAAGAGAAAAACTCGGCCAAAGTTTACATTTACTGCACAAGTGCAACAAAAATAGTACCGTTCGTGGACTTGAGTGTAATAGAGAGAAAAGTGGGAACCCCTCTTTTAAGTAATTTATTTTCTTAAAGAATACTTACGATTTCGTGGTTTCACATAATTAATTAAGGGAAAAAAACGACAAAATTCTGTTGATTTATAATTATACATAAAATAGACTCACTGTATAATAGAGCAGAGTTAAACCGAATTCATAAATAAAACGCAAAACGGCGATCAAAGTTACTTCTTTCTCCCTCCTTAAGATTAGAATAGTTAGTATGATATTAATAATAAATAATAAACAATAAATGCATTTGGACAGAATGTATTTTATTTATCTTTTTTAATAAGTAGATTAAAATGGTTTCAATGCAATGTTACGAGTAGTACGAATAGTTATCATCATCATCATTAATATACGGGTTAATAGGAATAAGAAACTTTTTTTTTGACTTATATCCAACAACACCGAGGAGCTTAGTCGCTTAATTTTAATTCTTTTCATGACACTGACATAAGTTATTAAATAAATTGTAACAATTTATATTTTATAATTTGCTACGATTTTTTTTATTAATTAACAGTGTAGTATTTAATGCTACTACACTTGTAAGTTAAATTATCTTCGGCGTTAATAGAATATTTATTTATTTATTTATTAATAATATTAAAAATGATCGAGTATAATTTTATACTTATATCGTCATGTTCCGAAACTGCTCCTTTATTTTATTTTATTTTTTTCAAGTTATCGATATCTGCACTTATCCATACGAATTTACATTTTTTTTTCTTAAAATTCCCAAAGCAATAACAATATTACATATGCTTTGAGAATTGACTACATGTTTTAATAATAAAAAAAATGAGCTTTGGCTGTTTTTTAATTATTGATTTAAAATAATCCGAATATCAGTTATTATTTTAATTAATTTAAAAATAAAAATGGCAAAATTTAACTTGTGAGCTGTACTGGAGATGGTTTAATGACGATGTTGCGAACTCGATTATCACAATCTGGCAAAATATAGGCCTTACAAAAAATACAATACGTGTTCGCCGCATTGTCGATAACCAGTGGTGTGTATTGCTCATTAAAATTGCCTGGATGCACGCTTGCAAGTATTTTTTTTTTTTTTTATATATTACTTTAGCAGTATTTTATATTTATTTATATTTTAGTTGCGTGTTTATGTCATCTTTTCAATTATCCTCTCGTGATTAACATTCTTCTTAAATTAAATAAATTATTTTAATTATAATAATTAATATTATTATACAGATAAATATATAATTTATTTATAATTTTCATACAAATATGCTATAGGTTATTAAATTACTTAAAATAATAAATGACAGGACGAATGAGATCTGGAATCAATATATCGATTCGAAATAATTTTAATGTGGCCAATTATTACTTTTTTAATTTATTTAGTACTTTCGATGGAAAGGTTTTGGTTGCTGATATTTTTTTTACCAATCGTATTAATTACTAATTGTTCAGCTGTTAATTAAATAAATTATTGAGTATTTTTGTGGCAACAAAAATTAATTACTTTAATTATTTTTAGTAATTATATGATAATTGTCTCATTATAAGGGACTGATTCATTTAATTTTTAATTAAATTAATTATTGAAACGATTGTTTTTTTAAAATCAACTTTTAGCGTCGATATTTTGCTAAAAAAATAAATAATTAATTTTGTAGCCACACAGAAAAAAAAATTTTTTTTGGCGCCAGAAATATTTAAATTATGAATTGAAGATAAAAATTTTCTAAGCACTAGAAACAATTTCTTGGCGTAAGAATTTTTTTCTCACTTCAAAAAATTTTTTCTGGCTCCAAGAAAATTTTTGAGTTTAATTTATAAAGAAAAAAATTTCTTGGGGCAAATAAAAAATTTCCTGTACAAACTGACAATAAGCAGTCGCAATGTTTTTAATAATTTAGATATACGATCGGTAAAAAAACGTAAGCGATCAATACTTGGAAATAATGTAATAAATTATTGATTAAAATTGATAAATTAAAAATTAACTTTTAGTCTAGACTTGAATTTAAATAATTAATTTTTTTCTATTCAAAACTTTTTTTGTTAATTTTTAGTCATCAATATTGAATTAAAAATGAACGAACTTATAGTTGTGAAAATGAATTAAACGCAATTAGGAGTTTAAAATATAATTTGCATAAATTCTTAAGCATATTGATAATTAATTAACGTTTTAATTATTTAGTATGGCTGGTTAAAATTTTAGATATCAATTAAAATCAATTTAGGTAATAAATATTGACGTGATTGTACACAGAAAAAAAGGTTTTCTTGGCGCAAAAGATATTTTCCATTATGAAGAAGACAAAAATTTCCTTCTCGTGTCAAAAAAATTTTTGTTGCTCCAAGAAAATTTTTTCTCATCCCAAAAAATTTTTGCTTTCAATTTATAATGCAAAAAATTTTTTAAAAAAGGAAAAAATTTTCTCGGGGCGAGTCAAAATTTTTTGCGCCAAAAAAGTCTTTTTTTCTGTGTAGAAAAATTATAGCACTTTGTTTTAATTGAAATAAATATAATGATACTGAAGTTGGCTGACGTCTGATAATTTTTGGATTTTTTTCAAAACGATAAATTATAAAAAAAAAAAAGTATTTTAAATAATTGCACTTCTAGTATTTTCAATTTTCTACATGTCCATATTTTTTTTTTTTTTTTTGTCATTCATTTGGTGAAAAAAGAAATTCAAAAATTGTTAATTGTCTGCTAACTTCAGGATCATATAAATATATAATAAAATAATAATAATAATTATTGTTATGTGATGCTATTGGATTTAAAAGTCGGTGCATAATTACAATTATCCTAATTAAAAAAAAAAGAAAGTAACTAAAAATACATACACATACACATTCCTCGTCTAAAATTCGATGTGTTCGTCCTCAACAATAACAATTGAATATGAATTAGAAAAATAACATTATATTGTAGACAACAACTGGTTATATTGTGTATATAGTGTAGCGGTATTTTAATATTTATATTCATTATGTATATATAATATATATAATTTTTTTTTTCATCATTATTTTATTTATATATTTATAATTCATGTATATATATAATTTATATAATAATAATTATTTTATTTTCATTTAATCATTTACACACACCATTGGCGCGAGGTGTATATTTTTTCGTTCTCTCTTATTACAAGTATTTAGTTTTTTATTTTATCGGTCAATTATTTGTTTGGTCGATTAAATATCCATAAAACTATGAGAGAAATCGGATCGGATTTAAAATGACATTTTGTACCAATATTTAAATTGAAAGAGCAAGTACTGTAGTAATTAATATAAATATTTAGTCATTAATCAGTTTCATTATTTTTATTTCATTTACTTTCATCTAAAAACTGCAAATTCTTGTTATTTATTTTTAATTATAAAACATTTATTTGTGTAAACTATAAAACGAAGGACGAATGATAATTAGATTATAAATTTACCTTCGTCACCTCGCGTCATTGGACGAATTGTGGACAGAATTGTGACGGTGTATGACTTTATTATTTTTTTTTTTATCTTAAAACTTAACTGTGCTCACTTATAAATTTAAATACACGTACAGCTAACACGTACTATGGAAAAAAAATCTGTCACTTCTACGACGGACATCAATTATTATTATTTTATACTCATATATTTATATATGTATAATTATTATTATTATTATTATGGTAATAATTTATAAATAATATTTATATTACAGTTAGATTGCTCATTGTCAATTCATCAATTATCACATTTAGTACAAGTTAAAAAATATTTCTAACATTTATTATGTTTTTATAATGCATGAGCATTTTGCGATTTGCAAAATCGACTTTTTTTTTTTTTGGTTTTTTACATTTTTTAATTTTTTTTTTGTCGCATTTGACATCTTGTCAATGCATTTTATATTAATGTTACATTATTTATTACTTATTAATTGTGCCATATATGAATAATAATTATATATTTATATTTATATATATATCTCTTACAGAGGTACGATGAAAACGATGATAGCACGTCATAAATAATTTTTATATTTTAATATAATTGCAAAATTTATTTTTATTCCTCGTAATCTTAATAAATAAATAAATTTATTAACTAATTTATAATAAATTATCATTAAAAAAGGAGTTGATTGGCATAAAAAAATGTATTTACATTAAATTCAATGAAATGTTTATTTTTATAATAAAAAATCTGTTATTTATTTGCAATTATATTAAATATAAAAATTTATTAAATACATTAGTTCTAGAGACAAATTCGACTACAAATTTCTTTCAATTTAATTTATCTATATACTATACTATTAAGAATTAGGATTAAACATCAAGGACACCGAGACGCGAGAATAATTGAAAAAAGGTCAATTTTATATTGGATCTACATTAGTTTGGGAATAGTTTATTTATTTTTTTTTAAGACAACTACGACTACATAAGTACTAATTTATTAATATGGGCTGTAGTGGTTTTTAATCTAAAAATTTAATTAACTATTTTAAATATTATCTAAAAGTCGCTCTCATCGCACCGAGCTGACTACTGGTTGATGGAGACCGAGGATTGAGCAAACTGTTATTGCACAAAACTAATCTCGTACTACTTCTGCCATTAGTTGGATTTTCATTACTATTAATGACGTTAAATATTGCTGGTGTATTTAACTTTTTATTTTTTTGCCAGGGACATAGCGAGTTTAATTAATTATTTTTAAATAATACAATAATTGGCACCTCATATATTTGACACTAAATCTTTCTCTATTAATTAATCATCCTTTATATTTCATATAAGAATACACTGTAAAAAATTCGGAGTGATTAAGGATTTTATTTCAGTTTGAATTCACTCCTTTATTCGGAGTTTCAGAGTTTACCCCCCCCCCCTCTTCCTCCCCCTCTTGCATACGGAGTAAATAGAGAGTTTGTTTTTTCAGCTGAGTGATTTCGGACTGATCTGAATTTGATTCCAATCTGCATTCACTCCGAGTCACTCCGAAGTTTTGATATTAAAATAAACATCTTTTAGGAGTCAATTCTACTTCAAAGCGGAGTTTCATTATTAAATTAAACTCCCCTTCGGAGTAAAATTCCTCTCCGAGGGAATTAAATAAATAAAGTCATCCGTTCCGGGTTTACTCCGCATTCACTCCGTTAATTTTTTACAGTATAACAATAATAATAACATAAATAATGATAATTTAAATAAAGGAAGCGCTTGAGAGTAAACTATAGCATAATAAATAATTATTTAATAATATATTTATATTTTTTTTATTTTTTTGTTTATAGAGGTAATATTTTTTGTACGTATTTTTCACATATGGTTTATTAGTTATTATTGTTAATCAGCAGTTTTTAAAAACCGATCATGTATTTAAAATATAGTCATGAAATCCCATGAAAAAAAAATCAGATATAATTATAAGTATTGAATATTGGATATATGTTAGCTGTTGTATTAATGTTGTTGAAAAAAATATATTATTAGATTGCTGAGAATAACTTTTAATTCAAAAGTATCAGTAACGAGTTGATGACTTGAATTTTTTAGCCAAGAATACGGCAAAAGATACTTTGAAAAATTACCACCATTTTTTTACTGAATTAAAAAACTTAAGAATTTAACCGATTAATTTTTTGAATTTAAATTTCAAATTTTCTAACTGATAAATAATAATGAGCTAGTAAAAATATAAAAATTGACACTGATGAAAATTTAATTAATTTTAACAGAATTAATCAATATTATCACAATAAAAAATTCAAAAATGAAATATTTGTGGTAAAATTACATTATACTACGATTTTATACCATAATGCCCATGAAAAAAATCAAAGTATCATTTTATTTTCTTTATTTTAAAAAATGAAAAAGAGCATGACAAAAATTTCATAAAACTTGATAACCGACTTCTTAAAAAATTTCAAAAAAATCACTCCGTTAGAACTCAAAATTACATCACTCCAAATTTACTAATTATATCTGATAATTTTTCTTTAAATATTTATGATTATAAAATTCGCACGGTCCCTTTCAGTCGAGAGCATTCAATCATGAGTCCTTCAAATCTTTCTATCTAATAACTTTTTTTTTAATTAGCTATATCCTCGGAAGATCGATAAACGATTTAAAAACGTTGTATATTGGCCTATCTAGTTTTTTTCCTCAATAATTATTACACAAATGTATAGATATAATGTTTGTATAACTCATTAATTATAATATAATATTAATAAAATTATTGATTAAGTTAAATATACACGATTATTATATTAAATAATTAGTTAATAATATTTCTTACACGTATATCACATCTGATCGTTCAGTCAATATAGGAAGACCCTTGCCTCCGCCACGCGCGACCTGCTTACATATTATAAATCATTCTTCTAAATCGTTTCTTCCTTCTATTCTTTTTTTTAATTTTTTTTTTTTTTTTTATTACTACATCTTCCATTCGCGTCGATGTCTATGAGCCTTATTAATTTTTTTTCTGACTCACGAGTGACTTTTCCTCACTTTTCTAAAATGTAACTCGACAATTTACTAACTCTAGATATACGACAACTTTTTTTTTTTCTTTTTTCTTTTTTTTGGGTAAAAATTTGAAATTATTTAATATTCACACAATACGTAATATATATTTAAACAGTATAAATATAGGAACATATATATATATGAGTGTTAATTGGTGTTGGGTTGCTGTAAATAATAGCCGTGGTTTTGAATTATTTTCAGTCCGTAGCGCCTGGATTATTTACGATCTGTTTTTATATATTTATATATTTTTAAATAATTATTATTAATTGTGTTATTAATTTTATTGCGCACTCATAACTGCTGTTTGCTGTCATAATCGTTGTTTTATTAATGTAATTAAATATAACTTTGAATATATGATAATTCAAAAATGTATGTCGTTGTACGGAATTTCGTTGGTTTTGTTCGAGATTCAATTATTTGTTTAATCTATTTATTCATTGTGGTTTGGAAATTAGCTTATATTTTACTGCCGTAACACAGTAGTGTATAAGCTCGTAATATTCATCTATCTATAATTATAATTTAAAAAATTAATCATTAATTCAATGCTTTCAATCAGTTACTGCCAAAGTGGTAAAATTTTAATTGAATATTTTATAATTTGAACTTGAATCAATGAAATTCGAGTGTCATATAATTTTTAAAATGTATGCATTTAAATATTTAATAACTTTTAAATTATTAATGACACGATTCTATTCACTTTTAGCATAGATTTTTTGTTATAAGCTTTGGTAAAGTTTTTTGTTAATTTAATTAACGCAAAGCATGAACAGATTTCAAATAACTTCAATTGATATATTTTCAGATGAATTTAATTATCCATAAAACAATGTGAATTAATTAAATTCCAGGCGCTATGGATTTTTTTTTATATAATGAGAGTAATGAATCGTTGGAAACAGAAAACGTTGTATTGATTATTTCACTCATGCATAAATATTTAAAATTTCATGCATAACCCATCGTCAACGAGAGTTTAATATATAATTAATACGAGTAATATTCAATAAATATTAACCTTAATTATAATAAATTACGAATTACATATTAAATATTTGGCCAATTAGAACGCAGCCAGCCGGTCTCGAATTTGGAGGGAAACAGAACATACGTTTTCTCGGTTCTAGCACGATTTCTTTGGTTTTATTATTTTTTGTATTCACTTTAAATACACACACATACACTGAGAGAAGAATTTATCAGATATTTATAAAATTTCATCGGTTCATGTCCATCTTCGTTAGCTAATAATATTTCATAGGAAATTTTCGGACACCAAATTTGTTACATAATAATTATTTTATTATTTTTGTAAGACGTTTAGTCTCTTTCGGAATTTTATCATCTACTCAATGAGCTAATCATTAAATGTCAAAATTTAATGATTAGCTTATTGAATTCTTGACAAAGTTTCGAAAGGAATGAAACGTTGTACAAAAATAATAAAATAATCATTACATAAAAAATTTGGTGTCCAAAAATTTCCTGTGAAATATTATTTATTAATATTTGATCAACGGCTTACTTAGATTGTTCCCAAGTAAACCATTATCAAATATTAGCAAACGGTTTATTAAATATTAGTAAACGTGTTTATGAATTATTAATAAACAGTTTATCAACTCTATTAACCAACGGTTTATCAAATACTATTAAATATAAGCCACCGCGGCTGAGCGCGCTAAAGAATCTTACGTAGAGTAAAATTATTTATTTATAAAACAAATGTTTGTGAAGGTACAAAACTAATCTGAACAACATTACATAAAAAAAAGGCATATCTAATAACATACTATTAAATATGGACACAAATATCAAATTTGGAAATAATTTTAGTAAAAATCCCACTTCTTTAATAGTTATTCCATAACACTTCATTTTTTTATTTTAAATTATTTGAACAAGTAAGCAAACAATTTATTAACCGTAGCACGTCTCTCAGGCAGTATGTTATAGGCCAGAGGATACAATGCCACCACACTAATGAATACTTCCTAAATCTCACGTATCAATAGTTAATACGAGTTCATCAATTATTAATAAACTTATTCTAAGTAGTGATCATCGGCTTATCGAATGTTAATATCAACTTACTGTTTAGTCGATGTAAAAGATCAATATTTAATATATGTAAACTGGTATTTAATTAATATAGTCGAATATTTAACACAGATGATTTATCAAACATTAATAAATCAATGAATCAAATGAGTAAATTTTTCTCTCAGTGTAGATGTATACTTGGGTCAAAATATCTGCCCTCAATCTCGCCTCATCGAAACTCAATCCAGTCTCACTGAGTAAAAAAAGCATTTTGAGCCTTAAATGATGTTCAAAAAACATCAATGAGCCTCAATTAATGCTCAAAGTGTTTCAATGAGCCTAAAACGGTGATCATAGAGCCTCAATTAATGCTAATCGAATTTAAATTACATGATCGAGTAGTAGGTTCATTTGAGGCTCATCGAGGCTTCTTGAGGATCTTTGAGAATCATTTGAGGCTCAAAATGCTTTCTTTACTCAGTGAGGCTGGATTGAGGCTAGATATTTTGACCCGGGTAAACATAATTATATACCTATATAGATATATACGTGTGGGTATTTATTTATATTACTAATTAATAATTTAATAATTACTTTTTTAATCGTTCTGGCATGACCGAGATCATTATAACGTTTGTTACTTTTCGTTGGCATGAGACTCAGCTTGATTACGATCAGGCCTGAATAGGTAATTAGCACCTTCAATCAACTTTGTTCACCGGTTATTTAAATATAATTAATTTAAAGATATGAGGCAAATAATTCATCATACATAATAATAATAATTCTAGGCCTTAATAATTATACTCCACAATTTTACACAGAAATAATCCGTGATTTTAATTATTTATTTTGTTGCTTTGACACATTTTCAAATAATAACATTATATTTTTTTTTTTCTATTATATGTTTGTTCATTTTCATTTATTTTGCTATAAATATTATTTTTTAATTAATAATGCTTAATTCATAACACTTTGGCACTTGAACAAAACGAGATGGACATAGCTGAGGTTATTATACATGTGGACTAAATAAATTTTATTTCTCTTTATTTTATTTTTTTTATATGATTGTACATTACTTTCGTCTGATTACTTAAATGATTGTATATATTAATGGATTAAATATGACAATAATTTATATATTTTAAAATACTTCGACTATTTCCTCTCGTTTTTAATTATTTATTATTATTTTTCTTATTATTTATTTTTTTTGTGAATAAACATTTGTGCGTAATCGACTAAAATATTTAAATTACATAATCAAATAATTGCCCTTTAGTTTTCAATTAAAAACACAATAATATATAATATTTATATAAATATATAATAAATATAATGCAATATAAGATATTAACATAATAAAGATGAATCGATTGCCTCATATCTATTACTAATTACTTCCGGTGAATTTATAATTACAATGTATGGACAGAGTTAATGGACAAATTAAAGCCGTTTAAATGAGCTTGTACATACACAAATTACATTTACTATATACACAAAATTTTAAAATCACCATTTGTTATTTTTATCTATTCGTCTCAATTTAAAACTTCAAATCTTTTATTTCATTCTTTTAACGTGGCTTCTTTTTTTTTTTTAATTACTCAGCAAATGTTCTTACTAATTGTTTTTCATTCTCATCTGCGTACTCCATTTTCATATTCTCGTTGGTTTTATTGAATGACATTAACGTATATTTTACTTAATGTCTTTGTTACCAAGTTGTCAAAGATGAGAAGTAAAATAATTATTGCTATCCACGTAAAAGAATTTTTGAATTCAAAGGCACCGGCACGCTGTCTGTGGAAGGACGCGTCGGATCAATTAATTATTACTTCGTTAAATTATATCATTTAAAAGTTTATTTTTATTTGGCTGTATGTTTATTTAAATATTAACTCGTTTATTTTATTTATTTAAATCTATTAAACCCGAGCGTCCGTCCGTTTCATGCACACGTCGTCGCATCTGTTGTCCACGACTTTTTTATTTTATGTTTTTATTTTTTTTCATTTCTTTTAGAGCCGCATACATTTTTAAAACGCATAGCATCGCGTTTAAACGACCTCGTTATTTATGGAACTTGTGTGAGAAAATTATCGCTCACGATTATTGGCATTTCGCATCACTTATTTGTTACATAACTAACATTACTATCATTATAATAATAACAATAATGATAATTACTATTATTATTGTGTGTTATGATACACATTTTCAAGTATTTTTTTTTCTTCCTGTCATTCAGTTAAACTCATTATCAATTATTAATTATTAATCATTAATTATTAATTACATATTCATACATGTTATATATAACATATATATCACTCGTAAATGACGAATAAAATTCGCCCTGGAACGAAAAAACGAGAGATAGGTTAATTATTTAATTATTTTGTTAGCATGGTTGAAAATTCTTAACTTTCCCGCGCATTCTTTGGTAATTCAGTCCTTATCACAAATTATGTCTCACTAGTCATAACAAATTCTTTTTTATCGGTCTAATATATTATACATACGCGTCTATTTTTACTTTTTTCTTTCTTTATTACATACTTATCAATCATCAATCTTATTAAGTAATTTATTTATTTATTTTAGTGTCCTTATGGAATTTACTAGCGATCTTTATTTTTTTCGAAGGAATATTTGCTAATAGCCCGTTTTCTTTGGTAATTGACACATCGTAGTGGGTCACTGGCTGGATTTTTTAAAGGATGGCATTTTA
Organism: Microplitis mediator; assembly: GCF_029852145.1. NCBI lineage: Eukaryota > Metazoa > Arthropoda > Insecta > Hymenoptera > Braconidae > Microplitis > Microplitis mediator. The sequence goes on along the minus strand of NC_079973.1, from coordinate 20,628,002 downwards.
TTTTAAAAAAAAACTTTAGTCTCTGCTTTACTTAAAAATTTTTTTAAAAATTATTTTTTTTAATAAAATAGCACCATTGACTTTTTTAATTCCCAGTGTTGAAAAAAATGACCGACTATTTTTTGTTTAACAAATAAAATGTTTCATCTTCACTTTATTTAAAATGGTATTGCGTTTTTATAGATTTAAATTTTCAAATAAAATAATTAAATTTTTTCCAACACCGCGAATTAAAAATAATATTGTAGAAAAAAATAAAATTTATCTTAAAATAATGGTGATAATTTGAAACTAAAAAAATATTAAACAAATATATGTATAAATATATATGTATATTAGCTTGTAAGGAAGATCATCTGCCTTTCCCACCGAAAAACTCTTTCTACCGAATTCTAACAAAATAAAAAAAATAAAAAATTAGCGTTGATGAATGTGCGTAGTAAGATGCTTGGATAGATAATCAGCCCGTGCAAAACATTTGCCGCACATTTCGCAATGATAAGGTCGTTCACCCGTATGTATACGCAGATGTCGCGTAAGATCGCTTTTACCCCCAAAAGCCCTGCCACAAAACAGACAAACGAACGGTCGTTCACCCGTGTGTTTACGGACATGTAGCTTTAGATTTTCTTTAGACCGTACACACTTACCGCAGAATGGACAAGCGAAACGTCTTTCACGTCTATCTGAATCATGATTTCGTACTATTTCCGCAATAACTCGCTCAGTAGTAGACTCATGACGATCATCATCCTGTGTCGTTTGATGAACATTACCTTCATCCGGTGCATCGACTTCGACTCCTCTTCCGCGGGTACCGCTGGCCAGCGATGGTGTTTCAGTACCATCTTGCCCCTGAACACTAGCAGTTTCGGATGTAGCTTCTTCTTTAGTATTAACACCATCTCGATTATTATCCAAACTATCGCGCGGTTCGTCACGGTCGTCCATAGAACTCGCGACATCACTTCCCGTTTCGGGCTGAACTGGTTCACCAGTACTCGATACCTGGTCACTTCTTTCAGCTGCGGCGGTTGATGTTATTGAAGAAATACTGCCTCGATGATGCTCCGGGATACGCTGAAGTCGCTCCAACGCATGGTTCAACCTGTGTTTCTTAAAAGACTTGAGATACCTGAATTGCATCCCGCAAACGTCACATGTGAAGAGTTTGTCGGCGGGCAAACGTGCTCGGTGGTTTTGCTCCCGATGTTTTACGTAGGCCGAACGGTAGCGATAGCGTTGCCCACACTGCTCACAGGTGAAGGGCTTGTCGTCATTTGGCTGGCCGGCGTGCTGAAGCAATGCGTGACGCTCGAGCAGCCAGGCTGATGGAAAGGTCGCTAAGCAGACACCGCATCGACGTGCTAAAGACGCTAGTCCAGCGGCAAATCCACCCGAACCATGGGGTAAAAGTGGGCTCAAGCTGCCACTGGAACTACGTTCCACTAGTGCGCCCCAGCCACCTGCTTCCAGACCTAGGGCCAATGACATCTGCCAACAGGTGAATTTAAGAGGTCAATGACTTCAATTTTTTTATTTTTTATTATTGTGTACAGTTGGATTTATTTATTTTGTGAAATTTAATTTGTTGGAGTATGGAATCAATGACTGGATTTTCATCGGGTAATTAAATTAGGAAGTTGGTGGTTTATTCTAATTATTAATACTCACCTAATTATTTTAGTTGTTGATTTATTTTCATTAGTTGTGATAAAGATGAAGATTTATAAAATTAAATATACTTTTATTTACATGTGTCTTTAAAATTAAATTTAATTAATGAAAAAGTTTTTTATTATTTTTCAAAGCGATGATTGTTATTTAAATAAATATTGATAAAATTTGTTTACAAGGTTTTAATAATAATAATAATAATAATAATAATAATAATAATAATAGTAATAATAATAGTAATAATAATGATAATAATAATAAAATATATATATGATGCATAAAAAAATTAAGTAATAACATAAACAGTTTGCAGGTTTTATTTCACAAATTGATAATTTACAACTATGATATGCATTAATTCATCTAAGAAATTAAAAACATAAATTATTATACATTAAATTAAAATATGTTATTTATTTTTTGCTCACAGATAATAATAATCATGATGGTTCAATGATTTTTGAGGACACAGTTGACCATAAAGCTGCGGATAAATGTATATAGTCTTTCAAAGTTATTTATTTCATTTTATTAAATAAAGTGATGAAATATCTGCAATTAAGTCTGGTCCAATATCACTAAGACATCAATAAAAACTTGATGTTTTATTTTATTTATCACATAACTCGTGTTAACTTTGTCCTCAACATCATAGACAAACATTATTTATTTCCTCAAGAAAATTAATTTGCGAGTTCAGTGTGGGTGGTAATAGTACTTTGGGACGAGCATTATTGTTGTTTTATTTTTTATTCCATTTATTATTTCCCTCCCTTGCTCGCTTGCTGTCTTTTCCCCTTGTTTTATTTGTTTTTGCTTTTATTATTGTTCTCTTCGAGCTACAAAATAACGTGTAATTGTCAATTATCTACATCAGTGTTTGACGTCTGAATTTATTTCGTGAGTACATTATGATCCATTTTTACAAAAACTTTTTTTTTAAGTAACGTCTATTTAAAAGCCAGAGTTGTAACAAAAACTGTTTACGCATTTTTTAACTTCATTTTTTTCTCAACGTTAATTTAAAGCATTTTTTTCTACACAAAATGTTATTAATATTTTTTTAAAGATTTATTCAAAGTGCATGATACAAAAATTTATATTTTATAATTAACAAAATATTTTAGGTTAAAACAGGTATCGTTACTCATTACTGGTAATTTTTTATCCATCGCAGTAAAATTTAATCAAGTATAATAATTGTAACTTTCCAAACTTAATGGATAACTTTCGCTGTACAAAATTTGCGGAGTAAATTCGGAGTAAACGCAGAGTGGATGATTTTTTATTTATTTAATTCCCTCGGGGTGAATTTCACTCCAAAGGGGAGTTTCGGAAAATATTAATTATAAAAAAAATTACTAATACATAGTGAGCTTAGGTCTTTGATATTTTGACATTTATATTGAGTACGGAAATAATTACGAGCTCCCTGTCCATATATTCGCGCGAAATGATTTTTAAAAATTATAAGCAGCTGATAATAAAACTTAAACAAATATAATTCCACTGAGTTGCAAACTGTCATATGATTTTCATCAATCATACCACGAGACAACATTTTATATTGTACCGAAATATCAAATATTCCCATAAAAACTATGTCACTATAGCTATTCAATAATTTAATATCTTCACTATGTATTATATATATGAAATTATAAATTAGTGAGTTACTAAAACATTTTATAGATCAAAAACATAATAATTTAAGTTTAATTATTAATATCTGAATGAATTATTTATTGAAATAATTATGTTTCTAATTAACAGTTGTTTCTATTAAATATAAATTTATTTACACGCAGAGAATTTTTCAATAAAAATTACCCATAAAATTTAGTATTGTAAGGACATCTATCCAGTAACTAAATTTTTACTGTATTGTTAGTAGAAATTGCACTTCATTTACATGCTATCGAGTAGTATATTTCACAATGTGCATGGGAAAAATTTTGATATTTACCACAGTATCAAATTTTATGGGTAATTTTTACTAAAAATTTATCTGCGTGTAAGTATTAAAACTCCGGACCGGAGTGAATGCGGATTTAAATAAAATCCGCGTCACTCCGCTCATAAAAAAATTCCTATTCACTCCTTATGCGGAGTATTTTTTTTTAAAACTCCGGAACTCCGAGGAAAAGTAAATTCGGATTGAAATAATAACATCCGTATTCACTCCCGATTTTTTACAGTTCCAATATTAAATAATTAAAAAATATTTATAAATTTAATTGTTTCAACAAAACGAGAAACGATTCCTGTTTTATCTAAAATGACTCTATTTAAAAATAAAAAATGACGGATTATAATAATACATTTTTTATTTTGTTTTGAGGATGACGTGCTTGGGTATTGTATCAACATGTTTATGATATTGTATAAGTAGATAAATAGCAAGGATATTGTCCCGACATATTAGTAGTATTATTATTGTATTATTTATTGGATGAAAGAGTATAAACCACATTTTATTATCTGAAACGCAAATCTAAAATATAATCTGGTTGGCACAAAACGAAATTAGTTAAGGTATGTAAATTGTTGTGCACGGGGGCGTCTAGCCGGCCCGTGATTATCGTCTGACGTATGAAAAATATTCCGTTGTTTAATAACATTTAAAAAAGTTATTGCATCTGGGTGTACCTATGTCGTATAGGTATACATATTATTTATTTAAACTTTTTTTAACTTTATTTTTATTATAATATTGTACAAATATTTGTTGTAAGTCGGTACAAATGTTACTGTAGAAAAACATAACAATTTGTAGGTTTTCACATTTATATATCGGTACGGAAAAGCTTAATCTGTTTATTTTATTCATTATTATTATTATTATTATTTTTATTTATATGATATACTTTATTTAGTTTCTTTCTCTTCAGTTTCTACTGTGTGAGCTTCGATTCTATAAAGGGGCGCGGGTTTTTTATTTATTTATTATTACTTTTTATTTTTAACTCGAACACACTATTCGTCCCATCGTGCAAGTTTACGTTTTAAATAAACAAACCTATAAACATATCAATATTTATCGAGTCTTAAGTTATTGTCCCTAGTAAGCAAATATAAATAATTATAAACTGTTCATATTTTTCCACCTTAATGTCATCAATAATAATAACCATATCTTTTCATCTAATAATGAATTCTCTTTGTAAAATTTACCCGCTTTTTTTAGTTGAAAACTATTTCTTTTAACCTTTGTAACAGTCTCTAATATAAGTCCATGAATTAGAAATACACATGTCGGAGTTACTCGACCTTATGTTACTTTTCTTAATAAATTTTCCAGAGCTCATATTAGCGCAACATAAGACAGATGTCTGTTCAATATATATATTATTTCAAAGTCATGTGTCTTTACATCGTTCACTATTCTTAGCAAACACGAGTCAAGTAAAGAGTTATCAAAGTAAAGCAGAGAGTATAAAGTTTAAAAAAAAAAAAATGAAATATAACTCGAAGAATTTGTTCCAGTTTAACCTCGCCTTAACTGTCATATATATCGTATCGTAGCCGTTCTAGTTTTATGTTTGATAGGGTTATCCTTGAGGGCGTGTGACAAAAAGGATGATCGGATTATCCAGCAAGGGGTTATCCGTTCGATAAAACTGCACAGTACGTTTTTTTTATTATTTCTCCTCGACCTAAGACGAGCGTATTGGATAAGGATAAGAGTGCAGCAGAACTCTAATACGAGAGTATGAGAAAATGACGAGGATGGGTCACGTGCTGCAGTAGTGTAGGGTTGAGTGGTGGGTGGAGAAACGCTGAGCTGTCCATGTAATAGGTATAAAAAGGGTCGGGTTCTCTTGTGAAGCGTTTTAAAGCCTTGTGCAACCCTCGTCCGGATATGCCACGCGCTACGTCACCCGGTGACCCGATCCACAGACACGAGGGAACGCACAACTAGGGTAGTAGTAGCTCACCACAGTGGTCGAATGTTAAATGGTGGGAGAAAGACGTAGGCGTGTGCGAAGGCACTGAGGAAGGAGCCATAGGCGTAGGTTTAATCCGGCAGACGACGACTACTACTACAACTGATGTCTGGTTGTCTGGGTGCTTGCTCGATATTGCTCAGCATAACTGCACAGAACAGAACGAAATAGAAGGCTGGTGAGGAGAACGGATCGATGGTAGTGGGGATCATGAGCTATAGCATCGCGGAGGCTACAAATATTTTTCTACGCACAACTTATCGACCCGGGGTTATAATAAAAAAAAATATAATGGAAAAAATGCTTTAAACCTGCATCTATTCGAGACATAGCGTCTTGAAATATTCATGGCTTTGGATTTACACAAGAGTTTGAATTTCATTTCATTACTTTATTATGTTAAGATGATATACTAGGGTAGTTGTAAGATAATAGAGATGTTATTACCGCCATTGTCGATCTGAGCACGTGCACTCAAGTGGATAGAGTAGAGCAGTAGGCAGTCTGGGTAGAAGTATTAATATAACGTGGACAGAGGAAATATATGAGGACACTGAGTTAAGTAGATAAAGACGGAGTAGATGCGGACAATTTAAGTAGATATGGACATTACGAATAGAAGGGGACAGTTGAAGTATAAGTAGATAAATAAAATTATAATCAGACGTGTAAGCATAAATGCATATGAGGGGTAATATAATTTGAAATAAATATATCAGAGGAGACATAAAGATGCGGATTTAAGTAACAAACGTAGGCGTAGACAGAGTTGTGTATATAGGAAATAACTGTGGGTAGATGTGAGGGGGACAAGTGTCCGTGTAAGTGAGTAGTGCGGGAACGTGTGTAGTAGGCTATAGGCATAGGCGTAGGCAATGTAGTAGGCGCGTAGGCGGTACCAAAACCCCCAAGATGCGCAGGTAGGCGTGCCTTGGGGCGGTGCCAGGTGAATACACCCCTGACCTTAACGCGTGTCACCGAATTGATATCGGTTTGTCGTTAGGTCAGCCACAGCCTTATGACGCATATGTGTAAGTGTTACTTGGTGCATGTAGGTGTCTTATGCACGTGTGTAGATAAGTGACACGGCGGTTACTGCGTCTACTTGCTTAGCATTTATTGGTTTTGCATTCTTGTTTTCTTTTTGGTTCATTTTTTTTTATTTGCTGGAAAAAGTTCTTTAGAGGCATCGGTAGAGGCGCGTGCCGATGTTCCGTGCAAACTTATTTCCGGTAATAACAAATTCATGGCTTGGTTTACCGCATTGGATGTAGATATATGTGTGCAAGAACGTATACACGGTGGTAGTGGTGGTGCTGATGGTAGAAGTGTTTGTGGGGCGTCGCGACGCGGGGTTACTTGCCCTTGGTGGGAGAGACGTGCTGCAGCATCAGATAACACCCGACAAGTCATTGTTACTTTACGTATTCGCTACACGTCATTGAGCTATTTATTATTTTTCTTATCGGCTTTTGCGCGGATCAATGAAAATTTTGAATCGGCGGTTAGTAAAAGTTAAAATTATTTATTTCTGTTTACTTGGCGACCATAACTTATTTAGACTCGTTTTAATTATTAAATTGTTTATGTTACTTAAATAAGTAGGACATTGTCCGGGTGTTTTTTTTATTATTTTTATATTAAACTTTTATAACGGTAGAAAAGCGTATAATGATAATAATAACTAGCTGAAAATTACTCCAGCGTTTTTTATCTCTTTTATTTTTTTTTACTTTTGCGAGGCATTTGTGGCTAGAATGACATCCGCGCTTTTTTGTTTCTATCACTCCGCGGTACGACCGGATGTTCTTTTTTTTTTATTAATAAGGCGGCGAGTGTTTTTTTCACTCAAAATCATTTGTTTAAAATTCTCCATTTATTTATTGTGCGTTTAATTATATATTTAATCAAAAAACTTTTGTAAATTATAAATAATAATAATAATAAAAATAAATAACAGGCCAATTGAACGGAGAGTATATGAAATTTAATTTAGCTGTTACTGAAGATTTAAATAAAATTCGAATCGCGAGTTATCAAAGTGATGATTAAATGCCAACGATGAATGTGCGGATTGACGTTTCTTTCAATTATAATCTTTAGTTATTTTTTTAAAACCGTAAAAAACGCGCGGAGTTTTTTTTTAAATCTGACAAAATAATACAGCGCTTATCGTGCCCAATGTACAAACAATATACTAGCTAAATATTTATCAACGTTAATTATTTTTTTTTACTTTTCTTTTATCATTTTCCATTGCACTATTCTCGCCTAATGTTTTTTTTATTTTTTATTTTATTATTATTATTTAATTACTCTTATATCATAATATCAATAATTATGAATTACGTGTCATCTGTGATATTATTATATCTACGCCATATTTTATTTTTTTTCACAATAATAAATTCTCATCATAGCTTAAATACTCATATAGATAATTGTGGTGAGATTAACTCCTATTCACATATTCAACTATATATTAATATGCTGGTGTATATAATTATATTTTATATATAATAATAATCATAATATTTTTTTTTATCACTATTCCATTATTTAATATATATATACATACACATATACATATATATGTATATATATATCCATATATCTTATGATTAGTAAAAATAATAATAATTATAATTGTAATTATAATTTCTATGTGTTTTCTTGTTAATATATGTACAGTGTTCGATTACTCTATCACTCGTATAGTACATCGGTTTATTAATTAAATAATTAATTATTTATATGCAATAATTATTTAAGTACTAAACTATTAAAATACTAGTATAAATATCTCTTGACATATAATATATATATATATTTTTTTTTATCTTTATTAATTTATTTATAAATGTAAAGTTTAGCATAAAAAAAAATAAAAATAGAGAAGTGGAAACGAAAACTGACAATTTGGTTAAGTTTCGACCTCTCGATTTTAATTTTTATTTTTATTTACTCAAATTTAAATTTAAATTTAAATTCATTTTTACTCTTCCATTTTAAAATCTTTACGTTTATTGCTATTGGATTCATTGCATGGTAGGTTCTCTTGCGTGAACTGATATTATTATTTTATGTTAACCTACATTATTATTTACTTTAAATTTATCGAGTCCTGCAATCCATTGTAATTGAAGGGAATACAATTCATTTTAATCAATTTATTTTAAATAATTATTTAGTATTACAGTGATTAGCTATGTTATTTTTTTTTGGTTTAAAAAATAATTTTCGACTGTTTATTAAAAAATTTGATGACTGATTAATATTGCTGTTATAAAAAAATAGATTAAACATTTTTTTTTTTAATTTTCTAATTTTTTTCAAATACATTTTTCCCTTCAACAAGCAGTCGATTGCACATTCAAACGTCCGTGTAGACGTTTATTACCAATGCATATAATTTATATTTATTTATTTATACATATGACAACTATTTTTTTTTTTTTTTTTTTTTTTTTTATCACTTATATTTCTCACATATTCCAACAAATTAAAAATAACATTTAGTTAATAATATTTGTAATAATAATAATAGTATACGTATGTGTTTAATAAATGCATAGACATAAATTTGTTGACAATTAAATCCGCGTTAAATAATTTGCTGCTCAGTATAACCTAAATTTAATTATGTACCAGGCGTAGCGTTATGTAGAGAAGTAAAAAAAATAAAATGCACACGTTCGGTCGTCTCGAGGCCTGTCATAGTTGTGGTTTTAGTTGTCGTATGAATATGTTCGTCATTGTCCACAAGTATCTCAGAAGTACGCGCCTTGTCTAGCCTGAGATACGTTCCGTTTCGCTACATAATTACCGCCGTCGTGACGGTCTTCTTTAATACTTGTATTATTAGTGAGAGTTTGTCGGCTTGTTTTGTATCTTATTTTATGTGCGATCATGCCAGACTAGTCTAAATAACTTTTATTACTTATTTTTGAACGTGTGTTTTTTTTTTAATTTAATCTCTTTATAATTTTTCTGATTTAATTACCGATTTAATCGAATTATTACAAGCATGTAGGGTAGAGGTACCATTTGTGGCCACTGCTCCATTTTTGGAAATTTAATACTTTATTTTAATCAATGAAAAAGTGTAAAATAAAATTTCCATAGCAATAGTGGGATGAAAGTCTCTCTGAAGAAATTTAAAAAATTAATTATGTTGTTGCGTATTTTACAAATTATTTTATTTTAATTTTTCAAGTGTCAAAAACTGGCTCTAAAGTGGTCAAAAACGGTACCGGTACCCTATTGATCATAAGTAAAATTTTAATTTAATTCGCTAAATTATTTAATGAACAAGACAAAATGTTTTTTGTTTTAAATTTTTTTTTACGATAAAATACTATTGTGTAAATAATTAACTATGCGATTTATTGTTTTCTTTTTATTAATTACTATACATCTACTTAAGTTTATGGTCAGTCGAGTGCGCCAGCTATCTATGAAAACTCGGTGCACGATCTCGCGGGAATCTGCGGTCATGGGGGGATTCGGCGGATGTTTATTTTATTTTTTTTTTCTCATTTACTTTTGTTTTTAGTCTTCATATTTTCACGCTCATCAGTCTGCACGTGTAGGGCTTTTTTCACTTGCACATGAAAACTCATTCGTTCACTCTGCTCGGCGAGGCGCTTAATTATTTAAAATTTTTTTTTCCATCACGATTGTTTTTTTTTTTCTAGAATTAAAAACTTTCGTAATTTATTTTAAATTATTTAACCGGTGTAAACAATTTTGATAATTAATTTTTTATCCCAAATTTAACTTTGCTCACGGTAGATAAGTTGATTCTAATAAAATTAAATATTCAAGTTAAAAAATTAATTTAAATAACCACGGAATAAAAATTATCAGAATTTACTACATATGTTTTTTCAGGAATGATTATGATATTTATTTTTGAAATAATTTTGAATTTTAAATTAATTGTATACGATTGTTATTAACTCGGTTTGTTTATTTTTTTAAAAATTAATTTTATTATAAACTATGTCGAATAGACAAAGTCGTGTTAGTTACGCAATTAGTTTTCTTGAAGTGATAAACAGTTGAGACCACAGGATTACGACAAACGAGGTAGCGCAATCAGCGAAAAGAGAATTGGTTCACTGAAGTACAACAGGGAGTAGGGGAAGAGTATTAGATTTGACAAGTACTTCTTGAATACCTGACTATACTTACTTTGTATATATAAATATATATATACAAGGAGTAAAGAGTACAGAGGTACGTAAAAACTACCAAGTAGTAGTTTATCGTCAGAGAAATCCAAAAAAAACTATTTTTCAAATTGTTTATAAGTAGAGACAAGATTTTTGCCTTAACTTCGAAATGAATGGTTCAAATGATTATTACGGCGAAAAAATTGGTCTTATAAAGAAACTTTTCAAACAAAAGTTGTAGGAAATTTGATTTTCTAGAGAAAATGTCTCATATGATTTTTTTATACGACCATTATTTTCACCGTGATTTCAAAATTGAGATTCATAATGAATTATTCAAATTTGTATTAATTATGAAAATCTTAATTTTGAAATTACGGTGAAAATATTGGTTGTATAAAAAAATCATAAGAGACATTTTCACTAGAAAATAAAATTTCCTACAACTTTTATTTAAAAAATTTTTTTATGCAGCCAATATTTCCACTGTAATTCCAAAATTTGACACCATTAATTATTAATTGTTATCTTTAAATAAAAACAAAAATCCTGGTCCTATTTGTAAGAGTTAAAATTGTCGAAAAATTTTCAGTTTTTAAATAAAAAATGAAGGAAATAAAAAATCCTGAAATGAAAAAAAATAAAATGAACAAAAAATAATTTTTTTTAAATAGGCGTTTGTATTTCAATTAATAATAATAATATGATAATAATGATAATAATAATAAAATAATAATAATAATAATAATAGTTTTTAAAACAAAAATAATATAATGGTTCTAAAATTAATATTACGAATAATAGTTATGTTATGATAAATTAAATTCTATATATGATTATAATTTTAATTGAACAAGATAATTAATAATAGAATTTATTTTTCATCTATATTTATATATATATTTATTTATTTATTTATAACGAAGTGAAACAAAGCACCGTCATCACATCAAGGTCACTTATATTGCAAGTTAAGGAACTTCAGTTCGGAAATATCATATATATTATTGTCATATTAAGATAATTTTTTTGAGTAAAAGAATATTTATATTTTTTTTTGTGATAATAGTCATTACATTAATAATTATAAAATTGACGAATGATAATTTTCGGTTTCAAAAAAATTACCTTAATATACATTGTATATTCATAATTACTATACAAATTTAATGCACCTCCGGTTAAATATTCAGTGTTGAAAAAGTTTTAAATGAATAAATAAAAGTAACATTAAATTTGAAATTTAAGATTTCAATATTTTTTATTTTATTAACATACGAAGTATTTAACCGACAAAAATGGGAGCTGCAAGTATACTTTAATACTGTAACACTGACGGGACGATTTAAAGTTTTCAGATCCTAAAAAAATTAAACAATCAACCCTATAGTTTTTCATCATATTTATAATTATTGTTATTTATTTCACGAATACTCGATGGTCCCCGACTGTTGAAATCACGTTTTTCTTTTCTCGCCCGGGTCAAAAATAAAACTTGATTCAGGCTCGCTTCACCTTATTTTATTTTGAAGTTATCGATTTGCCGACGATTTTCGATAAGATCTCGACTTTTTAAACTTAAATTAAATTTTTTTCAACTGTTTTCATCTTAGGTTTAACTTATTTCAACTTATTTGAATTTTTTGATCTTAGTTTGAACTTATTCGTCTCTACTTCGAGCACGACAGTCATTCACCTTACTTTCGACTTGCTGAATCAAGTCGAAAAAAATTTATTTATTCGCCTTACTTCCGCCTTAATATATAAAAATCATTTCACTTTAGTTTTGACTTTTTCGTCTTAAAATTTAAGTTGAAAAAGTGTAAACCGAGTCAATTTCGACTTGATTTCAACTTTTTCGTCTTAAATCGTGACTAAGTAAGCCAATTAAGTCTAAACCAAGGCGAAAACTTAATATATTTCATACGTCCGTTAAAAAAGTCGAGTTTGTCTTACAAAAAAGAGCTCCAAATTTCGATTTGGTAAACCAAGTCTAAGTCAAGTTTTATTTTTGACCCGTGCGATCAAAAATTTAACAAACCAGTTTTTTTTTGCTTCATAAAATTCCAGTCGTATATTTCTTACGTGCAGAATTTCATGGTTAATATTAATTGGCCTATTGTACATTATTCATTGTTATCATAGACAACAATGGAGATAAAAAATACTGTTCACTACAATAAATAGTTGAGGTTTTAATAAAATTAATTTCTCAACTATCCACAAAATTCAACGACTATAAAAAAGTGATATTTATTTACTTATTTATGTATAATATTAATATATTTATTTATCTATATATATTTATATATTTTTAAATAAAATTCAATAGAGCCAATCAAGCCACTCGGGTGCTTTATGTGGATTTAATAAAATAACTCAAAATATTGTCATATATTTACAAAATTAAATTACTTAGAAGAAGTAGTATATCTTTAAGTAGCATAGCTTACTATTACTATAAACTCTATCTACAAAAAAATATTCATTTATTTACTTATTAATTAAATAATTAATAATAATATATGTACGGCAAGTTTCATATTTATTAACGACAAGTTTAAATTAAAAAATTATGTCTATAAAACCATAACTCAATGACATTTAAATGTAAAACGTCAACGACTTGGTGGTTTCTAAGTTTTATTGAAACTTTCCTAATCGATTGTACTCTACGTCAGAGGTGCGCCTAAGCTCAGCTTTTTTTTATTTTATTTTCATTGCACTTTTTTTCTACACTGTAAAGAATTGCGGAGTGAACGCGGATTAAATCCGTAGTAAATTTGGAGTGGATAACTGTGTATTTACTCAATCCCCTTGGAGTAAAAGTTACTCCGAAGGGGAGTTTATTTTAGTATTGAAGCGCATTGGAGTAAATGCGGATTTAAATAAAATCCAGATCACTCCGAAATCACTTCACTGAAAAAATAAACTCCCTAATTTTTGGATAAAATTTACCCTACGATTTGGAGTAAATCTTGGCCAAAAACAAAAAAATGTACGGAAACAATAAAAACAGATTCCTTTTATATTATTTTTGATTTTTTTCTATTAAAAAATTACTCGAAATTCGGATATACCTGAAGATCGAACCGATTTTCGCTCAACAAAATCGAAGAAAATTTACGCAATTTGACTTGAAGGATAGTTGGGGGTGGCCTGCAATTTTCGGCTGCCGTGTGAAACTTTTCAGAAATCAAGATCCAGTAGATTTTTTACTATTCATTTCGTTTTTTTATTTCCGTTTCGGGAAAAACTTTCTGATCTTCAGGTACATAAATTTGGGTTTTCTACCCCATAATTGAACACTATCTAGGAACGGAAAAGTAATTTTTCATCCAGACCCAGTTTTACTTACAATTAACGAGTGAAATTTATTAGAAAATTCTTCCCGTGTATTTACTCAGCATGCAGAGTGATTTTTTTTTTCTAAATTTCCGGAACTCACTCCGCATTCACTCCCGATTTTTTACAGTGTACACCGGATATAAATTATCTAAATAAAAAAAATTTTACTTTATATCGATAACTCTTTCGGCTAAGTTTTAGAATAAATAATTAAATAGTATGTTATTAGTTAATTAATTAATTAGTTAGTTATGGTAATTAAATGATAGTAAGCAACGTGTATGGAATGTATTTTAAACTATGGCAATTATCTTTTGAAAGTTATTAAATATTAATTATTTAAAGAGATAGCATGTACAACAGACGTGAAAAGTTTAAAAAAAGTTATTGAAGTATTGTATTCTGCATTATTTTTTTTGTTTTTATTCTTTTTAACACTCGAGTGCGAAAGAAGCATGAGTGTTTAAATAAATTAAAGTGATTAATACTTCTGGCAATAATGTCCTTCATAGGTCGAACAATACTGTTTAAATCGAACAAACATTTTTTTGTTCATAATATCTATTAAAATGTTAATTATTTATTGATTTATACAATATTGTAAAACCTATAGAATTGCGAACTATATCGTTGTTTAATAAAAAGAAATTTTTTTACATAAAAATTCATTTACTTTACTGTCTATGTAATTCGTACGTATACAAGTGCTCGCGCAAGCAAAGTTAAATTTTAGAAATAATATATATTTATACTTATAATTGTATTAAGATAATAGCAATTATCATATTTTATTGAGGAAAGTGTAATTAACACTAGTTAAAGTTGTATACTGTTTTTTAGTAAATTGAAAAAAAGTTACAGATTAATGAGGGAAATTCGATTAGTTAATTTAGTTAGAAAGAAGTCACAGCAATTGGAATGTACTGAAGTAGTAAATTGTATAAAGAAACTGAAAAAATATTATGGATTTCGAATTGGAGTATAAATTAAATATCTAATTCTCTGTCACTCGCACTATGAATAATCCGTTAGACTTCAATTTTATGTTTGCAATTTAGAAAAACTTTTTTATTGTTGTTACTGCTATTAAGTTGTCGTTTTTTTTTTTCGCGCGCGCTTGTACCGATTTTGAAATTTCATGTAATGATGTCTTTATTTGTATTTATCATTTATTAGGGTTCCATACCTAATGAATTTCGGAAATTTGAACTTTTGTAAATTTGAACTTTGGTAAATTTGAATAATTTAGTATTACTTTCATTAAAAATAATTTTTTTTCAATATCATTATTTTTTTGCCAATAAACTTTGATTTATTTATGTTCATCATCATCATCATTAATATTTATAAGAATATTAATGTGTTGTTGCATTCATAAAAGTTTAAATTTACCCAAGTTCAAGTTGTCACAGTTCAAATTTACCAAAGTTTAAACTTACCAAAGTGCAAATTGCGAAAGTTCAAATTGTCAAGTTCAAATTGGTAAAGTTCAATTTTCAAAGTTCATTAGGTCGGTCACCTTCATTAGAGGTGTTCTATTTCATACTTATTATATTTTTCGAAAATAGATTGGAAATTATAAACTTGACTCGGCTTGTAAACATATATGTTGTAAAATTAAAGTATATATACTTTAATTTTACAACAAAATTTTAATTAAATCTAATGAAAATTAAATAAGAATCAATTGAAAATTTTGAGCTTTTATAAGATATTGAATCAGAAGATTTTGAGAGATTTTGAAGTTTCTAGTGTCCCGAAAAATTTTTTTACCATATCTGCTCCGAAAATCTAAAGTCCTGCCCGTTTAGAGGGAAGAATTTCGTTCTTTTCTTTCATAAGAACACACACTGTAAAGAATTAGTGGAGTGAACGCGGAGTAAATTTGGAGTGGATCCGGAGTGAATGCCAAGTGGATGACTGTTTATTTATTTATTCCCTTAGGAGTGAAATTTATCCGGAAAGGGAGTTTAATTAGTATCAAAAATCCGATTTGGAGTGGAATTTACTGTTAGAAAATGTTTATTTTAATATTAAAAAATTAGAATAAGATCCAGATTACTCCGAACTCACTCAGCTGAAAAAGCAAACTCTCTATTTACTACGTATGCAGAGTGATTTTTTTTAAGACTTCGTAACTCCGAGTGACCGAGTGAATGCGAAATGAAATAAAATCCATAATCACTCCGAATTTACTCCCAATTTTTTACAGTGCATGATAATAATAAGCGCATTCGCCATTTTTCCAAAAACAGGAAAAATTTAAACTTTAGGTACAGATCTGGTAAAAAGTAGCATACACACCACGAAGGAAAGTAGGACGTCCTAATCCACGAGTTTGCCTCCTGCGTTTTTGACTCGGGTAGGTAATTACACACCCGGGTTTACGTTTTTTTCCAAATTAAAGTAATAATATGTGACCAACGTGGATACGCTGGATCCAAAAACACGTAAAACACGTCGTTAAAAACGATGCAAGATTTTTAGTGCGAGTGCCAGTTAAATTATCATTTAATTACAAAATAATGAAAATTTTTTAACCAAAAAATAATTCATACTTTAATTACGTAAAAATTATTAGATAGCGGGTAAACCGAGCCGATTTTATCCAAGTCGTGTGTACTAAAATTAACAAGAATTTTATAAATTCGTCAGTATTAAAAAAAAAATCACAGCTAGAATAAATCACAATAATTTTAAATTTATTTTGCGACGCGATTCAAAATTTGTTTTACTAATCAATTTAATCGTATACTTTGATGATCAAAATTATTAAACGTACAAAAAATTTTAATCAGTCTCATTAAAAATGGAAACTGAATTCATTAGATCGCGACTTAATATTTTTATTTAAATTGATTGGTTCTAAAATTTAATATAATTAATTTATTTATCATGAAATTAAATTTTTTTCTAGCCTACTATCTACTAGCGTAATTAGAAATAAAAAATTTTTGAATACTGTCTTGCAGATATCACTTAGAAAATTATAATTAAACAAAATAACTATTTCTAATGCGTATAATTATTTAAATTATTTATATCATAATCATTCCTTTCAACACGTTAATGAAAAACAACTCGTCAATAAATTCGCTATTATTTTCTCGGTTTTACTCATGTACAATACGTTGTTATGTGTATATATACATAGTGATGAAAGTAATAAATATTAAATAGAGGAAATAAAATTTATGTAAGTGGTGTTAATAGCAGGTAATCAATATCACCGAGTGCGCTCTATAAAACAATTATTTTAACACAATGTATGATAACATAACTAATTTAAAATTCACGACACGTAGTATTATAGTTTATTATATGAAATAACAAAATAAGACTAAAAAGAGAAACGGTAGTAGATCTACATGTGTAGTTATTATTGCACTGTCTCAATGGCTACCGCATCGACGGGTATGCTTCGATTTGGTCTTTATACATCTACAAATACACTTTAATACAGACACGTGTTTGTGTAATGCATATATTTATAGATCTATGCTTGGCGTAAATTAGTGGTTCGCGTTTGTTCTATTTTTTTCCTTTTCCCTTTTTAGTCTTCAATTTTCCGCGCTATTATTGGGATCTGAATGTATAGTCCGTTATGAATTTATGGATTAAATTATTAAAAAGCTTCGTCAGTTAAAAAATCTTTTTTTAAAACTTTATTTTTAAATTCATTGATTAAAACAGTTAAATATTTATTATGTTATAAAAATATTATTACAGTGAATTTTATTTTAGAATATTCACCTCTTGAATTTCTTTCTTATCTAGTTCATTTCAGAAATTGAAATTTTTTATTTAAAAAATTATAATGTTCATTTAAATTAATTGAACTTTTGACATTTTTTTTTTTTCACTGCAATTATGAATTTAAAAAAATTTTTAAACTGACGAATTTTTTAAATACACTGTAAAAAGAAAGTGGTGTTAAAATAAAATAACACCTGTGTAAGCGGGGTAATTTGGTGGTGTTAAAATATCGGTGTTAAATCGGGGTAAAAAATAATTCCACGGATAGAAATTAGAAAAAAAAAATGTATTACATATAAAAAAATATAAAAATTTAATGAATATTATCTGTAGAAAATTTCAATTTCGCTATGTACTTATTTAAATAATTATTTATGTCATACGTAATTCATTTAAAAATTACACAATTTTACGGTCATCATTTCAATCACCAATAATTTAATTAATTAATAAAAACTGTGTTAACTGTAGGGATCGAGTAAGTAAAAATATTCACAAAGTAAAATATTTTCAACATCGACAAATATTTTAACACCGGAAAATTTTTTTAACACCGGTAAAGAATATTCATACCAGCGACGGTGTTATTTTAACACCGCTTTCAATGTTGAAATTTAACACCAAAAATTTTAACACCTACACCGCCTGGACTTACCCCAGTTTTTTTTACAGCGTATGACTTATTGTCGTTGATCGAAAAATTAATTTAAAAAACGAAAAATTGAAAAATTTATCAAATTTAAAAGCCACTACACTGAGAAAATTAAGTAATAGAAATTACTATCTAGTTACAGTAAAATTTTTTACCATCAATTCGATAGTAGTGAATACTATCTAGATGATTGTATAAATCATCTAGATTGTAACATTCACCATATCGACGTTCTAATTAGCAAATTGTCTAACTTAATATTTTTCAGTAGGTGATTCTGTGCAATTTTCAGATAGTAATAGACAGAAAAAATATTATTCGAGTAACCTAGACAAAAATATCATCGATATACTAGATATGGAATTGATTTTTAGATGAAAAAAAAATTTTTTTTCCTTTTTTTCGCATAAATGGTGGATTTTCTGAAATGGAGCTCGACAATTTGCTAAATAAAACGTCGATATTTATGATAATTGTTACAATCTAGATGATTTATACAATCATCTAGATAGTATTCACTACTATCGGACTGATGTTAAAAAATTTTACCATAACTAGATAGTAATTCATGTCATTTAATTTTCTCAGTGTATGCTAGCGCACTCTTATTAAAAATTATCTGAAGTGAAATAACAGCCCGATAATTACACATATCTCGCATTTATTATGCTGCCATCCGCGTAATGAATTAATCAATAATAAAATACATTGATGATGATGAAGATGTTAAGTGTATGTACCGTGTTATTGAGTCACTGTACCTTGAATGTCGTTTCCATCAGCAGCGATCTCAGCTTACGTCTATCAATAAAATTTTCTCTCAGTTACGAACACCCCCAATCACTCAGTATTCCCCAATAATAATAAATTACGTCGTACGCATGAAACATCTCCACCCCTCTAATCACCCCTTTTTCGTCAACTGTATAAAATATTCTCAATCGAATCAACAACAGTCATCGTACATCTCGTACAACGTTATTAGTACACTATTACAATTAATAATTATAAGTTTATATATATATATATATATGTATATATACAATATACATACATATATATATTATTAACCAATATACTATATTCACAGCATTTTATCAAAATCTTTTAAAAGCACCAACCGTGGCGGCTCAATTACTCTCTCTTTCTCTCCCTCTCTTTTTCACTATTATTATTATTTCAACAAAAAAAATATAAAATTATAATTATCCTATTGATCCGCACAATTAACACCCAAGAAAACTCGTCCTGGTTTGTCCTACACTATATATTTATATCAATTCTCATCTTCGCGTGTCATCCTCGTAATATTTTACTTCAATAATTAATACCGATATAAAAATAATAATAATAATAGTAATAATAATAATAATAATAGTAATAATAGAAATGATTATATTATTATTAATAATAATAGCAATAATAATATTAATGATAATATGTTGTAATTAAGCTAAAAGTTTTTTGTCTTAAAGCACTGATTAAACGAGGGAGTTTATATTTCATGTGTTCCTCCCTCTGAACACGCGTTTAAACCACGCGAATCCTAATCAAAATCACAGGACTAACTAGAAATACCTTCGGCACTGCCATCACGTTGACTTGTAATTAAACACAACACACCGATGACGATCAAGTCTCTTCGTAGCGAGTGGGACGCCAAGATAAGGAGGGGATGTAATTAAAAAAAAAAAAAATTAAATAAAAAGAGATGATAAATCAATAAAAAAAAAATAATAGATCGTAACTACGTGGGAGCTCGAGGGGGTGGGATCTTTGGATGAGGTTCCGAACAAAAGGATTCATTGTCAATGACAAGACTGGAAAGGTGGGTGATGGGGGAGGTGATGATGGATAGTAGGGACGTCGATAATTCGACACTTGGCGTCCGTCTCGTTGATGTTCGTAGCTGTTAGTTGTCTCTTGTTGATGATGTTGCTGGTGGTGTCGCGTTTGGCTCGGCCGAAGTGAGCGGATGAGCGTGGTACTGTAGTATTTGTTGTTGTTGTTACTGTTGGTGTTGTAATTAAAGAAGTTGAAGTTGAAGTAATGGTCTCTGTTGCGGTGACGATGATTGGCGGTTGTCGGCGGTAGCGGTGAACTCAATGGTGTGGCGGCGGCGGGGGCTGAGGTGCCTCCTCTTCCGTTGGATCCACGGGACTCGGCGACAGGAATTTCCTTACGTATTTTGGATAGTGGGTTTTTTCGTGGGCCTTAAGTATCGTCGACCTGGAGAATGTTTTGCCGCAGAGCGTGCACCTGAATGGCCGCTCACCGGTGTGTACTCGACAGTGATCCTTCATGTGATGCCTGAGTTTGAAGGCCTTGCCGCAGAATTCGCACTTGAAGGGCCTGTCACCCGTGTGCGCCGGTAGGTGGGCTATCAGTGAGCCAACGTCGGGGAAAGACTTGCCGCAGAACTTGCACAGCACGACGCCCGACGTTGGATCCGAATGGGCAGCCAATTCTAAGTCCATGGGTTCAACCGGACCACCAGAGGTAAAGTGCGCCTCCGGCGGCAGGTGGATACCGGGCTCGAGGCCCAGCTGAGCCTGCAGCTGCAGGTGCGCCTGCTCGCGGTACTTGAGCGACTCGAGGCTGTGCGATAGGATGTGCCGTGTCAGCTTGCTCTGGTGGAGGAAGGAGGCACCGCAGTACATGCACGCAAACACCCGCTCATCCACACCCATCAACTCCTGCAACCAAACAAACAAGAACATCAACTTCTTGCTTCCGGCTAACGTTTCTCTTACTCTCTCGTTCACTCTTTCTCTCGTTCTCGAGCTCTCTTAAAACAACAACAAAACAAGAGCTCGTTCGTTCTTTCTCTCTTTTTTCTCTTTCAATCTCTAGTTGCCTAACTAATTCTATTTTTATTTCATTATTTATCCGACTCTATAGATATTTAATTTAATATAAAAAAAAAAAAATAAATAAAATAAATAAAACAAATTTGATAATTAATTTAATTATTTTTATTAAAATTAAAATAGCAGTGGACCTTTACACAACAAAAGACCTTAAAGGTCACAGCAAGACTGTTTCAAGGAAATAAAAAATATAAAATAAAACAAATAATTAAGGTCAAGGATTCTGCAGGCGTTACGCGCTACACATCACCAGCACTATCTGTCATTGCATTGTCATGTCGTGGTTGTTGTAAGCTCTGATTGAACGCTAGGAAAACTGCATACGGGATGTGGGCGAGTGTCGCGTGCAGAATCACTTGTCACTCTCTCACTCTCTTTCACTCTATTTTTATTTATTTAGTTTTTTCTAATTATCAATCTACTCTACGTTTTTTTTTTATTCTTAATTATTGCCAAGTAAGTGTTCAAGCGCGATTTAACGAGAAGTATGGAAACTTCTCGCGGTTGTCACTAATAAACTAACGTGAATAACGGCAGCACAAGAAGTTGACGCTCATTTTTGTTTGGCGCGCCCGTCCCCCGTTTACTTTTTTTTTTTTATTTTATTTCCAATTTAACTATGCAGGGCATTTTAATAATAGTAATAATAATTATAATAATAATAATAATAATCATATTAATAATAATAATAATAATAGTAATAATTATAGTAATTTTTATCAGTAATATTAATTATGCACCATGTAAAAATATAATATTATTATTAAAATATATCCAAATTTCATCTCCTCTGTTACTCTTCAACTCACAGAGTTAATAATTTATCCTAGTATTTAACCAACAAGAGCCGGCTCGTGTTGGTTTCTTCAACATGTTATTAATTATTATAATTTTATTTTTTTTAAATGATTAAATAATTTAAAATAAATGATAATAATAAAATACCGCAACGCAATAATTAATATCGGAGCAAAGGCGCATTGCACTCAACCAAACAACAATTTAATTACAAATATTTAAGTATATAAAAATGTTATTTTAAATAAAAATAAACAAAAAGAATGATGTTATGAAATATAATAATATAAATATATATATTTTTATTAGTATACGTGTATACGGTGGTCGTTAAAAATTGAATTTTCTCAGGCGCCCCATAAAAAGCTTCTTTGTAGTGAAAAAATAAGTGGGGAATTTTTTTTTTTTTTTTTTAAGTAAAAAGAACACGTGCCGCAGGACGATCAAAATTTTTCGATACAATCGCGGTTTTTTTTAAATATCTCATGAAATATGCAGATTAAAGGAAAAAATCATAGAAACAATTTTGTGGGAAATTAAATTCTTGACAAAAAAGGTCATATTCATTTTTTTTATAAAATGTGTATTTATGAAGATATTTTGAAAAAACTTTTTTTAGATCTGATGCATTGAGCGTTTCAAGGATTAAAAATAACATTTTTCTAAGTAATAGAAACTATAATAAGCATTAATGATTGATATGTTACGAGTTATGAAGTTGTCTATATTTACACGGAAAAAAATGAACTATATAAATTGAGAATGACAAGTAATATAATGATAAAGTGGTCAGTAAATACCATCATTCTAAATAGTAATTTTTGCGTTTATGCTTAAAACGTGAATAATTACAAGATAAGTATGAAAATTTATTGTCTATGTAAGAAAAATTACTATTTGAACTTTAAAAATCGTAACTGATACTTAGAAAATAGACGACACGTATTATAAAATTTACTATTTGAATGTTAAAATTCCCCATATTGACAACTGGCATCCGTGTTATAATTTCAAATAGAAATTTTTAAAGTATATTTTTTTCCGTGTAAGAAAAAACATTATTTTTAACATTCGTAATCCTTAAAATGCTCAATTGATAAGATCTAAAAAAGTTTTCTTAAAATATCTTCATAAATACACATTTTATAAAAAAAATGAACATGACCTTTTTTGTCAAAAATTCAATTTCCTACAAAATTGTTTCTATGATTTTTTCCTTTAATCTGCATATTTCATGAGATATTTAAAAAATCCCGCGATCGTATCGAAAACTGAACTTTGATCGTCCTGCGGCACGTGTTCTTTTTATTTAAAAAGAAATAACTAAATTCCCCACGTATTTTTTCACTAAAAAGAAGCTTTTTATGGAGCGCCTGAGGAAATTTAATTTTTAACGACCATCCTAGTGTATTAGCATATTCGTATATTTGTTAACGGTATAGATTTTTATATAATGAAGAAATAACTTTTTTAAATTTATTTGTGGGCTCAGTAACTCAAGCAACGCCATCAGCATCTCGCGATGCATTCAATGTTAATATGAGATGTGAAGGAGGCATGAGCTTACTTGTCACCAATCAATTTTAAAAATTTATATATATATATATGCATATATTCATATGTATATTAGATATTCTTATACATTTATTAAATATATATTTATATTATAGATATGTAGTTGATATTGAAAAAAAAATTGAGTAAAAAAAAAAAAAATGAAAAATAAATAACAACCATGGCCAAAAACGAAGGTCAACTTCTTGACAGTGAGCTAGCAAGACAGGCTTTGGCGAGGATTTCCATTGGATAGGGTTCACAGATAAATTATAAATATTATTTTTAGGCAAATAATCGTAAATGAGCGTTAGAAGGCACACGGAGAAAAATGGAGGCAAAAAATGTACGAATTTTTAGTATGCTGATGACCAAGCTTGAAACAGGAAGTTGGGTCTTCGAAAAATTATTATGCTGCACTGTAATTATTATTGTGAGCCTCTAGAAATTTTTTATTTTCTACTATAATTCCTAATTTAGATACTCGAGTCAAAAAAATTGACTAGATTTTGATTTATTTGTCTTGCTATTGACTTAGTTAACTACAATATGACTTTTTTAACTTAAAAATTTATGATCTATAGAAGTTAGCAGACAATTAACAATGTTTGGATTTTTTTTTTTAATAATTTAATTTAAAAAAAAAAGAAATAAAAATATGCACATGTAAAAAATTAAAAAAACTATAGGTGCAATTTTTTTAAATATTTTTTTTTTTAAATTTATCGTTTTTAAAAAAACCCCCAAATTATTAGACGTCGGCTAATTTCAGTATAATTAAAAATTTCAAACTTGACTTGAATTTGACTTATAAATTTCAGTTAATTATAAGTCAAATTGAAGTCACGTTGACTTGGATTTGATTTAAATTTAAGTCAACTCAGTTAAATCTAAGACAACGTGACTTTAATTTGACTTAGTTGGTGTCAATCGATACTAAGTAAGACAACAGTCAAAATCGAGTCAAAACCAAATGTGTATTCATATCTTAAAATGTGTTTTCATTTATTAAAAAAAGAACTTAATCTTGACTTGCTTTTTGCTTGCTACACTTTCTTTATTTATTTACCTGAAGATCGGAACGTGTTTCGCGCAATGAAAAAAAAAAACATTTTAAAGTAAAAAATCTACTGGATGGCTAGATTTCCAAAATGTTTCGCATATAGATGCTGGTATATCAGCCGAAAATCTTAGGCCACCACCGACCTCCAGAACTACCTCTTAAGCAGTCAAATTACATAAATTTTGTCCATTTTTGTTGCACGAAAAATGCTCTGATCTTCATGTACATCTTTATTTTCAATTTTTAAAATTACGCCAAAATCAAGTTATTTTTTTTTATTCGGTAACTAATAGTGTAGCATAATAATTTTTTGGCATCTCAACTTCCTGTTTCAAGTTTGGTCGTCAGCATAATAAAAATTCATAAATTTCTCACCCCATTTTTCTCCGTGCGGATATACATATTTTTTTTTTAAATAAAATCGAAAACAAGGATAAAAAAAAAATAATTTATTTATCGCTTTGCATAAAAGTTGTTTTCTTTAATAAAAAAATTATTTGATGAGTTAAAAAATGAAAAAATTTACCACCAGTCGTAATGAAGAATCGAAGATTCATTTAATTGAAAGGAGCGGGAAAAAATGGAGATCGGTTTTGATATAAATAAAAAAAAAAAAAAAACGTTTATAAAATCACGCAATTAGACAATGAAAAAAATTAATACGCGTCTTATTAAAATTATTATTAATTATTTATGAACCAATTTACTTTTCGTTACATATCAATATATATAACATATAGCTACTACTCTTACGAAAAGAGTTGAGTGTAAGAGCGATACGAGACATGAGGGTCGCCAACAAAACGTCTTCCGCAACATTTGATCGACAATTACTCAATAATTATAAACAATTATTTTCATTTTTCTATCGCTAATTCATTTATACTCTTCTATTTAATTAAAATAATATAAATAAATCTTTACGAGTTTAAAGCTAATACGGACCTAGTGTACTCTATATAAAATTAAAAAAATATAAAAATAAACAAAATGATTTTTAAATAAAAATATAATTAAATGTGGGGTAGGAGGAGCAGCGAGCAGCGAAGCGTTTGGAAACATGCAGTAAACTCACATGCAAACGGTTATACTTTTTTATTAATACATCTTATAAAAGCGTTTTTATTATGTATCGACAATATCTTGGAACAGTATTGCTGTATTTATTTATTATTTATTTATATATATTGTGGATATTCGGTAATGAACAATGATAATTCCATAATTGATATAACACGATACATAATACGCTATAATTATTACGATAATTATATTCTTTTATGCATTATCATTGGCAACCTGATGACCCTGCTTTACTAATAATTGCAAATGAGTGTAAGTTCAGCTGACAATAATGATAATAATAATAATAATAATAATAATAATAATAATAAGTAATAATAATAATTATTTATAGTATCAAAAATAATATGCAGAGTAAAGAGCTTTAATAATAATTAAATATATACGTTACTTCATAATAACAATAGTAATACGATAACGATAATAAATAACAATGTATAATAATAAATAAAAAAATAATTCATACCGAATAAAGACTCACCGGATCTGGTGGGAGTCTATAATCTGCAGACATTTCGCTGCTTGCACAACGCTCTTCAGTCGACCTTTCCCAGTCCACCTCTTTTTTCAAGGACTGTAATAATTAAAAATTAATAACCGGCTGATTGTCGTGTAGTACTTGTTTTTTTTTTATCAAAAGTGCCGTAAAGTATTTTTATCTTTATTTAAAAAAATTTACAGGGAAATTTATTTACAAGTTAATGAATAGATAGTGAGGGAAAATTTAAAAGTTTACTTAAAAATTATTTAAACACTTGTAGTTGAATGAATGAGTTGCTATTAACTTTGAATGGTGGAATTAAGAAAGTAATTAGTGAATAAAAAAACTTACAAGTGGTACTTGTTGAACCGGAGGTAATCCCGACGGTCCTGCAAGAGGTTCTGTACTGTGTGGGGACGGAAGTCGACTCTGTGGTAGATTTAATGGCAAACCACTGGGCGTGCCAGAATTATTATTATTACTTATACTCATATCGCTGGGTCCACTGTGCACGGAAATAGGACTAAGAGATCCTCTCGTTTCTTCTAAACTAACAGCGTCTTCGGAGTCCCTCCGCGGTCGGTCCAGCGCAAGAGGACCTGGACAGGGACTGCTCGCTCTGACCGGAGAGGCCGGACACTCAGTCATGTCAACGGCTTCCGTACTATCACTATTATTGGTTACTTGAGAAACAGGTTGTTGTTGCTCCCGTTCCCGTTCGCGCTCACGTTCCCGCTCTCGTTCTCGTTCTCGCTCTCTTTCTCGATCTCGGTCTCGGTCTCGGTCTCTCTGATCCCTCGTCTGCGGCTGTTGCTGGTCAGATTCTTTGGGGGTCTCTTTGTCGCGGTCCTTGTCTCTGTCCTTGTCTCTTTCTCGCGTCTCTCCCCTCATTTCTCTGAGACTGTCCGGACTTAGATGCTGCTGCTGCTGTTGCTGCTGTTGTTGATCATCTCTAGACGCAACTGCAGCGTTGATATTGGTCATGTCTGCGAGTCCCTTGACTTTGAGGCTCTCAGCGGTTTTGAGAAGGGCCGAGAGCTGACAATACTCGACGTTGACTTCACCCTTGTACATGAAGTCAACGAGGGTACGCAGTTCGGAGAAACGGACGTCCTTGAGAATGACGATGGGGTGGCGATTCGGGTGGTCAAGAAACAAGGCTTGAAAATAGCTGGAGCACGCGGAGAGGACAACCTTGTGCGCACGTATTGACGGTCCCTCCGTGCACGCCAGCGTCACGTCCACCAACGATTCGGACTCCAGTAGTTGACTGAACACACCCAGCAAGTTGCTCTGATGATTGTTCCACCTCAGGCAGTAATGCTCACTTCCCATGTCTGAACTGCCCGCAACCCTGCTGTAAATTACAAGCAAACTGTCAATTTCTCTATACCAACAATTGTTAACTAAATTATCTTTACTATTCCTACTTATTTACTATTCAAATTTATCACGTTTTCTTTTACCAATTATCCAAACTTTCCAACCATCTATCAAAGTATAACAGACGATTTACAAGTGGGACAATTATTCGTATATATATTTTTTTTTTCATTTATTTACTTTTAAATAATTACATAGAAAAAAATACATTCTTGGCGCAAGAAAAATTTTTCATTATGAAATGAAAACAAAAATTTTTTGCCCCAAGAAAATTTTTAGGGCAGGTCAAAATTTTTTGCTACAAGAAATCCTTTTTTTTCTGTGTATTTATTACGTAAAATAAAGTAATAAATAAATAAAGTATCTCTGAATTTTAAGATGAGACGGCGATTAACGAGATGAGTATCGCGATGTGTGTGTCTCTTGTCAAGGCAATTACGTTTTACAAGACTCGAGTAAGCAATTCAAGCATCACACTCTCGCAGCACATACACGCACACAACAAACATAAACATAAACATAAACATTAAATTCCAGAAATCCAGAAATTGCAGCGATAGTATAAAAGTAGCGTCGATGTGACACGGGTAGTTATAGTCGGTCGTAGTAGTTGTAGTTGCAGTAGCTGCAACATCAGCAATAACAGCTAGTACTGAGTAACGATTGTCTGTCTCCTTGGCCCATTAATGCTTATGTATACCGGATGCAACCTGGCTGACATTGGCTATCGATGTGCTGCGTGCTAGCTATAGCTTATCTTCTCCTCGTACTGTTATACTATATAATACCTACTCGCTACTGCCAGTGCACACTCTTGGCTTTTACATAATAAATTATATTATCAGACGCACGAATGTACTCCTATCCACACTCTCCGCGCTTAAACGCGGTTCGAGTGAGTCTCGAGACAGCAGTGGTGTTGCTGTTATATTCTATAGCTTTACGCTGCTCTAGTCTACATTACCCAACACAAAACTACTTCACCGATACGATTAAACTCTGGTACTCAGTTATTATACTTGTCGTGTTATATACATATATATGAGTGTGAACATAATAACGATGCTAACAGGAATAGAGGCTTTATTTGACGCATTCTGTGTATATGTCGCCAATATATTCATATATATAAAAAACCAAGAATTGGGTACATACACTGTAAAAAGAACGGTGTTAATATGAAATAACACCGGGGTAGGCGATGTCATTTGGCAGTGTTAAATCGGTGTAAAAAAATTCCAAGTATAGAAATTAGAAAAAAAAATGCATCACATATAAAAAAATTTAATGAATATTATCTGGAGGAAATTTCAAGTTTGGGGGATTCTACGGTTTCCGTGGCGCCGCTAAATGACCGTAAATTCTTGTAGAACTCGACGAAATAAGACTTTCTTAAGGAATAAAATTTTTCGATATCTCGCTTAGTTTTTGAGAAAAATGAATTTCGAGAAAAATGCGTTTTTTTTAAAAAGATGAAATATTTCATAGATTTTAATATCTTCAATTTTTTTGTATTTTTTTCCGGAAAGTGTATTTAAAGATGAAAATTCTGAAAACAAAAACGTTTGAATTAGTCCATTTTTGAAGAAGTTATAGCCATTTGAAAAAAAGCCTTATTTCGTCGACTTCTACAAGAATTTGCGATCATTTGGTGGCGCCACGGAAACCGTAGACCCCTCAATCACCAATAATTTAATTACTTAATAAAAATACTAATCAACTGCAGTGATCGATTAAGTAAAAATATTCACAAAGTTAAATATTTTCAACACCGAAAATTTTAACACCTACACCGCCTGGACTTACCCCGGTTTTTATTACAGCGTAATAATTACACTAGATTAAAATTCATATTGATATTATTATCTATATTTATATATATATATATATATATATATATTCATCGTTATTATAGTCATACGTGGTGATACACGATAGATATTAGCTGACGATACACGAATTTATCTTTTATCGCAAGCTTTATTTTTTTTTTTTACAAGGTTACATGTATTTTATATTTATTATTATCTCACTACTGTAATATGTTACACGCACGTTATGCCATTTGCGAGTTGTCGACTGATATACGGATGATTGCTCACGTCGCTTGTATTGTCAATGTGAAAAACGACGCACGTGCGTGTAAGAATTTATTTATAAGTATAGATATATAGTGTACATAATGTATTTATCAGTGTGTAAATGAATTTGGATGTGTGAGATGCGAGTGAAGGAGTGTGGGTGATGTACGTAAAAGAGTATGCGTTAGCAATGTCGTGAGTCGGCAGCGTCGCTAATTGCGCGCTTCGATTATTTATTCTAGCGACTGCAACTTTGTAGTTAAGTAAGTACGGAAAAAAATTGTTCAGCTGAGAAAAACATATTTTTAGAAGAAAAAAATTCATGCAAAAAGTAAGACATTGAAGTCTATTTTAATTGGTACTAAAGTTAAGTCACGCGTCTTGAAGTTGAAGTTATAAACGTGTTTTTAATTTTTTTTATCACTTTTTTGTTGATATTACTCAAGAAACTTTACTGGTTCGTTGTAATTATTTCAAAATGAAGATTATTTTGATGTCAAAAAAAAATTTTATGCGTTATTCATTTATACTTTATTCTATTGAATATATTAATAAATTCCTTTTTTCAAAAGTTGAATAATTAATTTAATTATGGTTATTTAATTCATTTTTTTTCTTCAATAATATTTGTAATAAAAGTGATGAAGATTTTTCTATTTATATTCTTAGCTATTTTAAATTAAAGAAAAATTAGTTAGTTTTGATTTTTATTTAATATTTTTATTAAGTCAAAAGATAAATAATTAATTTCACAATGACAATTTAACCTATTAATTTTTAATCGCGTTATTCATATAATTATTGAATAATTTAAAAAAACTTGCTCTAAATTCTCGTTGCAAAGGGAAGTTATATGTTCGTTAAAGACAGAATGTCGATAATATTTAATTTGACATTCGTATGGAAGGTTTCTATTAAACGTAATATATTTTTCATGAGTTTAATCGGCAGGCTGTCTATCCATTACTAAAAGTTGTGAATAATATCTTCATCAATGCTATTATACGACGGATTTATTAATGAAAGAACTAAATAATCCCCGCGAGTTCAATGAACTGCAGAAATAATGATTACAAATTTTCTAAGTATACTTTTTTAATGGAACTGCATTTTTAAGTGAAAATACTTTGAACTTCCTGCTATGAAAATTGACAATTTTCAAAAATAAGGAAGTTATTGGTTTCGCTCCGAATTTCGAGAATTATTTTAATTAGATATCGACGTTTTGAGGTCCTTGAAAACTACACTGAAAAAAAATAATCGCTAGCTGCGGACGAAAAAAACGCTAGCGGTTAGCAAAAAAATCGCTTGCAGCAAACGATTAAAAATCGCTTGCTGCTAAAAAAAATAATCGCTAGCAGCTAACGATTATTTTTTTCAGTGTATTCTATGTCCGGATGTCCGTCTGCCCGCGTGTGTGTGTAAACGTTTTTTGTCCACCCGAGTCAAAAAACAAATTCGGATTTAAGTCTCAAAGTTCTCAATGAGGTTTTTGAGGATCAATTTAGAATTTTAAGATTGACAACAGTATTGAAAGTTATCCTAGTTTAGTCCTCAAAGTAGTAGTTACGATCCATTTTACCACTTTGAGGACTAAACTGGAATAACATAATCTGGATTAGAGCCTCAAAATACTCAAAACATACAGAAATAATTTTATCCCCATTTGAACCTCAAAAGTCTCATTCGACGTATTTTCTCCCCTCCCTTTTCTGTCTAAAATTTTTTAAAGTCCGAAGTATAACTTTTCATTCGTTGAGGATTTTGAGGTCTTACTTATAATTTAAAATTGATAAATTATTGGCATTTAGACCTAATCGTTATCATTGAGGATTTTGACTACTAAAGTAGAGTTACTTTCTGGGCGGCAAATAAAACATCAAAGGAATCGAGGCTTTTGAGGACTAAACTAGAATTTTTTTTTTACTCGGGCGACGTTATTTTTGGAACGAATCAAGCGATTTGAACGTTTTTGGCGGCAATCGAAAAGGCTCAATAAGAACTGATAAGATTCTGGAGTCGATTGCTCGAGTAAATTTTTTTCAGTTTTTGTTGCATAACTCGTAAATCGCTCGAACGATTTGTTTCTAAGTTTGATCAAATTGAAGTCTCAACAAGCTCTTGATTGCCGCAGAACACGTGAAAATCGGTTGATTTCTTTCAAAGATATCGTCGGATGAAAATTACTTTTTTTTCACCGAAATGTAAATTTTTTTGGTCCGATTGTTTTTTGACCTCGAAAAGCTCAAAAGTTTACCAATAGTAACGTTCTTGAGTTCTCTAAATTCAAAAACAGCGGGTTGGCACACAGAGTCAACCGTTTTTCAAATTTTTTTATATTAATTCGATGCACCTGAGGGTTTATTTTTTTTTATTAGTAAATTCTTTGAAATTCATCTTCGACAGACGAAAGATGAATTTGAAAATTATTTAAATGATGAAAAAATTAAAAAAAAAATTATTATTATTAATCATCAATGTTTTATCCACTTAGCCATGATCCTATTATTAATGATGCCATTAGTAATTTTCGCGCGATATATTAATTTTTTCTTAAAATTCTGCGCGTAATATAGATATTATAATTGCTATTCAATATCTAAGAAATTAATTATTTATTTATTTTCATGGCAGTATTTTTTTTTCAATTTAAAAAAGTCTTCAATAAATTAAAAATTAATCTTCATACGCCGAGAAAAAAATATTCATGATGAAGTATTATACGCAAAAAAATAATTACATCGTTTCATTCTAGTTGTCAGCAATTAAATTGTTTCATAGAAAAAAAGTTGTCATAGATGAAGTTAAAAATTATGTCGTTTACATTGTAGCAGTTTACAATTTTTTATCCACGATCATTATCATAAAGCTGTCATAGTTGCATATAAATTATATACTGAATGATAATGTGTACTTGATATGTTAATCAGTTCATTTTTTCCGACAAAAAAACCAACTAAATAAAAATAAAATGTTTTAGCGACGGATTAGTAAAAATTAAAAATTAATCCGGTTTAATAGACACGTTTTTATTCCTAATTTATTTATTTTTTTTCGTTTTTTCAAAAGAAGAGAGGGATTCTTTTTGGTATTCAAAGTGTGAATAGAAAGGAACGGTACAGAAGGAATCGGATTGTCTCTAGTGTAGCAAAGAGTTGTGTCGGAGTTGAGACTTAACTTGAAGTAAAGGTAAATAAAAAGGAAGTTAAGCAGGCGCGAATATCTTGAAACGCATTGAAAGCAACTCGGGCGCATCATGTGTTACATAAGTGTGTGTGAGAGGGATAGAATAAGTTCAACAAGAGATAGTTGAGGTTGTGGATGAAGAGATAGAAGAGGCAGTAGTAGAAAAGAAGAAGGAGAAGAAGGAGGAAGAGTAAAAACAAGTTGCCGTTATTTATGTCATTTCAGAGGTTTTCTCTGGGTCAATCCATTTATAATGACGATGCACGCATATGTCTCTTTATACCTATTTAAAATCACGCGCTGTTTAACTTCCTCATCCTGAGTTAACTTTATTTTTATATATTATTATTATTATTATTATTATTATTATTATTATTATTATTATTATTATTATTATTATTATTATTATTATTATTCTCTTTATTTATCATTTATCCTTGTGTTCAAATATGCGGGATAGATGAGCCAGATGTTATATGTAAGCATGCATGAGTATACACATTTTCATACTCACTTTTAAATATATATATATATATATATATTGTACATGAAGTATCGCATACTCAACACATAACATAACACACACGGAGCTTAGGCTCAAGAGCTCGCGTTAATTGATACGCGTTCCATCTGTATGGAAGGCGCGCGTGGGACGGACGAAGGAAGAGGTTCGTGTCAGTAAATTAGCGCCGGGATTGCACGACGCCGCAGATTGCCCCCGAGAGTTGATTTCAGGTGTCTGATATTTCCCTGTCACTTTGCTTCCAACACTCTAGAGTCGTTAATTATTTTTTTTTCCTTATATCGTTACGATTGTCAGACAATTTATCGATTATAAGCTGATTTATTTTTTAAGTAAATAATTTATTTACGTCTCAAATAATTTAATTGTTTTTTATAATTAAAAAATTTTTTAATTTTATTTTGTTTAAATGACTTCGGTAGATGTCGTATTTAAAAATAAACTTTGCTAAGACAACGTGAGTTATTAACTGTATACTTATATTTATTGATATGAGTATGTGGACAAAAAAGGAAAAAGTGATTGAGTATATTTGCAGTGATTTAACATTTAATTTACGATTGAGTTAATTAGATAAATATATGTATGCAAATATATCGCATTTGAAATAAATAAATAAACTGTCGATTTTATTGTTTTTGGTTAAATTGTTAATTTATAAAATTAATTACGTGGTATTTCATCGGATTATTTTTAGCGATCATCGGATTTTATTTTTCAGATTAGTGTATAACAGTAGCAATTAATTAACATTTGCGTTTATGTATAATACATAATATTATTACATAAAGAGGATTTAAATGTTAACGATTTTATAGCGAGTTTGCGATTATGTAAATAAAAATTCATCCGGGCTCTTTATTATGGCCATAACTTCACTAACGCAACGTTAAAGATGTGTATTTAGTTTAGTACAGAGTACAAAGTTGTTTTTTTATGTGTAATTTACACTTTTCAAAGTGCCCACGCTCTTAATCACTCGGTCATAGTTTTTTATGTTGATTATTATGGCTACACATTAAAAAAAAATATGTAGATTTTCGATACATTTTTTTTATGTATATAAAAGTCAATTAATTTTATCAATAATCATTTAATTAAAAATACACCGTAAAAAATCTGGAGTGAATTCGGAGTGATTCCGGATTTTATTCAAACTCGTCACTCAAAGTTTCGAAGATTTTTTAAAAAATCACTCCGCATAGAGAGTTTTAATATTTTCCGAAACTCCCCGTCGGAGTAAATTTCACTCCGAGGGGATTAAATAAATAAACAGTTTTCACTCCGCTTTCAATCTGGATGTAATCCGCGTTCACTCTGCAAATTTTTCAGTGTGAAAAATATTCAAATAAATATTTAAACGAAAAAAAAAATAATTATTATAATTAGCTTCGTTAATAATTAAAAATGAAATTACAAGCTAAATTTATTCATTGAATTTTGAAAGGCATGAAGTAAAATAATAAATAAAAATATTCTAGTATTATTCAGTAAAAAATTTTCGGAGTGAATGCGGAGCAAATGACTGGATATTTATTTATTCCCCTTGGAGTAAAATTCACTCCGAAAGGGAGTTTATTTTAACATTAAAAGTCCGAATCGAAGTGAATGTGGATTTAAATAAAATCCACATCACTCCGAAATAATTCATCTAAAAAAACAAACTCCTCATTTACTCTGTATGCGGAGTGATTTTTTTAAAAACTCCAGAACTCCAAGTGAATTCGAATTGAAATAAAATCCGTAATTACTTCGAATTTACTCCCGATTTTTTAAAGTGCACGATGTAATTAATGACATAAATATAAAAAAAACTGAAGGCATAATGCCAAAGACAGAAAAGCAGAAGAAGTGAGAGAGAGAGAGAGAGAGAGAGAGATTACACGTATAATTATTACTTTGTCTGGCGTGCGTTAATTGAATTAATTGATATCCTTGCGTCTCGGTATACGAGCGTAAGTGCGTGGGAGGAAATAAGTGAGACTTCTTAACCAATATTATATATGTGCGCCAACAATATGTCATGACAACAACAACTTGTAAATTATCCAACGGATGAAACACTGCAATTGCAGTTTTATTTTGACTTTAAGCTTCGGAATACTGTACTAACTATAAAGATTTTACACGTACATACAAACGCGCTTATTCATTTACATGTACATAGTAAACGTACATGTTAGTTTCTGTGTTGCTATTACTCCTACTCGTATTATCGCATTTACGCGTGTGTATAAAGATAAACGCTTGCGTTGGCTGCGTTATAACTTGAGATAGGCACGTACGAAATCTCTCGAAGTGATAAGAAAACGTTGAATTGCAATCAATATACTCTGAATCAGACAAAACAGTCTGCACTTTTTTTCTTTTTTTTTTTTTAAATTTAAACTTCAAACGTTTGTATAAAAGAATTAAAATTTTTGTTTCTAGTTAAATATATAAATGTATTTTTTTGCAACTTTTTTTTTATGTAAACAAAAGTGATGTTATTATAAATAATGGTAAAATTACAATGAACATTTTTCGAATTTATTGAGTTTGATAGAGCTTTTAAATTGCATACTTTAAAGTATCTTTTACCACCCGGGTCAAAAAATAATTTAATTTTGATGTAGTTTTAAAAATTGAAAGTAATGAAAGTCTAGCAAGACTAGGTTAAGGTCTTTTTTTAATGAATGAAAAACACATTTTAAGATATGAAAATACATTTGGTTTTAACTAAGTTGTCTTACTTAGTACTGATTTACGCCAACTAAATCAAATTCAAGTCAAGTTTTATTTGGATTTGACTTTGTTGACAAATTTAAGTCATTGAAGTCAAATTCAAGTCAACGTGACTTAAATTTTTAAATTAAAAAAAAGTAAGTACAACTCAAATCAAGTAAATTAAGCCAAATGCAAGTCAAAAAAATTATAACAGTAAAAATCAAGTTATTTTTTTGACCCGAGTATAGTCGTAAAAATTTTAAAGAAAAGATCAACCATACACTGTCGAAAATTTTGTGTTTTTGTGTATAAAAATTCAATGGTTAAATATTTTGTGTCAATTATTTGACACCATCAAGTGTAAATTTAACTAAAATTTAATGTATTATCTGATCCCAACAAGTTTTGAACCTGTATTATTGTTTGACACAAGTATAATGTGTTAAATTAACACAAAAAATTGAGTGGACCGTTTGGAATATGGGATTTGTGTTAAATTTAACACAATTTATTTAACTGAGTATTCACAATTTGTAAAATTTATTGTTCAATAAATTTTCTCGTCACTTTTATTTTTTTAATAATAATTTCAAATCATCATTGATTACTTCTATAATTCTTTTTAAGCAATCCGAGATATAGAAGAATTATTTTTCTGAAAAATTTTTTTTCAAACGCTTTTGCACTCAAATAGTATTTCTGCTGATATTTATAATTTGAATTTACATATAGATCTAAAGACGTTAAATTAGATTAGAAATTTAAAAAGAAAGTCCTTTTCATTTTTAAATTATTCCATTTTATTTGAAAATGAGAATGAAAATTTTTATTTTATTTAAACATATGAGAAAAATTAAAATAACAAAAGTGTATTTTCCCGTAGCGTTTCCACTGTGCTTGCACCTTCCCTATTTATATTTTAATTTATTGGTTTCATATACGGTAACAGTGGAGAAAAGTTTGTGGGTGTAGAAAATATTTTAGCTGACGATAAAAAACATCAGGTTGCAATAAATCATCGTATCGGATTTTAAAAAAATTAAATAAAAAACGCTGCAAAGCAAGGAAAGAAACTGAACAAATTAAAGAGAAAAAAACGAATAAAAATACATATATGAATGTTTCTTGGGTGTGAAAAAGCAAAATATCGATGACTAGTTTTTGCGTCTGACTATTTCGTTTTACTCTCTACTTTTTATATAAACTTTTTTATTTCGGTTTTATCCGGAAAAGCGCGGGAAACGATGTGCGAACATCGCTCAGGGTGTTTACGATTATCACGCGAGATGCGCAATCGATGCGGAAGATTCAGCATATATGAGCCCGATGTTGTTAAGTAAAGGATTATGCGTGAATGATGTAAGGCATGGGATTAGTGAGATTCTTCTCTCGGTATTTGTGTCGTCGATGTGTAATTTAAATAAATATAAATAAAATGCAATGAATAATGAGTTAAGATTTTTATCCGCGATGACATTCGTTTTAAATATTTTATTTATCACACGTTCCTCTTGAAGCCAATTATATTTAATTAACTAATTTATTAAATAAAATTAATTAATTTTGTCAAATGATATTATAAATTTATGACATTCGTAATTTTATTTTATCAGTAGTTAACTTTTTTATTTTATTTATATAAATAGATGCAGGTAAAAGAGATAAAAAAAAATGAAATAAAATTGGCGGTTAAATATTTCCATCAATAATGTATTTAATCAAGATTTGTTAGACTGATAGTAAATGGTATTCAGGTGTGAGTGTATGTATTGTGAAGCATGTGGTTGTTGAGTGATCGAGGATATCGTCCGGGGAATACAAACGAGCGTGAAATTGGAAAATAGGGTGTATGAGTGAATAAAAGAGAGACAGTTAACGATAGGAAAAAAGATAGGGAAACTGATGCACTTTTTTTTATCACCGATTTACTCTAGTATATATTTTGTTCGTTGTGATTCGATTTATCGCGCCCAACTATTTTTAAAATCACTCAATGATGCACGGGCTCCCAAATGGTTTGCGAGCTAATGAAAAAGTTCCGTTCAAGCTAATTAAATGAGTTAACTCAATTTTTTTAACTGACCGCTACAAAATAAAAAAAAACATATCTATATCTCCTTGTGTATCGACTAATACTCTGTAAAAAATTTGCGGGTGAACGCGGATTAAATCCGGAGCAGGCTGTTTATTTATTTAACCCCCTCGGAGTTAAATTTATTCCGAAGGGGCCCCGAGTCAAAACACAAATTCTAGTTTAGTCCTCAAAAGCCTCAATTCCTTTGATGTTTTATTTGCCGCCCAGAAAGTAACACTACTTCAGTACTCGAAATCCTCAATGAGAACTATGAGGTCTAAATGCGAATAATTTATCGATTTTAAATTTATAACTAAGACCTCAAAATCATCAATGAATGAAAAGTTATACTTCGGACTTTGAAAAATTTTAGATAAAAAAAGGGAGGGAGAGAATACCTCGAATGAGGCTTTTGAGGTTCAAATGGGGATAAAATTATTCCCCTGTGTAAAAAAAAAATTGTTGAAAAAAGGTTAAAAAAGTATTGACTATTCTAAACTTCAAAACTTGACACAATGACGAACTTTTTTTAAACTATTTTTAACCTTCTAAAAATGCACAGAAAAAAACAATTAACTTGATCCTACAAATTAACATTTTTCAGTGCAAAATACATTCAGAAAAAAGGGATTTCGAATTATTTCTGAACTTTTTTCGTTTTAGCATATCTTAATAATATTAGGACTTTTATTGATTTCTCCTTTGAATTTTCAAAAGTTTAAAAAACGTTCAAAAAAAGTTGTATGTTGTGTATGCCTGTATGTTGTAAGTATTTTGAGGCTCTAATCTAAATTATGTTATTCCAGTTTAGTCCTCAAAGTGGTAAAATGGGTCGTCACTACTACTTTGAGGACTAAACTAGGATAACTTTCTATACTGTTGTCAATTGTAGAATTCTAAATTGATCCTCAAAAACCTCATTGAGATTTTTGAGCCTTAAATCCGAATTTGTTTTTTGACTCGGGGGAGTTTATGTTAATATTACAACTCCGAATCGGATTCAAATAAAATCCAGTTTACTCTGAAATCACTCCACTGAAAAGACAAAGTCCCTATTTACTCCGTATGCGGAGTGATTTTTTTTAAAACTCCGAAACTCCAAGTGAATTAGGATTTAAATAAAATCCGTAATCACTCCAAATTTTATACAGTGTAAAATTGATTTTAAATTTAAAGCAGATAAAATCTCTGCGTTGTCCATCTCTGGTAAATTTTATTGCAATCGCATTTGATATCATATATATATCAACATTTATTTAATAATAAAATTGTTGAGATTTAAAATATTTTAATTTTATTTCAAGAGTTAAAAATATCAGTCGAATAAAGAAATAATGGATAATAAAGTAGTTAAATACAAGTTAAAGTTATATCTAAAAAATTGATGATAAAAATGAAAATTTGATGGCATATAAATTGTTAATGTAATATTTAACATGGTAAAGAGAAGTAAATGGTCCTCAAGATTGAGCATTCTCCAACAGTTATTACACTTTTATGGTTGTAACTAGAGTTATATCTGTCTCCATTTTCTGAACTTATAATTTATTCACGAGTTTTAGTTAGTAGGTACATTTATCCATTTGTTACTTTTGCTTGAGCATTTTAATCTTTTTTTTTTAAACTTTGTTTTTCTATCTTTTACTAATATAATAGAATCCGTCATTCAATAAAAAAACATCGTCATAATAACAATAATATTAGTAACGATAGAATCATAAATAAAATAAAAAAAAAAAAAAAACATTGAAAAGTTAGCAATACAAAGCATCGAGGAAATGCGTAAACGCAAAGTAATCGCGATAAGTGTATGCACGACGAGTGATAAAGAAAAATAAATAACTATATATGTATATATAATAGGGTGATCCAAAAAATAACAAACTTTTTTTTTTTTCTTCCAAACAGGTTCAAAAGTTTCATTTAGATAAAAAAAGACGCCTGTGAAAATTAGAGCTCTTAATATTAACATTAAGAGGTTCCTCATCGCACTTTTCTATTTTCCATAAGAATAACATAGAAAAAATTTTTTTTGCGTCTTCTGATTTTTATAAGTAGCTAACGATGCGTCATAGGAATAATTGGCAGGCATATTTTTGTAGGGAATTGAATGCTCTACAAAAAAAGATTCCTATCATTTTTTGAGGAATCTATTTGTTTAAAAGTTATTTGAGGTTGAAGACGAATTCATATTAAATTTTGAGATTTTCTACTTTTCCGGCGAAACTATCAGACTTATTACAAAATACTATTGGACCTTTTTTGTAGACAATTTTATTCCCTAAAAGTTATTTCGAATAAAGTTTTTTCGAATTCCGCATTGTTTTCTAGTTATTTTTATTTTAATGTGATGCTCATAAAAAAATAGTCTTCTGATCGATTTTAAGAGCTTGACATTAAAATAAAAATAACTAGAAAGCAATGCGGAATTCGAAAAAACTTTATTAGAAATAACTTTTAGGGAATAAAATTGTCTACAAAAAAGGTCTGATGATATTTTGTAATAAGTCTGATAGTTTCACCGGAAAAGTAGAAAATCTCAAAATTTAATATGAATTCGACTTCAACCTCAAATAACTTTTGAACAAATAGATTCCTCAAAAAATGATAGGAATCTTTTTTTGTAGAGCATTCAATTCCCTACAAAAATATGCCTGCCAATTATTCCTATGACGCATCGTTAGCTACTTATAAAAATCAGAAGACGCAAAAAAAATTTTTTCTATGTTATTCTTATGGAAAATAGAAAAGTGCGATGAGGAACCTCTTAATGTTAATATTAAGAGCTCTAATTTTCACAGGCGTCTTTTTTTATCTAAATGAAACTTTTGAACCTGTTTGGAAGAAAAAAAAAAAAGTTTGTTATTTTTTGGATCACCCTAATATATATATATAAAGCTCAACAAAGACGGAAATAAACGATCTTCAATAAACGTCAAAGGTTTATATGTATAACAGACAGGAGCGTAACTACACTACTACGATCAGAGTTGATCTAAGTCTTTTGTTATATGTGTTGCTCATATATATGTATATATATATATAAGTTTGTTGTTCACTTTCTCGATCATTGTCAACACCTTTTAAAGTATTATCTTGAGTCTTTCATATTTCTTAAACGGTAAATCCGAGAAACGTGACGATGCACTTCGAGCTTCACTGATATTAAAAAATGAAAGCTAGTGTGAGTATAAAAGGTTACGGATGATTTCAATTGTTAGTTTCACGCGATTATTTTTTTTGACTGACTTGATCGTCATCTGATCGAGATATCAATACAAACTAACAATACAATCTTGATATATATATGTATATATACAATGTACATATCATTTAATAGCAATGCAAGTTCTCTTCATCGTAGAATCGCCCACTCAAACTCTTGTGTTTATTTCCTCTATTCGTGTCTCTCTTTCTTCATCTCTTTCTCTCTATGCTAGTTCAGTTTAAGACGCAGATATTTTTGGTGGTTCCGCTGTGCTAATAAATACGCACATATATTATACTTTTTTAAAAATACAACCGCATGGAAAAAAATGAACTATATAAATTAAAAAACGTAAGCAATTTTAGGATAAATATTAAAATTTATTGTCTATGCAGGAAAAATTAATATTTGAACCCTTCAGCACCCGCGCTATGAGTTTTTTTCTCACACTTGACTTTAAATATTTTTTTCTAAGTAATTTCAAATGGAATGGCCCAGTGAAATTTTTTTTATCTTAATAAAATTTTATGCTTTTTATGAGTTTGAAATTTAAAAATTATTTCGAACACAAAAAATATTTTAAAAAGCTATGAGACTTTTTCTCATCACGCGAGTAAAGTAAGACGTAAAAATGAATACGGTTCGGCTCAGTTCGGAATCTTTTCGGCAATCACCGTCATTTTTTCAGCCGTTACATCTGTCATTACTTACAAAATTCAAAAGTAAAAAACAAGTACATTACAGAAAATTTAAAAATGAAAACAAGCGAAATATTCAAATAAATTATAATTGTGTCATAACTGGAAAAGTGCATAATATTTTTGTTTTATTTAACTTAAAATTTACGATGCGCCGAAGCGTGAGACTTTTTCTCATCACGCGGATAATGTTTTACGTTGTTTTAATGCGGATGCTGAAGGGTTAACTTCAAAACCCGTGACTTAAACTTAAAAAATTTACTGCAGGTATTATAAAATTTACTGTTTAGAAGATTAAAATTTCTTATATTGACATCCAGGGTCCGGGTTACATTTTCAAACACTAATTTTTAATGATCCTCAAATTAGCCTACGTCTAATAATGTTTGGATTTTTTTAAAAATAATATTAAAAAAAAAAGAAATAATGTAAAAAATTGCACCTATAGTTTTTTGAATTTTCTACATGCGCATATTTTTAGATTTTTTTTTTGTTTAAATTATGTTGTTGAAAAAAAAATTCAAAAATTTTTAACTGTCTGCTAACTTTAGCATCAGTAATTTTTAATGATACTGAAGTTAGCAGACGTCTAATAATTTTTGGATTTTTTTTTTAGACGATAAAACAAAAAAAAAATATTTGAAAAAATTGCACCTGTAGTTTTTTAAATTTTCTACATGTGTAC
The DNA here is from genome assembly GCF_029852145.1 of Microplitis mediator. Classification (NCBI taxonomy): domain Eukaryota; kingdom Metazoa; phylum Arthropoda; class Insecta; order Hymenoptera; family Braconidae; genus Microplitis; species Microplitis mediator. Next base: position 20,585,052 of record NC_079973.1, on the reverse strand, counting down.
ATTTTTATTTTATTTTTTTGCAATTGATTTGTTGAAATACGAAAATTCAAAAATTTTTAAATGTCTGCTAACTTCAGGATCATAATTTTTAAAGTTTTTTTTTCTGTGCGGTGAAAAAATGACTTTTTTTAAATCTTAGACAATGTATACATGGTTTGTTTATGATAAGGACATATATTAATAGTTTGTGTAAAATATAAGGAATGATTTTGTTAAAAAATAAATAAAAAAAGTTTTTAACAGATAATTTTGTTAGCAGTTTATCTTGTCTCATTCGTGTCTAGCTATCGTTTATTCTGTCATTTTCACTCATACAGTGTCGCGTGCCTGCGGTCAGCCGATATTACATGTGATATGGTTACATATATACATATACGTATCGATATAAATATAGGTTTAATAAAAGTAAAGAGAATAAAAGAGAAGAGATGATGTGTGTATGTGTGATATACATAACTCTTGTATTTTAAGTACCACCGGCAGGTTAGGAAGCGTTTCTGGTTTAACGACTTGTTATTATATATCTGATCGTCAAAATATCACACCTCGTATTTTCATTTACACCCACTACCGTTTATCTACCTTACTTTTATTCCCGACATATACCTACACAAAAAAATAACATGTTCTTTTGGAGTGATCCTGAAGTTAGTAGGCAATTAAAAATTTAAATCTAAAAAATGCACATGTAGAAAATTCAAAAAACTATAGGTGCAATTTTTTTAAATATTTTTTTTTTTAATAATTTATCGTTTTTCAAATAATCCAAAAATTATTAGACGTCTGCCAACTTCAGTATCATCTTTTGGAGCATTTTTTTTACTCCATTTACAATACAATTGATTCGGTATCTAATTAAAATTTATTTTCAAAATTTCAATCAATAAATTAAATTTTTTTTTTGTAAAATCCATTAGCAAAAGAACAGAGTTATAACTTTTTATTTATTGATATTTAAAAAATATAATTAATAATTACTTGTGAGTAAAAAATTTTTAAATCACCTGCGGAGTTGACTGTGTCGCGTATTTATATATTTTTTGTTTCAATTGTACTATTTTTATTTGCTATTTTTTGACAGCTCAAGACACCGACGCGTCATGCTTTAAGTCACGCACATATCGCCAAACACAGGGGACCGGTCATTGACATGAAAGGAATAAAAAAAATAGTAAATACAAATGAATAAAAGAAAATTAAAGAAAAAAAAGTAACTTGATACAAAATTCAACGTTTCTTTATATAAATGAGAGAATAAAAAAAACGGCAAAGTTGAACTTTATAGAAGTGTAAACACGTGAATAAAATAAATAAATAAATAATTATTTTCACACGGTAGTATTACGGAAGTCGGGATTTTAAGTCGCGTAATATCAACTGCACTTGTCACGTGTCAACGGGTGCTCATGTGCTCTCACGGGAAGAGCCTGTACACACTCCACACATGCTTACGGGATTTCCCGCGTCAAATATCCGTGGTCAGTATCACGAAAAAAAAAAAAGTTTAAAAATACTAGACTACAAAAGCCGACAAGTTAAACTAAAAAAAAAAGTTTATGATTTTCGATGCAGAACTTCCGCTTTTTTTCGCGATCCGCTGGGAAAATTGAAAAAACACAGACTTGAGTGACGGGATTTTGGCTCGGTTGCAAAAGCAGACGAACTGTATTGCGAATGGTAAATAAAAAAAATAAAGTAAAATAACAACAACAAAAAATGGATAAATAAAAGAGATGACATACACGATACTCGTATGTCATACACACGCATGTATTTGTCACAAGTTATCTTTTCTGAGCATTTATAGTGAAAAATTAACGCCGTCGGCGCGTTTTAATTTTTTTTTCCACCCGCTATACGTCACTTGGAACTATTAAAAATACTCTTGCCAAATATTTAAGACTATTCTCAACTGACGTGCAGCTCACTATTTTTTCACACCTTGCACTCGAACGAATTTCTCAACCGACATTAAAAATAAAAATTTTAAAAATCTGCTCCGAAATGAAAAATTTTTTTTTTTTTCCCGACAGAAGAACGAGTAAAATACTAAATAATTTACGGTAAAAATAAATAATAAACGCGAATCCCACTGCCGAACAAAAGTTATCTCAGTAGCGAAACGTCTTCACGTGTCTGGATGTGTGATGCGCGTTAACGCGACGGTTTAATTGTAAAGAATTATCGACAACTTGTCACGATTGTATAAAATACTTAAAAAAATAAAAGCCTTTTTCACCATGCACACACTCAAAAAATATTATTATCAATGATACTTAATCTTATCACTCATACTTTTTTTACTCCATAATAATAAAAATAGTAATCTTAAAAATAACAACAATAGTAATAATTATAATAATAAGTAAATATTAAAATACGATTTTTTAATTATTTTTTACTTGTCATAATAATAATCTCTCACTCTCTCGCTCTCCTCTCGATACAAACTTTGATGTAACATTCACGTACGAATAATAATGATCTGGAGTAGTAAAGCCAACTGTCAGTTGACGTTTAAAAAATACAATAAACTTATTATTTTATCACTTATCATTCGTCTTCTTTTCTAACTTTACTTTAATTATCATTTTTTTTCTTATCGGTACTCGCGGATATTTTTAATTCAAATAACATTCAATATAAATTTATTTTATTTGAATTATCGTGACATTTCACTAGTGATTGAAAAATTTAAGATTAAATTCAAATATTAAATTTATTCATTGAATTTAATAAAATAAATTTAATTTTCACGATACGACGCACTGGCAAGCGCGCGGTTAAAAAATATGCACGCACTGGCCACGTTTAAAATTAGACACTGTATATCAATATTTACCTTGCTACATGTAAAATGAATAGAGAGCCTGCCTGAATCGAACGAAGGAAGGCTCAACCGGCCCACTGTGACGTCGCCGGCCTACTGTCAGCTCAGCGCTCGCTCGGCCCCGCAGTCAACTTACCCACCGTCTTCGTGATATTTTGCAAATTTTAATTCGCGGTTTTTTAAACAACCATCACACAAAATAATCATAATAATTCATAATATTATTTATCACAACTATTTCATTCATATTTTTATTTATTTTAAACAATTTACTGAAAATTCTTACTGTCGATAATGCAGATCTTTTGACTCGCGTAGTTCTCAGGTGTGAAACATTCACGCACACATGCTCACTCCGCGGATCTCGCGGATTCGCAAAGACACAAGAGACTCGTTGGACCAAAAAAAAAAAAAAAATAATGAGTGTCAGTGACAATCTGTCACACGCATCCGAATTTTCTTTTACTATTTTTTGAAGATGTGACACATTTTTTTTTTCTTTTACATTTTAAATAAAAAATTTCCTCTTCACTTCTCGCAAAGTAAATGAGGAAAAATTAATTAAAATACGAAAATTACTAAAATAAATTTCAAACTCGGTAAAATATAAAAATTATAAATTATAAATAAATAAGGATGCGCGCGCATTCGTACCGCGAATTACAAACCAGCGTCTGCGCGTTATAAAAAAGCTAATAAAAGTAAAACTTAATAATCGCTCACTTAAAATAATTAGCAAAAGGTATTAATTTGTTTTCAAGTAACAAAAAAAAAAATATAAACTTTTAAAAATAAAATAATACATGATACCAGGTGGCGCAGAAGGCCACCCACACTCGTTGCACGCAGGCGCGTGCATTCAAGGTATCTTTCTGTATATGTGCGTGTCGTCGTCTCAATATATATACATATATATAATAATATAACTATATAGATTCTTAGGTAACGCGAATTGCGCTCTGGTCGTCTACGCCGCTTCAACACTACTCTATTTTTCATATCGCTATAGTAAGCTCACATACATGAATAGAATCCATACACACATGTTTTGAGAATGCAAGAGCACCGTCGACACGACTAGAGTGCCTAGATCGACGCACGCGTATACGCACACTCTTATTCATTTATATACAGACACATACACCCACACACTATAATTATATAAATATATATAGATATAAATTGTCATTCTGGTGGTTGTATTCTCACGATATTAACACGTACACGTTCGATCCGCATCTCGTACGCATGGAAGTGCGTCATCATGCACACGAGGAAATTGAATGGGAAACTGTCATATATATTGTTTCTACATATGTATAGATATTTATATACATATGTAGACTTTAGTGATATGATAATAAATTACATCATTTTTGACTGTGGGATTTTCGGTTGATAAATTGTAACTTGCAACATACGGTTTAGATATGTATATATATATATATATATCTGCATGTATACAGTTATTACTATACCGAGTAGTGGTCAGTAAATCGATATATACATATAAGAGCATTGTATTATAGTGTATGGTTGTATGTATTGGATATCCTTGACGAGGGTATATTATTACTGTGTTATAGACAGTACATTTACTTGATATTTTCTTATTTTTTCTATATTAGATAACGCATTGGATCATGCGAAACGCAGCAGTTTGATGCTGAAGGACTTGATAGAGTGAGAGAGATGGATTTTAAAGAGAGGAGGAGTGAGTGGGTGCTGGTAATTGAGGAGTTTGAGGGGAAAGAGATCTCGAGAATTGCGTTGCGAATCATATCACTGTAATTCGATTTTTATTTTCGCGTGTTGGCGGGCTGTGCGTGCGGCATGGTCTTTTAAATTACGTTTACGTGTATGGATGTGTATTGTATTATTGTTATTAAATGTAAAACCTGTGTGTACTTTTGATGCCGCGTTTTAGTTTTAGTAGGCATATTGCGTGGACGGAACTGTTGTTACATTAATACACTGCATGTGCAGTCGTTCTGAACACTATTATATAGATTTTACTGCTGAGTATATTAGCTTTAAATTTGCGTATATGAGTAGGTTTTTTTTTTTTTTTAATGCACGGATTGGTTATTTGTGTGCAAGAGTGTGTGTCTGTTGGACTTAGATGTGTACGACGTGTTTCATAATTTGCTTCTCTACTTCACGTGTACGGCTTCTATTCGCACGGGTCCGGGTGCGTCCGCGTGCATTTTACATCACGCTCATCATAGACATATAGATATGTATATACTTATATACTTATATATATATGTATATTGTGATATATAATATTGTTGGCGCGAGCTATTCTCCTCGTATCGTATTATTTAGCGGTGACGCACTTGCGTTACGCGACTAGATTGTCATTGTTATTGGCTTCACTCATAAGTTTCAGTCAATAAAAAAAAAATTACGCGATTTAACTCTTTTATCAAACTAACTCTTGTTTTATAAAAATATATATTTATTTTTATATTTATTAGAATCACTATTTTCTATTATTATCAAAGATAATGTGTATATGTTTAAATAATGATAAGTTGTGTTATCGCGGATTTATGTAAAACAAAATTTAAAAAATTTTGTATTGTTTGATTTGCAAATTAAAAAATTAAATAATTGGTCAAAATTGTCCTGTAATCCTACGATGGCATAATTTATTTATATATTTTTCATTATAAAAAATATATATATTTTGAAGTATGTAATCAAGAAAGTCAATATTAGAAATTGATTTTTATTTCTGTGATTAAATTAAAAAAAAAATTATAGTACTTACTTGAGAAAATTATAAAATTCGAGTTTACTGTCTACTCTGCAAGCTCCAGACATTTTTGTCATCAACTCAACGTACTATCGTTTCGTAAAAATAAAATAATAAAAATAATGACAGTAATTAAAAGTATAAAGAAAAATAAATGTTTTTGTTTTCAATAAAATTTAATTTTAATAAATTACAAAATAATATTTATAATCGTTTTATGTAATGAGGGTCATAAAATATAAATGATGAGGTTAATCGCTAGACCTTTTGATGACCTTGTGAAATTCCACTTGTACATCACCGGTCGCCGTTATCGTAAAAAATGTCTATTTAAATTAATTTTTTTTTAATTTTCTCATTACATTCTTTTATTGAAAATAGTTTGATATAATTTTGTAATTAAATTCTCTATGGAGGGGGGGGGGGTACTCAAGGAAATTCGAGGACTCCAATACGTTAATTCTTTTTTTTAACTTCCCGCTATAAAAATTTGAAATTTTCAAAAAAGGGAAGTTAGTGGTTTTGATCCGATTTTCAAAAATCGAGTTTTCATCAGATCTCGATGTTTTGAGGTTTGACTATGTCCGGATGGATGTCAGTGTGTGTATGTGTGTGTGTGTGCGCGCGGGTGTGTGTGTGTGTGTGGGTGGGTGTCTGTGGGTGTAAACTTATTTTTTTTTAATGATATTCAACGCAAATAGAAAAAATTTTCAGTTGCCGTTAAAAAAAAAATTTATTTTTGCGGGCAAAATGGGTACCCTCTAAAAAAGTGAAAAAAAAAAAAAAATTCTGGATATTAAATAAATTTGATTGTTTCGCAAGTAATTTACATAAAGAAAAATTACGATTTACATAATTATTGGATGCAAAGGAAGAAAAAAAATTTTTTAATAATTTCGATCATTAAAAAAAAGTCACTAACATTTTTCGACTGACACTCGATTTTTGAAAAAAGTTTAACAAAAAAATCCAAAATAATGTTTCAAAAAATAAAATTCTTCGTTTTATAAAACTATTGGCCCTCCCCCGTTCCCCTAAATCAATTTTTATTTAATTTATCAGATTTTCTAATCTATAATTTTCTCACGGATTATCCGATATAAAAAATATATGCTATCATTTGAAAATAATAAAATATTCAAAAAGCGCGTTGATTTCATTTGATAAACACTCTCATTATCACATGAAAATAAATCAACATGATACAACATTTCTCCGAATAAATAACTATGAATTATATATATATAAATATATTTATATATTTATTCGCATATATATGTATATAAAATAAAATTACGTATGGTATATACTTTTATATGTTACAAACAGTTTATATTGTAAATTTTTTCGCAAGTCAACGTGGCGACGACAGCGGTAACCTTCGGCTTGCAACAAAGTGATTCCTCTTCGTTCCTTCGGTTAATTAGGATGCGGCTTGGAAGCTTAACACCGCCGCCTTATACGTACCGCGTGAATACGCGTGACTTCGTTTATGGTGTGCTAAAGCCGCATTCGGAATTGAGTATAGAGAATTTCTATTTGTTGAATTTACCTTTTTTTCTTATTCATTTTTATACTTATTTTTATTATCTTACAGTTTGTTTATTTTATTTTTTTATTTCTGCTCTTGTATATAACGGACTGCTAACGGTTTATCGCGTATCGATTGGATAAATTGAATCACAGATGCACGTGAATTTGAGAATTGTGAATACATACATTCTCATTATTATTTCTATCATTATTATACATATGTTCAAATTCCTCTGCATACACAATATTATATTTATTTTATCCCATTTATCCTCACGCATGTACTTCAAATAAATTACATCAATTAGTAGTCACTATTAATTTATAATTGACAATAATAATAAACTACACTTACATTATCTATCAATTAAAATAATTAGTGAAAAATTTTAAAAATATTTTACATCACATTAATTAGAGTTAGAATTTGATGTTAAATAATTTTTACGTTAATATTAATCTGACAAATTTTAATGAAATTCTAATGAGTTTTGGGTCGAAATATGAAGTAATGAAGCGAAATAAATTGCGTTAGTTGCGTTGATGAGTTTTCGAGATAAACTATTAATTCAAGTTTATCGGAAATTAATCGTAATTATTTTACAGAGTATCTAAATAATTTTTAATTTTGTTTCTGCTAAAAAAAAAAAAGAAATTAAGTAATCCATTATTTCAATATTTTTACTAATGATTATTTTTTTATAATCAAGTAACTTAAATTTTTGTGAATCATTTTTTTAAAGTTAATTATAAAAATAAATAATTGAATGCTCGATAAAATTTTTGTAGAGAGAAAGTCCATGTAGTTTTTTTTTATGACCGGACATAAAAGAGAATAAGTCAAAATGAAGATAAAAATAGGAATATAAGGTGGATATTGGAGTAAGAAGGACACGAAAGTGTGCAACGAATTCGTGAGCTCGGGGACGGAGGGCTACCGCGGATCAATCGTAGCCTTCCGTGTTCCCTTGGCCCCTTGATTCCCTTTTGAACCCTCAACAGCTAGGCTAGGCTGCACTCCTCCTCAGTACTCCTCCATACTACCCTCTAAACTCTATACTCTGTACTCCATACTACATTTTCCCTTTGCCTTTACTTGGATCACTTCCCCGTGCTCAGCACACGGCTGAGCCTTCACTTCGACCCTTTCCCCCCGCGTTGCCCGCTGCCCCTTTGCTGTTCTTCGTTGCACCGGCGTGTACGCGTCGTCACGCAGGCCCAGAGCCGACGTCCAGACTACTCAGACAGGGTCGACTCGTCGTGATAGAAGAAGAGAGAACAGTTTTCTCCTTCCCAACCCTCCGGCACCTCCACCCTCGCCACCACCACCGTCACCACCGCACCAGCCAGCCTGCCTTCCTCGTCGTCTATTTCTTCCCCTCATCTATTCTATATATACCGTACATATTTCTTTTTATACTTTTTACCGTTTTATCTCTGCCTTCGTATTTCGCTGATATCAATCTATAAATCACGAATCATCTACAAGACAATTTACTCCAAAAAATAATCCATTATTTTAAAACACATCAACTTTTTTTTATTTACTATTTTTTCCACTTGAACGAAAGTTAAAATATTTACAAATCCGCCATACAAAGTAATCAACTTTTAATACGTTATATATTTTAATTAGTATATTAATGAAATAATATGTCGCAATTCTGATAACGCGATAATTAAAAATAAAAAAATTAAATTATGAATGTAAACTCGCAGTTAATTTAATTCATAAAGTATTCAATGTAATGTGATTACTCAAGCTAATGAAAGTTGTTATTACTTGTAAAAAAAATTTTAAAAACAATTATTAAGTATAATTACATGAATAAGCGGACAAAAATAAAAATATTAATGACACGTATAGAGTTAATAAATGATATTTTATTAACTTTACGGGTCTTATCGTGAAGATTGATGCTTAGAGAGGAAGAAAAGTAGATTGTAATAAAAAGTATAAAAAGGAGGTAAGAGAAGTCTTGAGTGAAAAAAGGGGTATCCTTATTTTGTCCATGGCGGAACCCCTGTGGTGAGTACAGCGTCGTCAGGCCGGGTTAGTTTATGGGGATCAGGGTTTACGTAGACTCGTTGAGATCTCACGATCTAACCCCACCTAACCTCCGTCCTAGCCTTTCCTAGCTGTAGCCTAGCCTAGAGCCGTGTAGGAGAAGTGCACTCTACTACGTTGCACGGACGTCTGCCTGGTATTGATCCTCAGCTCAGCTACTGGCTACCTTCACCCACTAATAACTCTTGTCAGCTTCCAAAAGACTCGGCTATACGTCCCGTATTTCGAGTGTGCGGCTTTTAGTCGGGTATCAATGATATACCTGCGTATCACCGATATTACTTTTGCCTTTTTCTTTTTATTTTTCAATTACTTCAAAACCTTTTAACGATCTAAACCTCAGTATTGAGTTAAAAAATTTTTTCGCTAATATTGTAATGCAATTTTTCATTAGTATTCATTTTAATGATGTTCCAAATTTCCTTTATTTTTAAATAGCTTTAGTTTTTTTTAATTCGAATTTCAAATTAAGATAAGTGCTGGGGCACTTGATCGCTGTTCGTTAGAGTGAAACTAAATTAGCTAGAAAAAATTGACATTTTAATAGGATTTGGGTCTTTTTTTCTTGTCATTAAAGAAAGATTGTATATATGATAAAAATATCACATAAATATTTAACTTAGATTTAGTACTTAATTAGTAAATGTCTCCAATACTTGATCAGAAAAGTAGATACAATATTTGACTATTAAAAGTCTACATGAATTCAAGTGTATTCTATTTCTATATCATACCCATATTGAAAAATCAGTTTTCATTGAATTCGAGACTCAATGAGTCTCAGACTCATATTACGTAAATTTTAATGGGGAAGCAGACAAAGTTACCAAAAATTCTAGTAAATGTTTCATCTTTTTTGAAATTACGCCGCTGAAAAACGTATCCCCTTTTTGCTCCGTATGCGGAGTTTTTTTTTTCAACTCCAGAACTCCGAGTGACGGAGTAAATTTTGATTGAAATAAAATCCGTAATTACTCCAAATTTACTCTTGATTTTTTACAGTGAACTGATAAAAAAATGCAGAAAATATTTTCTTGGTTCAAGACTTGATTTCAGTTTATTTGTTCGATTAATTATACGTTTCTTATGAACAAGAAATATCTAAAAATAAAAAAGAAAACTACATTTTTTCTGTGTTTCCATTTTCCTCAACAACCCCAATATACTTTGGGAATCTCAAAATAATATGCAATAGTTTAAAACAATTTATATATATTTAAACAGGAAAATAATATTGATAGCAGTAATCCTGCTTCAAAAATTAACAACCGAATGTTAAAATACCCGACCTCTGTCAAATAAACATTTAATTACCTTAAAGCAAGTCTAAGACACCGAGTTAAGAATAAATAATTAAATGTCGTTCATCATTCAAACATTTATTAGTAACAAATTTAGCTTCAGAGTCTTTACTTTACTGCCGATAATTTTCGGTGTAAAAAATTTTTTATTTAAAGAATTAACTGTTTCATGACGGATTAAAACCAGTTTATTATTACTGTCTGACTAATCGGTATTTAATTTTGAATCAATGCTAATTTGATGCATTTTAGCTCAATAATCATTTATCCGAATTTCAATATTCAATTTCATTATTTTTAATCATCCATAAATTTTCTATATATATATATAAGTAAAATTGAGTTCAGTGAAAAAAATTGTTTGATTACGACCTTAATTATTAATTTCTTTTATGAAAATAATTTTTCTTCGATTAATAATTAAAAAAGTTTTATAAATTGCATCTTACTAAAGAACACTTATGTCTTTTTACCGTAAGTTAAACTTTCATGTAATTTAGCTCTGCTTACGTCTCTCTCTTGAGCACCTGTGTAATGTAATCTAGACTAACAGGAGTTAGGCCAGCGTCAACTTCGTTTCCAATAACTGTCACCCTTTAAAACTTACTCGTGCGACGTTTACTCTAATAAATTATGATTTTTACTCATGAATGAATTCTAAAATTCAAATTACATAATTATCATTTTATTACTTAAATTCAAATCCTCTCACAAAATACCGAAAACATTATTTTCTACTTAATGAATTTAAATTTAATATTCTTTTATTTGCATTTATGATTACAAGCCATAAAAGTAATAGTTTTATGTACACACACAGAAAGAATTTTACAGTAAAAGTTATCATCTAGTTACAGTAAAATTTTTAAACTGAATTCGATGGTAGTGAATGTCATTTAAATTATTAAATACACAATCTGAATTGTAGTATCTACCAACTGTATAGTAAATTCGACAATTATCGATGATAATCAGAAATTATAACTTTTATTATCTTAATTAATTACAACTATTATCAGCATCGTAATTCTTAATAACCTGATGATAAAAGTTACCATCAGCCCAAATAATAATTACTATCGAAACTAATAAAAAATTAAAATATCGGCGTTACAGATCAAATGATGCTCCATTATTTTATGTTGTAAAAAAATACTGATTATTGATGATGATAAAGTTTTCTTTGTCACTCAATACTTGGATGCTTGCTACACGGAGAGAATTTTCCGATAAAATTTACCCTGCAATTTAAAGTAAACCTGGGTCGAAAACAAAGTAAATACGAAAAGGATAAAAACGGATTCGTTTTGTTTTATTTTTTAACCTTTTTTATTCAAAAATTACTCGAAATTGGGTGTTTTTACCCCATAATTGAATATCTAGAAAAGGACGAGTAATTATAATTATTCATGCAGGCCCAGTTTTACTCACAATTAACGAGTAAAGTTTATTAGATAATTTTTCCCGTGTATTTTGATGATCATACCCAATCATTTAAAGTTATCAATAACGATGGTAATATTCATATCTCAGCAAATAAATAACAAAAAATGTTCAGGTTATTTAAGATCAGTAATTTATTTGAAGTTGAAACCATATCAAAATCCGCAACGTTTCGTTGACAATCTCAACTTCATCAGGCGTTTATAAATTAATAAAATAACAAACCATAATTTACATGTCACATATACAAGTATAAAAATATGATACAAATTTGTAAATTCTTAAATACATCAAGATTCTAATAAAATTATTAACCATAATTATTCAATTAATACCTATGAAGAATTTTGTGTAAACATCAAAGTCCAAACAAAATTGCGCTGTATTACGGTCTCATAGAATAAATTAATCAGTACATTAAACTCTATCCAAGTGTCCATAGAACTAAGTTATCAATAACAGCTCCAATATTTGGAAAGTTTTATTATATTCGGACTTAAACGATTGTATTGATACTTATCTTAGTTATTTAAAGGTCAAAATAGACGTAACTAAAATAAAGGATTTGAATTTCTGTAAATTTATCCTATTTTTTGGTTCAGAATTTTTACAACCTTGAATGATAACAGTTACCGTCTTCGATTGTAACAATTATAGTCTTTAATAGTTACAATTAGCATCTTTGAGAGTAATTGTCACCACCATCAATTGTTACTGTTATCTTTCTCAATGGTAAAATTAATTATTATTACCACTGACAAATTTTCCTACCATTTCAAATAGTTGAACTTAAAAATTTAATATCGTAGATAGTATAGTAAAATTTTCTCCGTGTACATTGTAAAAAATCACCGGGGTAAGTCCAAGCGGTGTAGGTGTTAAAATTATCGGTGTTAAATTTACCCCCGAAAGCGGTGTGAAAATAACGCCGCCACCGGTGTAAATATTCTGTACCGGTGTAAATATTCTAGACCGGTGTTAAAATAACGCCGCCGTCGGTGTAGATATTCTTTACCAGTGTTAAAATATTTTACTTTGTGAATATTTTTACTTACTCGATCACTATACTTGTTAAAAAATGATAGTTTTTATTAATTTTCATAAAGAACTGACATTTTTTGTGTTTTATAATCATTAAAGTTAATACTCCAAGCAGACGCAATTTACCCCGCTTTTACACCGGTTCCCCGCTTTTACATCGGTTTTACTCCGATTTTACTCCGGTTACCTCGCTTTAACACCGGTATTTTTAACACCGGTGTATTACTCCTCCTACACCGGTGTAATTTCATTTTTACACCGGGCGGAGTTAAAACGAGTCCATTTTTAACACCGCTTTTTTACAGTGTAGCTATATATTTATTCAAATTTTATTTTCATATTCTTTTTCGGTTTTCATCAATTATAATCTTAGCCGTTTCTTTTTGATATTAATATTAAATACAGCGCACTGGATTACTATTTAAAGCCAGGACACAGGATGAAAAAATTTTTCTGTGACAGCGATGCGATGCTTTCTGTTACTTTGTGTTACTACTGCAGCAGTATCATTGCAGTAGAATCATAGAGTCTTGGGTCTTGAATATCCCTTTCCGTTTAAATATATATATATATATATGTATATGTATAAATATAAAGTAAATGCTTGGCTTCTGTATCATGTCGTTGCAAAATGTATGCCTGTTGGTGATAAACGGAACTCAAGGCTCTTCATTTCTCACTCCACGCAATTTTTTTTGCGTCTGTATGCATCTGCGTACTCTGCTGCCGTCCTTAAAATCCTTCTTCATTCTTTCTCAACTTTATATTTATTTTTCAATACATTTTTTTATGGCAAAACAAAATTTAAAGTCTCAGTTTAAATTCATAATAAGGCCGACCGTTCATTTGTATTTAATAAAAAATCAAATCAGTTTGTGAATAAGAGAGAGAAAAAAGAGCTTAAAATAATTAAATTATTATATCAAAGTCGAATATTCATTCACCCCCTTTTTTTTTATTTAAAAATAAAACCGGATATTCAACTGTATTGAATAATAAATGAAATGACGCAAAAAAGTCATTATATTAAATTTCTAGTGTAAGGAAAATTTGTTTTTTATAGAAATAGAAAAAAAAGTTTTATTTGATAAAGTTAGAAATAAAAAACTGTGTTATGTATCGAAATTGTATGATTCATTACTAATGAATAAATAATAAGATGACGATTTAAATATGGGAAATAAACATTAAAAAAAAAAATGGTTGAAAAAAATAGCTGGTTTATAGGATCAAAAGGCAAACAAACAGGTAGCTGTTTTAGCTTAAAGCTTTTAACGAGCGAATAAATCTAAAGTCTAAAGAAGTGAACGCTTAAACTTTTCTCCTTCATCTCTTTAAAAAAAAACTCTATTCTCCCACCAATTTTGCTTGGTAAGATTCATTCATACTTTTCTTACTTTTAAAACTTTTTTTGTACAAAGAATTTGACTAATTTTTTTTTTCTTTTTTTCTTATTAATAAATTTTTACCCTGTAAAAAAAATATAAACATAAATATTCGACTTACCCAGATTACAAATCAAATTTTTATTGATCAGTGATGATTACTTATTTTCAATTAAAAATGTTCCATGACGGGAAGGTCGTTACCAAAAATTCATTACATATTTGGTTTTTAAATTTAATTAGCTATTAATTGTTTGTTTTCCTCGCGTTTTCGGGTTGCAAGTTACAACAATTTGAAAAATATTGAAAATTTTGTGCGCTTCCAACTATTTAATTATTTACATTTTAATTAATAATCTGTAATGAAATTTGCCATGATGAATTTTTTTAATTAACTTCAAAAATCAAATGAAAATTTTATGATGATCCAACTACAATTGCTTCTACAAAATTAATAAAATAACTTGATTAATTATAAATTTTTTTAATTAACAGAAATCTAAATTCACTATTAATTCACAAAATTACAAGCAATTAAATAGACCCTTCAAAAAAGAATTAAACTTTTTAATTTTTTGAAAAATTCACAAAAAAAAAAAAAAGTATTTTTTGACGTAAGAACAATTTCGTATTATAAAATGGAAACAAAAAATTTCCCTTTATAGGATTAGACAAAATTTCTTGCGTAAACAAATTTTATTTTGGCTCAAGAGAATTTTCGTTTTCATTTTGTAATGCAAAAAATTTCTCGGGGCTAGTAAACATTTCCTGTGCCAAGAAATCATTTTTTTCTGTGCACTTTCTTTACAAACAATACTCCGGTAAGTAAAAAAATTTTTACAACTGACTTGCACAAAATTGTCTACAAATTACTTAGAAGAAAATTGGACCCGATTGAAAAAATACTTTTCCGTTTCAAGATGGTGTTTAATCAGGGATAAAAAAAAACTCAAGGTCGAGTAATTTTTAAATAAGAAAGAGAAAAAATTAATACAAAAGGAATCAGATTTTACTCTTTGCGTATTTATTTCGTTCTTGGTCCAGAATTAGTCTAAATTGTACGGTAAATTTTATCAATAATTAGCTCAGTGATGTCAGAACGTGAAATTTTTTTACCCTCCTGCCACTACACTCCATGCTATTTCACCACGGGAAGGGGTAAAAAAATTCCACGTTCTGGCATCACTGAATTAGCTCCGT
Source organism: Microplitis mediator (assembly GCF_029852145.1). Classification (NCBI taxonomy): domain Eukaryota; kingdom Metazoa; phylum Arthropoda; class Insecta; order Hymenoptera; family Braconidae; genus Microplitis; species Microplitis mediator. The sequence continues at coordinate 20,569,490 of NC_079973.1, read as the reverse complement.
GTGGGTCATTTTACTCCAAAAAATTCATAAAAATATTTACGATTCCCCGAAATATTAAATAAATATAAATTAGATAAATGAATAAATACAACAAGTCAATTAATATTTTATGATTTCATAATTTTCTACGAATTGAATCCGAATATCCGGTTTCATTTTCAATAATGCTTATTAGTAAATTTAATTGTCAATAAATAAAACTGCAATTACTATAAATAAATTAACAATAGACAAAAAAGATGCGTCAACACGAAAATTAAGTGAATAAGTATAACAAAAAAAAATATCATATTAATATTTGAATACAAAACTGTCATTGTATTGGATAAGAATATAATAATTAACGATAGCTCTGACGATGAAACGTTGAGAAGTTAGTGATGTTTTACTAGGAAGAGTAACTCGAACTGCGTATCAACAAATTAATGTATCAGCATTTATGAAAGTGTAAGAAAGTAAAAAGTGCAACATTTGCATGCATCTCGTGCGTAAAATAGAAATTAAATCTTACAATTCTCAAGTATAAAAAATTTTTTTAGCATAAAAATATTTAATTAGAGATTTCTAGAGGCATCAGTATCATAAAGTTGATTGGTTATTTTTATTTTAAAAATAAAATTTAAACGTAAAAAGTAGTACAGGTACAACATAAACGCACATTTTAAGTTAAACGGATAATTAGTTTTTATAAACCGCCATATACCTATACGTTAACTATAGATCTCAAAAATATATTAAACCATTTGACCTGAAGGCAAAATCGGGTTGTTAACTTTTTACTTTTAAAATAATTACGATAGTCTAGTATACCAGTCTAAGCATGCAAACTTAAGTTCTCTTTAATATAATAACTTCCTCTCGACTTAAAATATAAACCGTTTATTGGAGATTGTTTTATTAAATAAATAGCTTAGTAAAAAACACAACTAAAAAGTAACCCAACAATTATTAACTTATATCTTTTATAAAATAAATTACTAGTTACTGTGTGGAGTAAATTAATGATAGGAAAGTTTTTTTTATGCGAAAAATTATCGGGATTTAATGTAATGGAGTGATCAATACACTGTAAAAAAAACTGGGGTAAGTCCAGGTGGTGTACACTCTTAAAATGAATCAGTGAAAAGACCTGAAAATCAATGAATATTTACTGCGAATCAGTCCCAAGTATATTACTGATTCAATTAGTGATATACTAGGGACTATTTGTGAAGTGAATATTCACTGATTGGAGTACTTTTCACTGATTCATTTTAAGAGGATAGGTGTTAAAATTTTCGGTGTTAAATTTCAATACCGAAAGCGGTGTTAAAATAACACCGCCACTGGTGTAAATAATCTTTACCGGTGTTAAAATATTTTTCGGTGTTGAAAATATTTTACTTGGTGAATATTTTTACTTAATTGATCACTACACGGAGACAAATCTTGGCTTGAAACCTAGAAATTTTTATTAAGCTGTCGACCAAACTTGAAACAGGAAGTGAAGCATATAAAAAATTATTATGCTCTTATAAAAAATTGGGTATCAGGCGTTTTGAGCACCTGACAAAATATCTCCGACAAAATATCTCCGGACAAAATGTCTCCATGAAAAGAAAGCAAAAATAGTGAAAAAAGCCAAAAAAACTGACACAAAACTGGGGATATTTTGTCCAGAGATATTTTGTCGGGGATATTTTGTCAGGTGCTCAAAACGCATGGAACCAAAAAATTGTTATACAGCATCACAATTATTATAATGTATGGAAGTAATGGTTGTTAAAGTTTATCGATAAGTCTCTCGCGCGTGTAAGTATTGTGATACAGCATAATGATTTTTTGTATGAGTATAATAATTTTTTGGATGCTTCACTTCCTTTTCCAAATTCGGTCGACAGCATAATAAAAATTGCTAAGTAATAAAAGAGTATTTTTTATTAATTAATTAAATTATTGGTGATTGAAATGGTGGGCGTAAAATTGTGTAATTTTTAAATCAATTACCTATAACATAATTAATTATTTAAATAAGTAGATAGTGGATTCGAATTTCCTCCAGATCATATTCATAAAATTTTTATATTTTTTCTCTCCAATTTCTTTACGTGGAATTTTTTTTTACACCGATTTCACACCGGTATTTTAACACCGCCTACACTGGTGTTATTTCACTTTAACACTGCGTGGTGTTAAATTGAGTCCATTTTTATCGCGCTCTTTTTACACAGAAAAAAGAATTTCTCGGTGTAAGAAATGTTTCTGGTCTAAAAAAAATTTTTGTTTTCAATTTAAATACAAAAAATTTCTTGCACCAAGAAATTATATATTTTTTGTGTACAGTGTAAGAATTGACGTGATAATTAATTGAAAGTTGTTAAAAGACAAGAGGTATTATTGATTACTGGTGTAGTCGTATAAATTATATGTGAATTGTGTTTATGAGTTATTACAAATATATGTATGGTCATTAAATTTGTACGAGTTGAGGGATTAATAATAATAATAATGATAGTAATAATATATATGTAGACAGAGGATTGAGCAGCTAGAGAAGTAGTTAAAGCAATAATCAATGTTACATTTTATTCCCACTTATTAGAGTGTCATAAAAGAGAGGATGCTTTCTTTTCTTGTGTATATAAATATAAATATAAATATATTTTACACCACTGTAGTATTATATGAGTGCACGGGTTACTTGACGTTCGACTATTAAACGAAACGGTTGTATAGTAAGTTCTTGAGTGCACGCACAGAAAAACTTATTACTGCCTAAGCGAAATAGTCCTGTAATTACGAATGAAATCTCAGAAACGTCAAAGGATTCTCGGCTGCTGATATTTCTTGGTCTTGAGTCTCAGTGTTACATTTTGCGCTCGGAAATTACTTAGACTTAACTTTTTTTTCTCAGCTCTGTTTTACTTGCGCTGTAAAAAAAAAAAAAAAATATTGAGATGAGGATAAAAAATTATTGGTGCGAAGAGAAATTGTAGTTTAAAGAAACAATAACGATATTTATTACGGCTTCTATGTAACAATATAATGGTTTCATTATAACAAAAGGCTTGTTTTGCTGAGTAACGTTAAAGCTGATAGTTTTTATTTTTTTACTTTCGTAAAATAACTTTTGCTTTAGTATTAATTGTATTTTAAAGATACTTGTAATTTAATATTATACTTATCATAAATGTCAGTCGGAACTAAATAAAAGTTAATTGTTTTCATTTATTGTCGACAAGTAATAATATATATATATATACATATATGTATATATAAATAATTAATTAAAGTGTCATCGTTTGAGTGATTAAATATGGTTTGAATTAATTTAACCATTTATTTATTAGCAATTTTAATAATTTATTAGTTTTAATTATAGTTCATTATTTATGTGTGACCTTATATATATTAAGAATAATAAAAATATAATAAATTATTAAAAAGTCCTGTGGAAGTGATGATGAAGAAGAAAACATTTATCTAAGCTGGTGCATGAAATCTTTAGTTCGCGGTGTATATTATATCTCTAGTTGAATGACAAGACACGATATAGTGTATAAAGAAAATTTATATATAGAGATATATAGATATACATTTATATATTTCATATATGTACCATACCAGTACTACTGTGAAGTATTACTCAAGTAACAAACCGTTCGTTATGACCAAGCTCTCTTAGCTCGGCTATATTTCTATATAATATATATAACGTGTTTAACTATTATATTGCTGGCGGCTTCAAAGCATAGTATTTGTAGATTCGTGCGTGTGCCCACGTTGCGTGGCCACGAATAGATAATAGACTAGCTGGACGCTACTAGAGGTCACGTTTGCCATAACCGCGATACTAGATATCACGAATTTATTTAAACAAATGCTAAATAATCATTGCAACATGCACAGAAAAAAAGAACTTCTTGCTGCAAGAAAATTTTTTCATTATGAAACGGAAGCTAAAATTTTTTTTGGACTACAAAAAGTTCCCGCGAAGAAAAAATTTTTTCTCGCCCCAAGAAAACTTTTCATTAAGAAATGACACCTAAAATTTTATGAGGACTAGAAAAAGTTTTTTTGCTTACGAAATTTTTTCTTGCTAGAAGACTAAGAAGATAAACTAGAAGACAATGAAAATTAAAAAAATCTTCGATTTCGATCTATAGTAAAAAAAATATCGTAGGGCGAATAAAAATTTTTTGCACCAAGAAATCATTTTTTTTGGGGATGTCTATTTACAATAACGAGTTAAAAACTAAAAAGAAAAAAAAAATCACAAACTAAGTTACTTCAAAAAAAACTTTAATGAGATAGCGTATTTTTTTTTGTTATGAAAATTTATATTAGAGATTGACGTAGATAAGGTTTTGGCAGAGTAAACTTTATAAGGAAAAGTAAGTAAGTTAACGTTGATGCTCGCGTGTTTAATTTGATGAAGGGAATCGAGTGGTAGGATCCACTAATGTATAATACACGACTAGTAGATCATGGATCTTGTACTAGTAGGTCCTGCGTGCGTGGCCGAAGGACGCTACCGTTAGTATTAAAGCAGCTACAGTGTATATGAGTACATAGTACATAGTATATATAAATATATGAGTATAAGGACGAGGATGAGAATATATAAGTGAAGAAATGTATGATGCCATAGTCGTCGTAGAGTTTCTTTCGTATGTATACACACATAGCGAAAAAGTATCTGGTACTCTTCTCGCGCCCGAGCTAACGAGCGAGATCTTCGTGGGAACTTGCGTACTTTGTGAAGACCAAGACACGCGACGACGGAAGCTGAAGCTAAAGATGCTTCCTACTCACATTAATTTTTTTTATTTTATTGAAAATATCATCTTTATAGTTTTCATATTTGTCGACTTAACTCATTTCTTATGTACACTCATGAAAAAGTTGACTGGATTAAAGAGAGAAAATCTTGAACCAAGAATACCATTTTTAAGAAAATTATTTTCTTGAGTCAAGAGAAAATCATTTTCGTTAGAGGTATTCTTCGTTTAAGATTTTTTCTCTTTAATCGTTACACGGAAAGAAAATTATGAAAACAGTTCCCATAATTCTGTAAAATTTTTTCCTATACCGACATAGGAATTATCACTATAAATTATGGGAGCAGTTCCTATAATGTTATGGAAATCATTCCTATAATATATAGGAATGAACCCTGTATTTCATAGGAATCATTCCCATAAATTATAGGGACCATTCTCGTAATATTATAAGAATGGTTCCTATAATATTATGGGAATGGTTTCCATACTATCATGAAAAAATTAATTTAAAGAAAAGTGTGGTAATCACTTCTACAATACACAGAAATATAATTAAATATAAAAACAAAAATTCAAACATTGAAAAAAAATTCGTATTTAGCAAAAACGTTACAATTTTTAACAAATTTAGCATCGAAGAAGCTTCATTTAAATCTCTCTATACACAGTTAGAAATTTTGTGTATTTGTGTTAAAAAATTATTTGGTTGAATTCTTTGTGTTGATTTTCAACACAGAAATCTGTTAATTCAACACAAACCGTTTCTGTTATTTTACTTTAACAGATTTTTTATGTTAAATGATTAGAAAATCTATAATGTAATACATTTCTTTTGTTATTCGAAAATTAACACAAAATTTGTGGTTTGACTAAACGTTCCCGCGCGATTCTTCATTACTATAACCAAGCAAAGCATTGTAACAGCATTGTCTGCAGGGAAATTTGGATTATAATTTATTTACAATAAAATATATACATTTTACAATTAAATTTAGATAACTTTAATACCTTTTTGACCTGGTCCAATTGTTCGCTAAATTGACATAAGTTCTACTAAGGGTAGATCAGTATACTTGAGTTGGTTAGGTCATGTGCTTATGTTTCTTAGTTGATTTTAACACAAAAAATGTGTTAAATTTACACAAATGTTTTGTTAAATGTACACAAATTTTCTGTCTAAAGAACAGATTTTATGTGTTCAATTTTATTTAACATAAAATTTGTGTTAAAGATTAACACAAACGCAATGTGTTGAATTAACACCAAAATTTGTGAAGACCGTTTGCAACAGACGATTTGTGTTGAATTTAACACAAAATTTCTAACTGTGTATCATGAAGGAAATTTCTACACTATTTTGCAAAAAAAAATTTTAATGATATTATGCTGGGAATGGTTCCCATAACATTATGGGAATAATTCCCATAGTATTATAGGCATAGTTCCTATACACTGTAAAAAGAGTGGAGTTCAGAATGAACTCATTTTAACTCCACCCGGTGTTAAAATAAGATTACACCGATGTAGGAGGAGTAATTCACCGGTGTTAAAAATACCGGTATTAAATCGGGGTAACCGGTGTAAAAGCGGAGTAAAATCGGTGTAAAAGCGGGGTAACCGGTGTAAAAACGGAGTAATATCGGTGTAAAAGCGGAGTAACCGGTGTATAAGCGGAGTAATACCGGTGTAAAAGCAAGGTAAACTGCGTCCGCTTGGAGTATTAACTTTAAAGATTATAAAACACAAAAAATGTCAGTTCTTTATGAAAATTACTAAAGAAAATCATTTATTAACAAGTATAGTAATCGAGTAAGTAAAACTGTTCACAAAGTAAAATATTTTAACACCGGCAGCGGCGTTATTTTAACACCGGTCTAGAATATTTACACCGGTGGCGGCGTTATTTTCACACCGCTTTCGGTGTTGAAATTTGACACCACCGATTTTAACACCTACACCGCTTGGACTTACCCCGGTGATTTTTTCAGTGTACCATTACGGGAATAATTCCCACAATAGTATGGGAATGGTTCCCATATTGGTATAGAAACTATTCCAACTGCATTATGGGAACCATCCCTATAATAGTATGGATACTACTCCTATACCATTATGGGAACTATTCCCATAATGCATAGCAAAAGTTTCCATAATTTTCTTCCCGTGTACCTTTTTTATCAGTGTATTTTTAAATTTGTGACTTTTTTTTCGAAATTTAGTCAGTAAAGTTGAAAATAACAGTTTTTTATTATTTTATTGTCATTTTCCATAAATATTTTTTTTTACAGTGTAACTACGGTAGTGCGACGACCCCGACGAACTCGTCGTTGTCATCGTCAAGTAAAGAGTGTCGGTGTACTACTCTGCTATACAGTCGAGAAAAGAGACGAGGAGAGAAGAGAGTGGCTAGAGAGTAGAGTAGAATAGAGAAGAGAGTTGACGCGGATCTGTTATACTGGTCTTTTTTTTTTCGTCGATCAGACGAGCTTTGATTCACGGCTCGTCGAGGCCGCGTTGTGTACACACGAGACTCGTTACGGATAAGCGAATATAATATCGATCGAGTCTACTGTGATTTGCCATGTGGAGGAGCCTCAGCTTTAACTATACACCTAGCTCTCATAGCCAAAGGAGAAAAGAGTATAAAATAAATAATAATAATGATAATAATAATAAAATATAATAATAAAAAATAACAAGGAGAAGAAGAACAAGTAAAGAGAAACAGGAGGACAAGGCCACCGAAGGGGTTCTGCAGTCCAAGTCTTGGTAAGTCTCTGCGTGTCTCTAATATCACACACTGCATGCTGCTTTTTTTTTATTAGACACTAAAAAGTTTTAAAAAATTTTTAAATCGATACATGGTTTAATGGAAAAAATAGGTAAATTAAATTCAGTATATAAAAAGTAGTCTACTCTCCGCTTGAAAGTTTAATTTATGTGCATTAATATTAGCAGAAGACTCACGTACATGCTTGTATATTAGATATGTGTGTATAGATATATATGAAAGAGTTTATGCCAGAAAATAGTAAAGTAACGATCGATTATTTTTTTCTTTACTCTTTATCGACAAATGTCGTGCGTCAGGCCAATTTCTAGGAAATTATCAGGTGTAGTACCTGGTTGGTCGGTTGGGTTAGGATGCACGCACACATAACGAGACTTTCTTGCGGCAATCTACTTGGCTGAGGCTAAACCAAAGTTTTGCCATTAATGGTTAAGTATACGCCGTCTATTTGATTATTACTTGAGTATTTTCTTATTCTTATTCAGTGGGTTAATTTCATTATTCTAAGTAGTATTCTAATTATCAAAAATGTCAGAATAATTTTTTTGTAAATTCGCGGCGCAGTTTAAAGGTCAAGTATACTGTACAAAATTTTGGGTGTGAAAATGATCCCCGAGGACTTTGCACGGTCTGCTTGGTGTAAATTGACGGTGTGAAATATCAAGCGGTGTAAGTGTTTGTTTTCACACAGTTCGGTGTTATTACCTCAGATATTGTCCAATAATAACTTGTCGTTAAAAATGATCTAATAATAGGGGAAGAAGAGGCAAAATGGAATAGGTTGCACTATGGGGTACCTCTGAAATTTGATAAAAAAAGATTGTTTTTCAAAATGTTTGTTAAACACTCTAAAATTAATTGTGTAAATATAATTTTAATGAGCATTATTTTGAATTTTTTTTGTTAAACTTTTTCAAAAATCAAAAGATTCAGTCGAAGAAGTTAATGGCTTGTTTTTTATAAAAACTATTATAATTTTTTTTTTCTTTTGCATCCAATAATTATTTGAAGTGTAATTTTTCTTTACGTAAATTACTTATAAGAAAATTTAATTTGATCAGATTTATTTCATTTCCAGAAGTTTTTTTTTCACCTTTTTTAGGGGGTACCATTTGCCAACAAAAAATTAAAGCCGTTGTAAATATTCTAGAGCGGTGTTAAAAATGGACTCATTTTAACTCCGCCCGGTGTAAAAATGAAATTTCACCGGTGTAGGAGAAGTAATTCACCGGTGTTAAAGATACCGGTGTTAAAGCAGGGTAACCGGTGTAAAAGTGGAGTAAACTGCGCCCGCTTGAAGTATTAATTTTAAAGATTATAAAACACAAAAAATGTCAGTTCTTTATGAAAATTAATAAAAAAATATCATTTATTAACAAGTACACTGTAAAAAATTCGCGGAGTGAATGCGGATTCAATCCAGAGTGAATGAATTTTTAATTATTCACTCCCCTCGGAGTAAAATTCACTCCGCGGGGGAGTTTTCGCGGAGTAGATAATTTTTTATTAATTTAATCCCTCCGGAGTGAAATTCACTCCGGAGCGGAGTTTTGAAAATATTATTAATAAAATATAACTCCACTCAATAAAATCGAAGTAAAAATTCGCGTATTACATTATTGATCAGCTGATATGCACACACATACACACATACATATTTAGGCACACACGCGCACTCGCACACACACGCACAAATTTGCACACACGCACAAATTTTCACACATGCACACATTTGCACACTCGCACACAAACACCTGCATACACCCAAACACACATGCAGGCAAACACACACTCGCGCGCACACACACACACACACACACACACACACACACACACACACACACACACACACACACACACACACACACACACACACACACACACACACACACACATTGTTTAGCAGTTTAATATAAATTAATATAATTTTATTTAAGTATTAAAACTCCGGTCCGGAGTGAATTGGAAGTGAAATAAAATCCGCGTCACTCCACAATCACTCCGCTAAAAAAAATTCCCAATTCACTCCGCATGTGGAGTGATTTTTTTAAAAACTCCGGAACTCCGAGTGGCGGAGTGAATCCGAAGTGAATTCGGATTTTATTTCACTCCCAATTCACTCCGGATTCACTCCGGATTTTTTACAGTGTATAGTAATCGAGTCAGTAAAAATATTCACAAAGTCAAATATTTTAACACCGGTCTAGAATATTTACAACGGCGGCGGCGTTATTTTCACACCGCTTTTGGGGGTAAATTTAACACCGCTAATTTTAACACCTACACCGCTTCGACTTACCCCGGTGATTTTTTACAGCATTCTAATTCACGCGGTCCAAAATTTACACCGTGCGTCGTGTAACTTTCACACCGGAAGTCTTGAAAATTTTAACACCATATTATTCACACTGCACGGCGGACTCAAAATTTTTACCGTGTACGAGGTAAAAATGTAATAATTACGTAACATTAAATGACGATAATATATAAAAAAAAAAATAGGTAGCCAAGTTATTATTGCAGATTAAAAATTCACAATAGCGTGACTTTCAACGTGAAATCATTTCTCATGTCTTGAGGTTAGTCAGCATGCCTGATGATCGCGCCCCTACTTATACACGCACTCAACCCTTACATGACTTTACGCGTTTGCCGCGCCATTCCCATCAGCAGCTTATAAGAGGTTATATTAATCGTCCTACAACTTGATTATTTGCAAATAGCTTCGCTTTATCACAGTTTACATAAACAGTATAAATTTAAATATAAAATTTGATTTAAAGATTAAAAATATTTATTCATTTTCATTTTCAAATTGAAATGTTTAATTCATTGTCGATGACTCATTATTTATTGAGTGTCAGTAGAGGAAAAGCAAGGACTGAGTTACGAAAATAAAAAAAATCCATGTAAATAATATAACAATTTTTCATGACGAGACTTGTCTCTGGGGTTTGTGGAGCGTTTAAAAAATGAGTACACGCGCGACACGTAACGCCTTTTGCTTTGTCGTACTTAGAATTATGCAGCGATTCCTGGTATTTTGCGTGTTACATTAAACGCATATAAATATATTCATTTTTATATAAATATAAGTTTATATTTATAAAAACATGTAGCGGTTATAAAGTTAAGTAGTTACTACAGCAATACTTACACACTGAAAATTAAATGATGATTGTCATCAAAATTCGAAATATTTAATCGATTGAGATCAATAAGACAATTATTTATTTATTAATTTTATCGACCCTGAGAATTATGTCCCCTAAGGGCCGCTAATATAAAAGTATATAAATAGTGCAGATGTAATTCATATTAGGGTAGAAGTACCGTTTTTGGCCACTTTAGGCCAGTTTTGGACACTTGATAAATTTATCTAAAATAATTGGTCAAGGCCACAATAAAATAATTAATTTTTTAACTATATTTAAAGATACTTTTATCACACTATTAAAATGGGAATTTTATTTTATACTTTTTCCTTAATCAAAATGAAGTATTAAATGTCCAAAAATGGAGCAGTGGCTACAAATGGTACTTCTACCCTATATTAACTCTATACAAATTAAATTTTTCAAAGATTGTTGTTAATCGTAATGACGATAATAAATCTACATTTATACATTATAAATTTCATAGAATAACGAGTAACAGGTTGATCTAAATTTTTGGTTTGTATTTAGTGCAACAACATCTGAAGGTAGTTGATTCCAAGTTCTTATAGCTGTTAATCAAAATGATTTTTCGTAAGTCGAAGTTTTGCATGTCGATTGAAAAAGCACATGATTATGCCTCACAGCCCGATCTCGAACAGACAGTGGTATTCGAAAATTCTCTCGAAGTACACTGTCATGATTGAGGTGAAGCATTTTGTATTTAATACAGGCAATTAAAAATTATTGTCCGCGGGAAATTCTAATAATTTCTATGGTTTAAATATTTATTTTTGAATACACTGTAAAAAATTTGCGGAGTGAATACGGATTCAATGAGTAAATATAGAGTAGATAAGTGTTTATTTATTTGATTCCCTCGGAGTGAAATTGACTCCGAAGGGGAGTCGATTTTAATATTGAAAATCTGCTTGGGAGTAAAATTCACTCCTAAACGGAATTTGTTTTATTATTAAAACTCTAAATCAGAGTGAATGCAGATTGAAATAAAATCTAGATCACTCCAAAATCACTCAGCTAAAAAACCAAACTCCCTATTTACTCCATAAGCGAAGTGATTTTTTTTAAAACTCCGGAACTCCGAGTGACGGAGTGAATTCGGATTTAAATTAAATCTAGATCACTCCGAATTCACTCCCAATTTTTTACAGTGTATAAGATCGCAGTGATAAAAAATTTTTTTTTACAAAACGAATCTCTAAAATTATTAAGATTTAAAAAAATTAAATTTACTTTTTTTCGCCCATGATAAAAATCTTAACATGAAAGTTGTATGGAAAGATCTAAAAACTGTAGGAATACATAGTATGTTTATTGTTAGATGGTTATGGTAATTAAAAAGTGTAATTGGAGGCATACGTTTTTTTTTCAGTGTAGAATTGTTGAGATTATTAAATAAAAAAGAGGAAATAAGTTGAGAAGACGCATATAATTTTTACGGAAGTTAGTTAGTTGAGTGTTATATATATGAAGATATATAAATTAAAGTTTTGTGTAGTGTAGTATGTGTCTCTACATGTGGGCCGATGTTTATCTCAGCTCGTCAGGCATCGTTACATTACGCAAGACCGTTACGGAATAAATATGCGTGATTGCTAATTGCCTACTGATCTTACGCGACGAATCCTTAGATTTTAATCAACTAATACGTCCGCCGGATGTTGTCACAAATTATTATTATTTATTTTGATTTTTTTTATTTCATTATTTTTATTATTATTATTTATTAATTAGCTACATATATTATATACACTATATAGAATTTGCGGATTCGATTATTTTTTATTTATTTAATCGCCTTCGGAATGAAATTTTCTCTGAGGAGAAGTTTATTTAAACATTAAAATTTTTGATCGGAGTTGATTTAAATGAAATCAATATAACTCTGAAATCGTTCGGCTGAAATAAAAACTCCGTATTTACTCCATTTTACAAGTGATTTTTTTTAGCTCTGGAATTCCGAGTAGTGGAGTGAATTTCCATAAAATAAAATACAGATTCGCTCTGAATCCACTTCCGATTTTTTACAGTGTATGTAACTCAATATAAATATTGATATTTTACGTACGATAAATGGCAATTGGAAGTTTATTTGATACTAATTTAATGAATTTTAATCGAGTTGATACAGTAATTAATGAAACGTTTAAAAACGGATGAATAACACAAATCATATAATTAATTATGTTAATAGTAAAGATAAAAGCAAACAAAATTATTGAATGAGTATATAATTATTTATTATTTTTATAAATATTATATATGCGATTCAGAGAATTTTATTGTGAGAACAGTAGTTCTATATACGATTATTTATTTATCAATGTATATATATTGAGGTAACGTTTGCACTTTGATAAATCTCAAACACGCATGTACATCGACTGCACGGTCGTCTGTCACGGAAGTAAAAGAAATGTGGGTACTTGTGCACTCAAACAAGAGAATTATTTGTTGAAATTTTTTTTTTTTACTTTTTATTGCACAAGGACTAATAATTCGTTCAAAATTATTATTATATAATAACAATCATGATTATAATTACTACACGGAAAAAAATTTACGGTTGCTGCAACAGGAGGCATTCATGTTGCAGCGACAGGAAAAAATCCTGCTGTAGCAACAGGATTTTCCTGTAGTTGCAACAGGAGGCAGCCATGTTGCAGCAACAGGATTTTCCTGCAGCTGCAACAGGAGACAGCCATGTCTTAGTGTTACAAAAAACTTAGTGTTACAAATTGTTGTGTTTAATATTCAACACTTTTCTGGGTTGATTTAACAGAATAAATCTTAAATGTACACATAAAAGTGTTAAATATTTAACACAAAAATTTGTAACACTAAGTTTTTTGACGCAACGACACAACATTTTTTACCGTGTAACTATATTTTACTATTAAGTCGCAATAACAGTATTAATCCTGTTGCTGCAACATGAATGCCTCATGTTGCAGCAACAGTAAATTTTTTTCCGTGTAATTATAAAATTTTAATTATTTCAAAAGTATCTCAAGGGCATGCGGGCTTAAAATTTCTTTATAAAATATGTAACGATCAGAGTGAAGGTAGTCTGTCTAGATAGCTGTTGTATGAATAGTGTATAAGTGTTTGGAATTTTAGCATCTCATGTTGACACTTTGAAAGTTAATCAAGCGATACACCGGGTAAAGTTTAGTGTCTTTACACTTGGGTGGGCACTTTTGATATCTATCTACTTTCGTCCACCATATTTGCGAGCATTATACAACGTGCCGCGTACCGTTACATCTTTTCTCTGTGAGCTTATGTCTAATATTCACTTGATATTAAATAGGCCCTACCTTTGTAGATGTTATAAACTAACAAAAGGAAGAAGAGTAGCAATAACAATTAGGAATGAAATATTTTCACTGTTATGAAAAAAGCTAGCACATAAAAGTTAAGGAAGAATATTTCTCTACACTCAGAAAATTAAATGATAGGAATTATCATCTAGTGATGGTAAAATTTTTACTATCAATCCGATAGTTGTGAATATTATCTAGATAATTGTATAAATCATCTAGATCGTAATAATATTAATGACAATCCCTGATAGTAACTGTTATCATCCTGATAATCACCGTTACCATCCTGATATTATTATCTCTATTAAAAAAAATTATAACACTAACTATCTTTGCATTTAAAATTTTTCGAATCGTTCTAGATGATTGGAATTAAAAATTTAGGATAATCAACACAATTACTTAATTTTCTGAGTGTAGTTATTTCTATTAATTATGAATTTATTTAAATGTTAAAACTTTAGACCGGAGTGAAATGAAATCCGCGTCACTCCGAAATCATTTCGCTCATAAAAATCTATATTTACTCCGCATGTTTTTTTTAAGCTCCAGAACTCCGAATGACGGAGTGAATCCCGTTTGAAATAAAACCCGTATTTACTTTCGATTTCTTAGTGTAGAGTTTTTTAAATTTAAATTCACTGCTTTTGCTGAAAAAAATCAAAGTTTCTTTTTTATAATAAAAATAAAACAACGCTCTTGATAATATTCAAAATTTAATCTAATCCATAAATTTTGAATTACTATTTTACGTATATCTCAATATCGTTCATATCAGCAAAAATATCCATCGTATTTATAAATTCGTTAACACGAACTACAATATTTAACACTATTAAAAATAACTTTTAATAAACTAAAACTCACGTAATACACGTTACGACAATTAAAATATTCATCAAAATTGAAGTATTTATCGAGCATCTAAAATAATGTAAGTAAATTAAAAAGTCATGACTCAATACCGTCGAAGCTGCACCTCTGTATCGGTAGATTTTAATCGGTAACAATTTTAAATAATAAATAACAAGCCAACAATAATAGAACTACCCGAGCAGATTTTTGAATCAATTAATTAATAGTACTAATTAATTCAGTCCTTTATTTTGTTACCATTATTATCGACGAAACTTTACCGCCAGTCTGACCTAACATTAATAAATCTACTATTTATCTTCCCATCTGCATCAATTCAAAAAGCAGGTCAGTTCTCAAAAAAGCTAAATAAATTAACCTAAAAATAAAACAACACTTTCCACAAATGTTTTAATAATTAAAGCAAAAAAATCCTAAATGCTCGGCAAAAATTTTAACTCACATTTAAACGAAGTATCCACGTGACATGAAATTTTCTATCGGTGGTTGTTTAAACTCAAGGTATATATTTTTCTTTCCCTTCTCATGCAAAACTCATGGTATTCCATTTAAATTTTTATATGTATATATGTATACTACACATCCATACACACATATACCTCTGATATTATTACGCCACCAACAATTTTCTCCAACCCAGACGATCAACAACTGCACGCTCCTACCATTTAGTTTAACAACACCGCGCACACTGCGTTCTTTTATATCCTTAATATATACATATATAATAAAAGAATCAGCATCAACAAGGGTGTCATAGATCATATATAGATACTTAAAATTTAACATTTAATATATGTTATATGACTATGACTTCCGATGGTCTACACGGAAAAAATTTTGGTGTAAAAATGGCCCTTGAGAACTTTACACGGCTGGTAGTGTGAAATAACGGTGTAAAAAATCCTCGGTGCAAATTATCCATCCGTGTAATTTTAACACGGTGTGATATACTTTTTTTTACACAATTCCGTGTTACTCATTATAATTTTGATTAATGAGCAATAAATGATCATTGAACATTTTTAACTACTCAACCAATAAGTTTATTACACGGAGAAAATTTCAATAATTGTGTTTATTATGCCAAATTTTTCATCTATTAGAATGATTGGAAAGTTTTTCAGTGGAAAAATAGTTAGTGTTATAATTTTTTTAAATAGAATTAATAATATCAGGATGGTAACAGTTACTCAGGACGATAACAGTTACTATGAGGATGGTAATATTTACTATCAGGATGATAATATTTAGTTTCAAGGATGGTAATAAATATTATTGAACTCTATGAAAAAATTTTTAAATTCTACTTACCTTACACGCTGGAAAAAAATGCTAACTATCACCATCTTGTGATAGGGAATGATTACCATCTGTATGTGATAATCATTGTCATGCTTTTATGTTAACTATTACTATCGGAGATGGTAAGCATTCTTATTTAGATGGTAACTATTCTTATCCGTGATGATAATCATTACTATCTTAGAAGGCAAAATTTAAAAATTTTTCAGACATAAGAAATATTACTATCGAGATGGTAACTATTACTATCGGCAATAGTAATTATTACTATATGAGAATCAAATAGTTAGCATAAAAGCATGATAATGAATATGACATACAGATAGTAATCATTCCCTATTATAAGATGGTGATAGTTAGCATTTTTTTTTTCAGCGTGTAGATGGTAACTATTATAATTTCTTATAGTAACTGTTACCATCTGGATTATAAATATAACCATTGAGAATAATAATGTAATTAACTCCAGTTAACATACAGGATTGTGACAATTACTATAAATATGGTGAATGTTACACTGATAAAAAAATTGACTTGATAGTATTCACTACACTGTAAAAAGAGCGGTGTTAAAAATGGACTCATTTTAACTCCGCCCGGTGTTAAAATAAAATTACACCGGTGTAGGAGGAGTAATTCACCAGTGTTAAAAATACCGGTGTTAAATCAGGGTAACCGGTGTAAAAGCGGAGTAAAATCGGTGTAAAAACGGGGTAACCGGCGTAAAAACGGAGTAATATCGGTGTAAAAGCGGGGTAACAGGTGTAAAAGCGGAGTAATACCGGTGTAAAAGCTGGGTAAACTGCGTCCGCTTGGAGTATTAACTTTAAAGATTATAAAACACAAAAAATGACAGTTCTCTATGAAAATTAATAAAGAATATTATTTATTAACAAGTACAGTGATCGAGTAAGTAAAAATATTCACAAGTAAAATATTTTAACATCGGTAAAGAATATCTACACCGGCGGCGGCGTTATTTTAACACCGGAGAATTTTTTTTAACACCGGTACAGAATATTTACACCGGCGGCGGCGTTATTTTCACACCGCTTTCAGGGGTAAATTTAACACCGATAATTTTAACACCTACACCGCTTGGACTTACCCCGGTGATTTTTTACAGTGTATTCACTACTGATGATTTATACAATCATC
Source organism: Microplitis mediator (assembly GCF_029852145.1). Classification (NCBI taxonomy): domain Eukaryota; kingdom Metazoa; phylum Arthropoda; class Insecta; order Hymenoptera; family Braconidae; genus Microplitis; species Microplitis mediator. Next base: position 20,552,095 of record NC_079973.1, on the reverse strand, counting down.
TAGATAGTATTCACTACTTTCGGATTGATGGTAAAAAATTTTACCATAACTAGATAGTTATTCCTGTTATTTAATTTTCTCAGTGTAACTTTATTTAAATATTCAATAGTATTTTGAACATTTTAATATTTATATGGTTATTTTTCAACGCAAAATTATTATAAATTACACATTAACACGCTTGACGGTGTAAAAATTTTTAATTTACACCACCTAAATTTTTACACCGAGTCATACACTTCACCGAATCCAAAAATTTTTCACATAGGAAGAGTTTCTTTATGTATACTATGCATACTATGCATCCAATGCGCCCACGTTGACGTTGACGACCGTATGCATATCCCTGGGGGTGACAGATGTTTGGTCAGGAGTCTACTTAATCGGTTCCAGCCCTTTAAAGCCGCGGTTTCCCGGCCATCTTGGAATAGAAGCTTTGACCCGCTGTGTCGGTTTCTCGGGACTTTCAGGAACACCGCTCAGATATCAATTGCCGAGGATGCTACTGATTATCTATGCCTGCGATGCCATGGGTTCAAATCTTTTGTAAGGTCTGGCAGACTGGCTTAGCGCAAGATTTTATGCCATAGGGGCCCTGGCAAGCAACCTCTACTCAATATCAGTTATACAGTACACCAGTGTGCAATTTGGTACTTACAATTACTACGCCCCCGTCGCACGATCCGTAAATACATTACGGATCAGACATATACACATCAGAGGTAACAGTAGTCAGTATCAATCACCCAAGACTACATATTAGAAAAAAATTTTTTTATTCATTTATTTAGTTGTTGTTCTTTATGGAAATAAGAATAATTCTTACCGCGATTTTCTAAGACACGCAAAAGTTATAGCTCAACAAATAATTTATCTCACTCTAATTGGTGTGTTAGTGTGGGTAATTATTCGAATCTCATTACTTTTTTAACCAAAAAATTTTATAGCCCGAGGGTGTGCGATCTTGTTGCTGATGCACGCACTCAAAATCCTTTAATAGACATATAACTCTATAGTTATACTGGGTGTGTAAATATTTTATAGAGGTAAAAACTGAATAATAAAAACAAGAGGAGGAACGCGAGTTTGGAAGGCTGTAAATGTTTTAGGAAACAGGTGCGAGTATAGAGTATAGAAAACAAGAAAGAATGTAGAGATCTCTTAAATCTGAGTGAGTGCGGAGAAGTCGGATGTGTGCACGACCCAATATATTTACGAGTGTGCGACTCGTTACAGAAAAAAAGGATCTCTGCAACGATATAAGGCTTTGGTTGGTTGTATAGTAGGGTAGTAAAGGCATCGAGGCGTTTGGATTTACACGACGGACTTTCCGATTTTACGACTCTCGTATTCGACCCTTTTTACTTCTCTCTGTGCGTAACCTCCGGCGCCATTTTTTTTTCTTTTTTTTAAAGATATTTTTCAGCTGGTTAGTGCGGTTCCCAGACAACTATTGCGTCCGGATCGTGTTTAGCCGCGTCGGCTCACGCATTTAGACGCGTCCAATCTCACACGAACGTTATTATTCCCCGAGGGAAAAAGACTGCGGTTATTTTAAATTACTTTATTATTTAATTCCCGATAATTTTGATCAATTAAAACTTTTCTCAAGTCGAACAACTTTTATTTTAATTCAAATAAAAATTTTAATTTAATAATTTGTTTTATTAGTATTTCGGTAGTACACTGTAAAAAATCACCGAGGTAAGTCCAAACGGTGTAGGTGTTAAAATCGGCGGTGTTAAATTTCAACACCGAAAGCGGTGTGAAAATAACGCCGCCACCGGTGTAAATATTCTGTACCGGTGTTAAAAAAAAATCTCCGGTGTTAAAATAACGCCGCTGCCGGTGTAGATATTCTTTACCGCTGTTAAAATATTTCACTTTGTAAATATTTTTACCTACTCGATCACTATACTTGTTAATAAATGATATTTTTTATTAATTTTCATAAAGAACTGATATTTTTTGTGTTTTATAATCTTTAAAGTTAATACTCCAAGCAGACGCAGTTTATCCTGCCTTTACACCGGTATTGCTTTGCTTTTACACCGGTTACCCCGCTTTTACACCGATTTTACTCCGCTTTTACACCGGTTACCCCGATTGAACACCGCTCTTTTTACAGTGTAACAAGTTTTCAGGAGATTGAAAATTTTAAAAAAGATAAGCGCACTTTTGTAACAAACGTACACTGTAGTAGTAAAAATTTTGTGCAGCTTAAAATATATCCTCTTTGAAAGTAAATTAATGAATATCTACTTGAGTAGCACTTTAAACTTTAAGCTTTTGAATATCAAAATAATGAAGTGGCGGTTGGTGAGTTTGTCCGATGCCATTTTGTTTCCAGTATAATTCATCGTTATAGCAAAACCGTTAGTTCTATAATACACTCGCAAAGTACATACTTATATATATATATATATATATATATATATATATATATATATATATATATATATATATATAAATACATATATACACGACTGAAACTGGAAATAAAGCAATGGACTTTTAACTTTACGCGCGTACGTAAGCTGTGTCGGATTTTCAGAGCAACCGAGCCGCACACAGCGTAGCGGGCGTCCTGCAGTAGCCACGCATTATCATCTCACTCTAACATTTGTTCCTTTCTCTCACTTATTCTCTCTCTTGTACGCGCACTTTCATCTCCTACCTTCGAGATCATCATTATCTCTCAGAATGAGGATTCGCGCTCATAGCTGGGTACAGCCAACAGAAAATCCCCAACGTTATTATTATTAAGCCTCTCAGTCTTGGCTTCTCATACTGCTATTGCTACTGTCGGACGGGGTCGAAAATCCCTGACATTGTAGTGCAATCTTGCTAAGTTTCATTATTCTTAAAAGTCGAATTAATTTCATTTTTTCTTTTTAAAAAAAATGTATAATTTTATAATTTATTTCTTTGAAATACTTTTTTTTTCTTCGATAAATTTTATAAAATGATTTTTTTTCATTCCATTTATTCATTAAAATGTTATTATTATTTTATGTTAAGTTTTGAAAAAAAGCTTTTAATTTTTTATACAAAATATGGACAAAATGATAATTAAGAAAAAAACAATTAAGGTACCGGCGGATAATAAGGCCTAAGTGACAGAAATGGTATTTAAAATAACCGCCTCCGCTAAAGGCTACTCTAGTAGAAGGGTCTTGCATAGCAATATTACGACAAGGTTATAGAGTCCCGATACCAAGTTCCTTCTTCTATATTTCATCATCCGTCATATGATTTCGTAGCGCAGAAGAAATCGTAAAAAAATATCTAATCTTCTGTCTTTAAAAAAGTATTGTTGCTAAATTTAAGTGATGATTCATCTCTAATACCAATTTTATTAAGTACACGGAAAAAAATTTACTGTTGCTGGAACAGGAGGCAGCCATGTTGTAGCAACAGGATTAATACTGTTGTTCCGACTTAATAGTAAAATATAGTTACACAGTAAAAAATTTTGTGTCATTGCGTCAAAAAACTTAGTATTAAATATTTAACGCTTTTTTGTGTTGATTTAACAAAATAAATGTTAAATGTACACATAAAAGTGTTAAATGTTTAACACAAAAATTTTTAACGCGAGTTTTTTGACGTAATGACGCAAAATTTTTTACCGTGTAACTATATTTTACTATTAAGTCGCAACAACAGTATTAATCCTGTTGCTGCAACATGGCTGCCTCCTGTTCCAGCAACAGTAAATTTTTTTCCGTGTATCATTAAACTATTTCAGTTGAGGGGCTCACGTTGCCCCGATATTTTTTGAAGTTTTGAAAATTTTAAGGGACCTACTTTGCCCCCAGTGGCCCACTTTGCCCCCTCCTCCTTTACTAGTGATGTAAGGCAGAGAAATTTTCTGGCAATTGTCAAATAATTGACGTCAATTGATCAGCGAAAAATTACTACCAGTCATTTTTTGAATTTATTGGCGGTTTCTACACCAACTTGATTTTTCTCAGAAAATAATTTTAGTAAAAAATTGATCAAAAAATTTTTGACGTCAATTGACAAGTAATTGTCTGTCAATTTCTCGCGGTCTGACTGAAAATAAAAATGACGATCATTTTGCATCACTAATATATACAAATACTTTTTTGTTCTCCATTATATAATTTAACATTTTTTTTTTTAAATTTAATTCCAATTCTAAAAGCGTTTACGAGAGTCTGCGGTGGAGCTGAGAAAAAACTCGTGTTATTAAGTCGCAATAAAAGTCCTCTTGTTTCGCGCGGTGTCTTCTGTTTTTATATTTTCTTCATGTCATCTGTTTCTATCCAATTCTACCATCTCATTCTTCACTTCACAATCTTCTATACATATATATGTAGTCTCCTATAGTATATACATTTCTTAACATAAACACGAGCTTTTATATACATGGATCTACAGAGCTACCAGTATTCCCGGTGTTCTTCTCTTACTAGATTAGTTCATTATCCGGTATGCCGCCGTGTCTTGAGTTTTTACTTGAGCGTGGAAATAGATTTGTTGTAAGATCGGCTGCTGTTGCGTTCTTGCGTATAAGGTACATAACTCTCAGCTACTACTTTATACACGTTATACTTGTAAATAAAAAATTAATTGACGTTTAAAAAAAATATTTTCTCACGTTTAAAACTCTTCCCGCTTATTTTTTTTGCCCACAATAAATAACATCACTCGTTAAAAAATTTTTATATTCAATTTTAAAATTAAATATTTGATAAATAAATTTTTTGTCAAATAATCATTGAGACCAAGACAATTAATAAAATTAATCAGTCGTGATAAAATCGAAGTTGAATCTCTATAAAGTAGTTGGAGAAATATCCACTGTCAGTGTGACCTTGATATCAAAATTTATGCGGTATTAACCGTGCTCTTACAATGATGTTCAAATGTAATAGCTCAATTAAAATACAACAAGTTGCATTGCTGAAAAATTGTTGGGATATGTTCTACCCGTGTATATACACATGTAATGTCTATTGGAATTTATTTATGTACGTCAGTCACTCGACACGGAGTCATTAAATGACCCCACACTATATAATCATCATTACTTATTCTCTTTTTTACTTTTTTGCTAGAGCTTCCTCACATTACGACTTTATATAGTGCGCGAATCTTTGGATTTTCTTTGTTTTTTTTCTACACGAAGAAAAAAAATGAGTATTTTCCTATTTTTACATAGGAAAAATTCCTATGTGAACATGAGTAACAATCCATATGTAAAAATGGGAGAAATACCTATAATTTATGGGTGTTTTTCCTATGTTATATAAAGACTTATCCAGACAGAAAAAAAAAGATTTTTTGGCGCAAAAAATTTTTACTTGCTCCGAGAAATTTCGTGCATTATAAATTGAAATATAAGATTTTTGAGGCGAGAAAAAAACTCTTGCGCCAAAAAGTTTTTCCTAGTCCTAAAAAAATTTTTGTCTTCATTTCATACGTAATTGCGACTGCATGGTTACAGTTTGGTGTTACTACAGAAGCAAGCTTCGGCCAGGCTTGGTTACCGAGGCTTGGTTCCAGCTTGGTCGTACAATAGGGCCAAGCTTCAGCCATGTTTGGCTATCGATGCTTGGCAAATTAAAAAACGGCTAGCACTGGCCCAATTGTCATCATTGGCGGTTCCTACCTGGGTAATATAAAACATTTCTTGCGACAAGAAATCTTTTTTTTCTGTGCGATTTTGACATTGGGATTGTTACTATGTTGCCATAGGAAAAATCCCTATAATAACACAGACATTTTTCCATGTTGCACAGCTATTTTCACTATGTTACCATAGAAAAAATCACTATTCCTATGTGAGCATAGATACATTTACTATGTAACATAAGAGAGACTCTTTTGTTGTTTGACATATCAAAAATGCCTATGTCACCGTTGGAAAATTACCCTTTAAAAATAAATTAGTGAAATTCACTGCGAGTTAGTGGATAGTCACTATTTCAACAGCTATACGTATACTACTAATTAAACTAGTAGTATACTTACAGCTCGTTCGTAGTGAATATTCACTAATTCCAAGTGAATTTCACTGATTCATTTTTAGACAGTATGCGAAAATTGGAAAAATACCGATGTTTTTTCTCTTTGTAGACAACAGAAGATTTGTTTGTTTGACGTTTACGTACTACAATAATTCCGGGTTAAAGTTTCTCACAATTTTTACATATTGTATTTTATAATAATAACTATGATAATAAAAATCAATAAATTTTAAATATTTTAGTTTAGTTTTTGTGAAAGCATATGGATAAAATAAGTGAATAACATTTATAGAGATGATGATTGAGATACGATTTATTCTTATTTGTCAGTGGAATAAAAAATGTTTAAAATTAGTAGACGCAAGTTCTGATAAACCATCGAGTTGATGGCTCGTAAACGCGGCCACCGCAACGCTAATTGCCGGTGTAAAAAACTCAAGCGCTAATACCGTCCAGCGCGCGGTGTGCACAGGGACGTTTTAAAGCATTGCCCTTTTACTTTGTGTGTGTATGTATGTGCGCTTGCTTTGTGTATACTCACTTAAACGATGATTGCGGGGGAGCGCGCGATTGAGTTAAATTATACGTACATACACAAGTTATTTTGGGTCGATAAGTAACTATTCTCTTAAAATTTATAATTATACTCTTAAATGGATATATTTTTTTTTTAATTAAAATTTTAAATGGTTATTTTAAAGTTGGCTAAAAAAATTTTACTCGGTTTATTTTTTGAGTGGAAAAATCTTTTTTTTTTTTTATTGATGCGGCTTTGAAGTTTTTTTTTGAGATAGTAAAGCATGGAGCTGTAATGAACCTCTGAAATTGAAGCTGTTGAAAAGCGAGTCAGTGGCTACAGTCACATGATTATCGTTGAAAACGTTCGATGCGCTTCTGAATATTCCCACGCAGGGTTGCAAGGTATACGTATCCATAAAAAGGTGATATAAGTACGGTTTGTTTTTCCAAAGTACATATCATTATTGAGTCGATATTGACTTGTTATTGAAGAAAATGTATATATACCGATTGCGTTAGTGCAAAAAAATATTACTTAATAATTGATACCTCGAATACTTGCCTGAAAAGAGAGGATTTCTCGGTGCAAGAAATATTTTGCATTAGGAAATGACATCAAAATTTTTTTTTTGGACTAGAAAATATTTCGTGTCACGAAAAATTTTTCCTCGCCCCAGAAATTTTGTACCCACTTCATAATGCACAAATTTTTAACGTCAAGAAATCATTTTTTTCTGCGTGGGAGTAGAATTTTTAATTATTTTGAATTTTATATGAAATTAATAAATTCAAAAAATTGAGTTGTAATTAAATATTTTTTTCAATACGATTATCGATTTGAAAAAAATATTTGAATACTCAGAAATTGAATTCGAATGTCAACAGTATTAATAAAATTAAATTTTGCGAATTATAAATAAGGTGGAGATGAGTTTGAAACTCAGTTTTTGAAAAAATAATTTATTCTTTCTATTGATATATAGAAATTATTACTTAGAGCTAAATGTCGTGGGTTCAAAACGTCAGAAGTAGAATATTGTTTAATAAAATGATAAGAAAAATTACAAATGCAGACTACTACCCGGATCAAAAAAATAACTTGATTTTAGCATAATTTTGAAAATTGAAAATAAATATATTATATTTTCGACTCGGGCTAAAAAAAGGACTTGTATTTGTTAAGAGAGCATGAAATAAATTTAAAAAAATATTTTTTGGCATTATAATTAGTACCTATTTTTTAACGATAGTGAGAAAAAATTAGTTACATTTTAATTCATACAAAAAAAATTAAAAATCGCAAAAAAGATCAATAATAATAAACAGTAAAATTTTGTCAATTATTAAACATTCAAAAATTTAAATGTCAATCTTTCAAAATTTTATCGCATATTCCCCTTTTTTCACTAAATTAATTTAACACGATTTGATCTCTAAATAATTATTCAACGTAATTATACTATTTGAATAAATTATACGCTCTGTATAATTAATCATTATTATTTATCACAAAATTTCTTTCTTAAGCATGAAAATGTTTGTAACAATCAGTCGTGCGGCGACAAAGTGGTCCGGCAGTATTTACGATTTTACTACTGCTATACTAGGTTCGCACCGTAGCCCACATATATATATATATATATATATATATATATATATATATATATATATAGCGTGAAAGTTACGCGTTTCAACGCGTGATATACTGCCGCCCGAGTGCCAAATGATGTCGCGCCGTAGCGACCCAAAAATGCCATAGTTTGAAACACTCGATGAATAACGAAAATATACATACCCACCACACTCACAGTACTCTACCAAACATATATATTCCATCCATATACATATACATATACATATACAAATTAACCCACGAGTCCTTTTAACGATAGCGCCCGAGACAAGTTTGTCTTTCCGTAAATTGAAATAAATTTAAGCTTTAGCGCCCCACTAAAAATTCAAGAAAACAAAAAATTGTTATCTCGAATAAAATCATTAAGAAAACGTATTATAAGTAAAGTAACTAATGGAGTGAGTAAACATTTCAGCACACACTCATTAACAAGATAACGTTAACTTTAAACTCCAGAGCGATAATGCTAGAGTGATATCATATAAATGCATCACTCGGTTCTATATCCTCGTAAGTATCTCGAAATCTTAAGATATATCACTGGGGCTGTTTGATTAATTTGAGGTGGTGGGTTTATAATGTGGATGAGAGGAATAAAAGTCCGCGAGAGCAACATGAGGGTAATGTTTGAATGTTACCAGTCGTTCGACAAGCCAAACGTGTTTAGTTATATATATTGTGTGTGAGAAATAAGCCGACGTATCTCGCGCCTCTTTTAACACTTTCTCTCACTTACCAACATTACATTATATTACATTACATTATACTACACTACACTATATTATATATACTCTTTCCATGTCTCCGGAGGTAAGGTGTATATGCCTTCCTTCTTTTTCCTTATCCTCGGTTGCCTGATGTTTATACCATTCGCTTGTATATCTCAGTACATAACGCATTAACATATAAGCTTGCTCCTCTGTTATATGTACATAACGCCTGTACATCTTTTAAACCCACGCCGCACGTGCTCAGTATTACCATCTCGGACCCTTGCTTTTCATTTTATTTATTACCTTTTTTATTTAGATTTTATTTTAATATTAATCTTTAATCTACCGAGTTTCAGGGTGTAAATGCACATATTTTATTTTATCATTTAAAAACGTTTATTTTATTTATTTATATTTTTTTAAAACAAATATTTGTCTTTAATTTTATCTCTGTTTTTAAATCAAAATTAAACCCAATCGGTTAATAACTAATTCAATATTTACTTTTGTGTTTTATACTGTTTGACAGATATTGGATTTTATTTTATCGCTATTATTTTTTTTATTGGCTATGTAGATTGCAATTGCTGTTGAACCCATGTTTAATGAATAAATAAACGTTTTTTTAACTAAGTGATGTTATGCAGTTAGCTAACGAATTTTCATGATGAAAAATGAAATATTTGCTCAAATAAACAAATAAATCATAAATTCAAGTGAATACATTTTTTGACTTGTCAAATATATATTTCATAAGTGATTTTTTACGTTTAATCCGGTGGTAAATTGAAGCCATTGATAGAAATTAATGTTTATAAATATCTTATTGTAAAAATTAAGCAATAAGTAAATGTTTTATGATTCGTATAAATAATTTTAAAACAAGAGAATTTCGAATTGGAGTATAAATTAAATATCGAATCCTTTGTCACTCGCACTATGAATAATCCGTTATAACGGATTGACAACTATAGTCGATATCACAATTATTTAGTTAAATTTCTATGCTCTTTTTTTTTTACTTTTTTAAAATATTTTACTTGGTTAAGTGAGAAAAAAAATTTAATCAACTTGATAGCAAATTTTTAAAAATTGTTTTTCATGATATATATGCATTTCATGTATATAATTATAACTGATTTTTTTTTGTCAGATACATGATATTTTATGATAATCAAACTGTTATAATATATGTATACATATATTCTCAACATCGTAGACCGAGGGGTGAACTATAGTTTCAATCATCATAATTGCATACTAGAATTCTTGTTTAACGTGCAAACGCGTGCACAGAAAAAACAAGAATTTTTGGCGTAAGAAATATTTTGAATTATGAATTCAAGAGAAAAAATTTCTCAATACATGAAATTTTTTCTTCATTTTTAATGCAAAAAATTTTTAGGGGTGAGTTATAATTTTTTGCGCCGAAATTTTTTTTTTTTCTGTGTACGTGTCGCTTTTTATGTATTTAAATTAACATATATTTCGTGTAGATTGAATTCATATATTTATAAGTCATCTTTCGTCCCTTTAGTCTTTAGCTAATCAGGTGTTCAGAAAAGAAATTCCACATGCATTTCCTGCCTTTTCATTCCAGAATTATATAATGTACGGATAAATATTTTTTAAAACTTATTTCGTGCTCTCTTAACGACGAATGGTATCGGGTGTTTTGCATTTATTCTATAATTATGTTTACCATTAATATTCTAAATATTATTTTAAAGAGCATTTTCATTTTGAATTTTCTAGAAAATGCGATATTTAGCTCAAAAATAAATTTTTTTAGAATGAGTTATTTTTCAAAATTCGAGTTTTAATGGCATGTCCATTTTACCTTTCTTCTCCAATATTTAGTTTTTCAAAAATATTATTACCATCCAAATAAATTTAAAAAAATCTGAAGTATTTTTTAATCCAATTATTGCGTTTAAAAACAAACTCATTAAATGATAATTAAATTTACGAATTCAAAATTTGAATGTGAATATTTGAGGTATTGGTTATTAAGATTACTTATGTGCATTAGTACAATACATGAAAGCATAATATACTTATTATAATTTATCATAAAGTCGAAAGAATGATAGTGTTTGCAAATGTATATGAATTTTTTTGTCACGTAGTAACAAGCTGTCGTATATAAAACGCATCTTTTTGACATTTTATCTTGTACATCACGTTATTCTGACGCTCACATTTTAGTGTAATTACTTGATTATGAACGGACACCTCATCACTCGTACGTTTCTACCTACGCCGGTGTACGTATGCTCATACACGCCCTCGTGAGTTTTCATTCTTCCGTTTATTCTCTACTCTCCTCTTCTCTTCTTTTTTAACTCTTAGTCCTTATCTTCTTTTTTCACTCGTTGTGCCTCTCTACTACAAACTACACAGTCACAATAATATTTTTCAACACCGAGGATAAAACCAACTGGAACATTTTAGTTGGGTTTCTGTAATATGTTACCCGTTGATATATAAACCTTTGAATAAAATGAAGAAAAAAAAAGACATTAATGCGTGCTCCAGATATTTTTGTCTCACATAAAACTCGAGATTTTTTTCGTTTATCAAAATTAAATTTTTTTAATTACTTTATTAATTAAATCTCGTTAATTAACAATTATAAACTGACTTATCTTATTGGATTAATCTCTAATTATTATTAATTTTTTTTTTAACTAGTATTTTCTACGATAAATATGCTGTGGAAATTCTTGTTGCATATTTATTTATATATGGTCATATACCTTCATAAGATTAAACTTATCGTTAAAAATATGTGCACGCATGTCATGGATGCAAAAACTCACGGTCGAATCAACTGTTAGTTATTATCGTCCTTGCTCATTTTGTCGTTTTAAAGCTTAAACATACGTTTTTTTTTTTTTTTTTTTTTATAATGACGAAGCTAACTACTAGTTTCAGAGTATAGAATTAAATCGATTTAATACGCATTTTATTTCTACAAAAAAATATATTTTATTTTGAAAAAAAAAATATAAATGGCTTGAAAATTTTCCTTCATGAATTTTTTTTTTTTTCAAATTTTTTAATCCAATAAAAAAATATAGAACATTGCGCATAAAAAAAATTATTAAATACTTTTATAATTTAGACATCTATATAAAATATATAACAAAATAAAATAGTAAAAAAAATAAAATAAAGGGGAAATTCAATGGATGAGAAAATCAAAGGAATTTTATATTCGATTGGAATTTTTCTTTGGTCCTTTCTGGTAACCCCAGTATTCAATGATGGAAAAAATTTAGCTCTTCAAACTGTCGCTGAATGAAATGAAAAATAAAAAAAGGCCAAAATGTATTTTCGATTTGAGCGTGCATGCCGGGTAAAAGATAAAGGGACAGAGATACAAAGAGAGATGAGAGATGAAAGAAATAAAGAAGTGGGGCATGGAAAGTAGAAGGGTGACTGGGTAACCAGAATGTGACTCGTCGCTGACTGGGCGACGAAGGGAGAAGAAACCCAGACGACTAAGAGAAGAAAGAGAGGGTCGGAAGTTGCTAGGGTGCTCGCAAAATGCCGTTGGGGTAGGTCGGGGTGGCTCGTGGAATTCGGTCACCATTTTAATATCGATCCGTCAGTTGTAGGAAACTCCCGCATTTGCGAAGCTCACGCTATACTCTACCTCGCACCCTCTATCCAAAAAATAACGTCCTTGCGCAACATTTTTTTATTCATTTCTTACTCCTGGGTCAAGATCAAACAGATTAAATACCTTGGGTAACTTTTTTCAATTTAACTTCTTTAATGTTGTCACGAAACTCCCATAGTAATTGAATTGTTATTTTCACTTTTTTTTTTTATTTATTTTTTTTTTCCAATTCAATTTTTTTAATGCCTCCAGCTGTTATATTTTATTACTGCACTGACACTGAAGTTTTTTAATTAATTTTTTTTCAATGACATCTACATTATTTTTTTATATAACTTAAGAAATCCAGTACCCGATCAGGGAAATAGTACCCGATCACTTATGTATTCGTATATCTATATTTACTAAATTTTACTATATATAGATATACAAATACATGGAGTGATCGAGTACTATAGTTCCCTGATCGGGTACTGGGTCTTTTACCTTATTTCTAATAAAAAAAATCAGATACTAGATTAATTTTAATTTTGACAATGCATTAAGAAAAATTATTCACGAATTCAAGGAAATGTATCTACTTAATGAACGATTTCTTGAATTAAGTACACAGAAAAAATTTTCTTGGCGTAAACAATTTTTACTTGCCCCAAGAAATTTTTTCATTATAAATTGAAACCGAAAATTTTAATGAGGCAAGAGAAAAAATTTCTTGCCCCAAGAAACTTTTTCTAGTTTTTACAGAAAAAAAAGTTATGTTGAGTTAAGAAAATATTTTGGAAGACAAACGTTCTTGGGAACCAAGTCGAGATTTTCTTGACCCAAGAGAATTTATCTCGGTCAGAAAAGACTTCTTTCTACTTTATCCGAAAAAATTGAGGTTTTCAAAATTTTTCTTGAATCAAGAATATTCACTTTCAGTCGAGATATTTTTTTTCTGCACGGAAAAAAATTTACTTTTGCTGCAACAGGAAAAAATTCTGTTGTAGCAACAGGATTTTTCTGCAGCTGCAACAGGAGACAGCCATGTTGCTGCAAAAAGATTTTTTCCTATCGCTGCAACATGAATGCCTCCTGTTGTAGCAACAGTAAATTTTTTCCGTGTGTGTAGGAAAATTTTGGTTTTCATTCCATAACACAAAATTTTCCTTGCGTCAAGAAATCTCTTTTTTCTATACAAGTATTTGTTGAATTAAATCTAAATCACAGTACAATATTTATTATAAAATAACAGTTACCTAGAACCAATTACTATATATCATATTAAGAACTTCTATAACAGCATTAAAATATCGTTCTTATCTCAACCTTTAATTAAATGTCTACCTCCTCATTCCTACTTTTTTTTCTCTATTATTATTAATTATTCAAAAATTTCATTCAATATAAAATAATTATTTATGGCCATTAACGACCAATTCTTTTTTTTTTTCATTTATTAATTTATCATTTAGTATAAAGTACAAACTTACAACTTTATGTCTTTACACCCGTGTCACTTTATCTATACTCATAATAATACGTTACCATATACTTCATATCATGATATCATATACTCGGAGTGTAGCAAAAGCCACATAAAAGAAAACAACAAACAGCCACGTAAATTATTAAATAATATAAAATCAATGTATCGTAATATCCCTTGAATTATCCAAGCTTAAGCGTATTTTCCCTGTACAAGTCTTTAATCAGTGCAACGTGTAATTACTGTCATGCGACACGTTGTTTCCAGAGTTCAACAAAATAACTAGTTATTCCATCGCTTTAAACGTCGTTCTATATTGTAAGCAACAAACTTCAAAGGTAGACAAGTTTTTTTTCCTTAGAGTTTTATTTTTAAATACATATTCTGTTTCTTTTTTTTATTTATTAATTTTCGTTGTTTATAATTCACAATAGTTACAGTTGCCTCTACGCCGTAAATTAAAAAATGAACTCCTTGTAAATTTTTCATCACAATAATCAGCATAAAAAAATAGTAAATTTTTTTTATGTTCATTAATTTTTTTTACTCGTCAAATAATGAAATCAAATTACAGTTTTTTAAAAAGTAATTAATAATTAATATTGAAAATGTACTGAAGCTTTTACTTTATTTTTAATTTTTTTCTTCAAGTATAAAGAAAAACGGGTGAGAGCTTTAATAGAGTAGCGAAGCATTTTACAAATGGAATTTTAGTGATCACAAGAAGAGTCACTAAGTACTCGTTGATCGAACGTGTTACTATCGTAAAAGTGTCGTCGTTCGCTTGCCCACCCTTGGATTTTGTCCAACACGGACTCGAGTGTTTCCAGAACGGATCGAAACTTCTTTTTCATAATGCAAAGCATAAGCGACGACATCTCGTCGTCAGGCTGACTATACACTCCGGTTAACTACTGACGCTCTTAGGCCCCTCCTTCCTTCGCCCCCGGTCGCTCTTCACTAAAGTATATAATATTAGTTCATAGAATAGATTTAACGGTAATGTAAGTTAAGTTACTTTGGACAGTGTCCGAAGCTATAATAGCGCGGGTCTATTATTAACTTTTAATTTAAATATTCTCAGCTTGTCACTTTTTAATGTACATTTCTCAAAAGTTTGTAACGATATTTCTCGTTTACGTTATCAGCTTACTTTATACTGTTAATGTTTTATCAATATACTATCTATATTGTATGTACGTTTATATGAGAGCTCTAAGTGCTAAAATTATTTAGTGAATTTTTATAGATTTTATTTACGAGAGTCGTGGGTGTTAATAAAAATAGAGTGCAGAGTCGCATTAT
Organism: Microplitis mediator; assembly: GCF_029852145.1. Classification (NCBI taxonomy): domain Eukaryota; kingdom Metazoa; phylum Arthropoda; class Insecta; order Hymenoptera; family Braconidae; genus Microplitis; species Microplitis mediator. Next base: position 20,536,830 of record NC_079973.1, on the reverse strand, counting down.
GATGCATTAATTTTTAATCAGATCCATTATCTGTCTATTGTAATTTATCGGGTAATATTGTAAATAATTGACAATCAATTAAAATTTTTTTACGTCCACACTGTGAAAAATCGGGAGTGGATACGGATTTTATTTCAATCCGAATCCACTCATTCGAAGTTCCGGAGTTAAAAAAAATCACTCTGCATAAGGACCCGACTAGAAAAAAAGTTGTAAGACCTATTGGTATCCAATTGGGTTTCTAATAGGGAACCCAACGTTGGGATGTAACGCATAGCCCAAGATGATTGTTAATTTTGACGCTGGGTTGTCCTAACAAGTTCCTAAAAATTTCCCTATTGAGCAAACCCATTATCGAGTTATTAATTTTAGCATCGGGTTTTCCCAACATGTTACCAATCCTATCCCAATCGGGTGGACCCAATCGCAATTTTTTATTTTAATGTTGGGCTTACCCGATATGTCCCCAATCATATCTCAATAGAGATAACCCTATCGGGCTTGCCCCATCAATACCCAATGGGGTCCCATTGTATGCTTGCACAGAAAAAAAGGATTTCTTGGCGCAAAAAATTTTTTCTTGTTCTAAGAAAATTTTTACTTGACTCAAGAAATTTTTTGTATTATAAAGTGAAAACAAAACTTTTCTTGGGGTAAGAAAAAATTTTCTCGGAACAAGAAAAAAATTTTTTAAGCGAGAAAAAAATTCTTGAGCCAAGAAAAATTTTTGTCTTCAATTCATAATACAAAATATTTCTTGCGCCAAGAAATTCTTTTTTTCTGTGTGGAGATAATTTCTAGTCGGGGAGTGAATAGGGATTTTTTTATGGGCGAAGTAATTTTGAAGTGACGCGGATTTTATTTCAGTCTACACTCACCCCGGTCCGGAGTTTTAGTACTTAAATAAATTTAGATTTGATAGAAACAGCTGTTAATTAGAAACATAATTATTTCAATAAATTATTTATTCAGATATTAATAATTAAACTTAAAATATTATGTTTTTAATTTATAAAATGTTTTAGTAACTTACTAAATTATAATTTCATATATATAATACATAGTGGAAAAATGAAATTATTGAATAGCTATAGTGACATAGTTTTTATGAAAATATTTGATATTTCGGTGCAATATAAAATGTTATCTCGTGGTATGATTGATGTAAATCATACGATAGTTTGCAACTCAGTGGAATTATATTTGTTCAAGTTTTATTATCAGCTGCTTATAATTTTCAAAAATCATTTCGCGTGAATATATGGAAAGGAAGCTCGTAATTATTTCCGTACTCAATATAAATGTCAAAACATCAAAGATCTACACAGAAAAAACGAATTTCGTCCTGATAACAAAAGACGGGATAACGAAAGATTTTGTTATAATGACAAACATGATTAGCTTACGGTAACAAATCAATTTGTTATAGTAACAAATGAAATTGTGTCGTAATTAAGAAGTCGATTTGTTATGAGAACACATGATAATGATTATAATTATATCGTCGTATTTTAAAGCCGGCATTCGCTACCGTAAGTAATCTTAGCTTATGATTACAAAAATTTTTGTTAATGCTACAAATTCATTCTGTTACTTTAACGAATCAGTTTTTTTATTGGAACACAACAGTTTTGTTACAGTTACAAACCATTGTTTGGCCCGACAAAGAATTTGCTAGCATTACAAAAACATTGTAATCCAAATGAATGCTTTATTATCCGTATATTAAGGCAGAATTTTGTTACCGTAAGTTATCTTATCTTGAGGTCACAAAAAATTTTTTCCGTGTAAGCTCACTATGTGTTAGTAATTTTTTTTATAATTAATATTTTCCAAAACTCCCCTTCGGAGTGAAATTCACTCCGAGGAAATTAAATAAATAAAGAATCATGCACTCCGCGTTCATTCCGCGAATTTTTTACAGTGTATTTAAAATAAATTCGCATTATTTTCTCACCGCCAATTCTGTGCGACTTTCTCAAATTTATAAAATTTATCCTATTGAAAAATAAATAACACATAATATAAAATTACGCAATTAATATTACTTTATTGCACACTATAGATAGTTAGTTAATAAAATATCTATACAGAATCTTGTCATATATATTATCTGATTTTTATTAACTATATATACCGATGATCCGGCGAGTACTCAATCGTGGAATTTATGATTACCGATAAGGTCGATCGACGTTGAAATTACGACTTCTCAAGCCACGAATCCGTGCCCGATGTTCATAAGGGCAAAATATCTACCTTACTCCGTACCTCCATACATACACACAAATTTATTCTCTCACAAAAAAAAATTATCATAGACTTACCTTAACAAATACAATCTATAATTCTCGGCAATCAACGACAATAATATTATGAGACTTAATCCCGCGTCTTATTTTCTCATGCTTTTAAATCGTTTACTTACTGATCCAATAATAATAACAATAATAATACTTCTACTAATAATAACAATAATAAGTACAGTGTAGTAACATTTACAATGACAAAAAATTTCTAGACCGTGACTTCATCTTCATCTCGCGCGAGTGCGCAAATGTCGTACGATCTGATGGCAATCTGCATCCAATTTATATACTCACTGAACACTCTGATATCTTTTCCAACATTTAAATATATAAGTAAATACTATACTATAGACATACTCATATATATCTATACATATACACATATATATGTGTATAAAGTGTAAAAGCTGTCAATCTAAAAAAAAATTTTAACAATATTTCGCGTCTACGATCGTCACGGATATTATTATTATCATTATATATTTTATATAATGTACATAAGTTATAACTGATATGAGAATTTGGTAGCTGCACAGATAAGGATAAGGATAAGGGAATAAATATAAGTAGTGTAGATATAACCAGCAGACGATCGTCGAATCACGACCTATCTCATTTGAGGTCGTAGACTGGGGTCGCAAGAAGCAACTTCAGGAATAAAACGAGCGAATGAGCGAACGAACGAACCAACAAACTAAAACGATCGTTTGTATAAGTGTAGGACGCTTGGACGGACGTACGTATACGGACGTACGAACGAATGAACCAGAGGAAGGAGAAAATCGCATGTTGAACCCGATAAACGAAATAAAAGTTTTTAGTTGAGGTATAGCCAAAGCTTCGTTCAAGTAAGAGGGGGGTAAGAGGTTACGCGGATATTGGTGTGTACGTAATGCTTACGCCGTTGCGCTAGACCGGTAGCGTGCACTTGATCCACACGCTAACACTACAGCTAACCAACTACTACTACTACATTGTGCCAACTAACTTCTTCTCTTACTATTATATGCAACTCATACAACTCCAGTAAACTCTCTTTCTCTCTTCGTCCTTTTTTGTAAACCACCATCGACCTATCCCGTCGCACTATCCGGCAGCCACTTCCGATCGATATGTCCAATTTATTTTGGATTATTTTCATCTGCCTGCTACGATGGGCTTCCGAAATAATTTAGTTTTTTTTTTCACGTTTATCTCTTTTGATACGTCGCATGCATTTTTCTGGGTATAAATGCTCGTGACAATCCAACCGACATTTTTATAACGCTCGTTATAAATAAAGTAAAAATTATTTCTTGTAATAAATCAATAACTTCTCTGGGTATTCAATTTAATTTATAATTATTTAACAATTATTAATACACTGTAAAAAGAGAGGTGTTAAAAATGAACTCATTTTAACTCCGCCCGGTGTTAAAATGAAATTACACTGGTGTGAATTTATTAACAAGTATAGAGATCGAGTAAGTAAAAATATTCACAAAGTAAAATATTTTAACACCGGTAAAGAACATCTACACCGGCGGCGGCATTATTTTAACACCGGTCTAGAATATTTACACCGGTGGCGGCGTTATTTTAACACCGGTGAATTTTTTTTAACACCGGTACAGAATATTTACACCGGTGGTGGCATTATTTTCACACCGCTTTCGGGAATAAAATTTAACACCGCGAATTTTAACACCTATACCGCTTGGATTTACCCCGGTGATTTTTTACAGAGTATAACTAAAGGAGAAAATTATTAGTATTTTTAATTATTAGAGATTCTCTTAATGTATTTAACTTGTTAACGTCAAGATAATTTATAAATTGATACCAGGATTAAATGTACAGGCAGAAAAATTTTAGCTGTATAAATATAAGTATTAAAAAAACAATAAATATATAAACTTCTTGAGCTATACGTTTGTGGGTGGATGTAATGGCTAGAGACTGCAATGTGAGATATGACAATCTCATCTACTTGGCATTCGTTGCGGACCACGTGTTGGACGTATCTTTGCCGCGACTCCAAGTGCATTCTCTCGAGTTTCCGATGACCTCTAATGAGCTCTGGAAATTTAACTTGGCTCTTCTACTCATCGAAAATAAAAAGGTATAATGCAGTAGTAGTACTGCTGATGTAGTAACGCGCGTGACAGTACACCCAGTTCTCTTTAAATCACAATGTATATCAATAACGTAGTAGTTTTTTCGTGGATTTCATTGATTTCCAATGGAGTTGCGCCGATGTGCGGGACAACGCGCCGTCAGGTAAGCCACTGCATGCACAACATGGTAATTGATTGGTCCTGTGGCCTGATAACCGCTGAACTACCTTGTTTTCCCTTCTCTCTCTACTATACTAATACTCTTCTCTCCTCTCCTCGTGCTCATCCATCTATAGTCCGATACACGTGCATCGACGGAAAATAATTTGCTTTTTTTTCATCGTTTATTTAGATTTATTTTTGTATAGCTTTCATCAAAATGAGAAGAGCAAATTAAACGGTCAGTTGGTAGCATGTAGCATGTATACATACTCGTTTAATATGTGATTTCTACTGAAAGGTTAAATAATATTTAAATTATAAAATCAAAACTAATTATTGTACGACTGAGTTAATTTTTTATTCATCAATAAAAATTGATTTATTATTCTATACTTTTATTATGTAATTATAACTTTCGAGTGTATTTCCGATGGCTAAATTAACTCTTAACTAATAATTGAATTCATATTTAAGTAAGTTAGCGCTCCATATCAATACCAAAAAGTTTGTTCTATTTATAATTATAGATTCAATATCTACAACTAGAAGTATTGTCTTTCTGTAGGTGGATCACTACCAAATTTCGATTATTAATATTTATATTGAAGCCAGATATTTTTACCCAATTCTAGTTTTTTTTTCTCTGAACGCTAATATCGATAATAACAAATATAACTATACGAAACAAGAATGGTTAACACACTGTAAAAAATCGGGAGTGATTACGGATTTTATTTAAATTTGAATTCTCTCTGTCACTCAGAGTTTCGGTATTTAATAAAAATACACTCCGTATACGGAGTAAGTTGGGAGGTTTTTTACCGACGAAGTGATTTTGGAGTGGACTGGATTTTATTTAAATCTGCATACACTCCGATTCGGAGTTTTAATATTAAAATAAACTCCCCTTTGGAGTGAATTTCACTACGAGGGGATTAAATAAATACAGTCATCCACTTCGTATTCACTCCGGTTTTAATTCGCGTTCACTTTGCGAATTTTTTGCAGTGCATATAAGCATGATAATGATTATCACGTACAATATGATAATCATTCTCTACTGCAAGATGGTATTTTTTTGTTTTTCAGCGTGTAGTCGGATATCGTTACGAGATTTTATTGTAACACATTTATTTCGATATATATATACATATATTTTGTTTATTTTTTTGATGAACAAGCAGTTTGGTTGAAGGATAAATGAGAGTAAGATCCGGGTACTAACTCGAACTCGTTCATCCTCCGACGATGATATCAACTTAATTGAGAACCAGTCGCGTGTGATACCTTCGGGTATTTATTTTCAATGTATTTTCATGAAAATAATATTTTATAAACATTAAAAAAATTCAAAAATCCGATGAACTAAACTGTAAAAATACTGTAGTCATTATTTAAACTATATTTATACAATTAAGATTAAATATTCAATCAATTTGATTACCCAATAAGGTATTATGAATAAAAGATTTTTTTTTTGTTCACACCAGCAACAAATTATTTTAACAAATAAATATCACAAGACCAAAAAATAAATTATCTTTAAAAGCGTTAATTTATTTTCAACAAAAAATTATGTTTCAAATAAAAACCAAGGAGAGAAATTGGTAAATGCAATTTTGCGGTTTAAAGTTTCTTCAAAGGCAGTATAGTCTTCAAAGTGCTTGTGGAGTCCTTACTTAAACAAAAAAATAAATCTTAGTATATAACTCTTACTGTTACAGCAACTTTATTCCGGTCCGACGGATTGAATTAGCGTCCTCTCATTCATTCGCACTGTACTGCAGTGCGTGAGCAATTAACTTCCCTGAGAAATTACGAGATTGTGAAAGATACGCATCGTTCACGAACTACAGGAAGAACGTAATTCCTCGGACCTAGCAACCGCTGAGACTGTCTGTCTGGTTCTACTTGGAACACTCGTATAATAAAGTCTCTTTACTGATATAATTCACGAGCATACACACAACTCGGAAAAAATAAATGAAATCAAATAAAATAAATGAAAATCAACATTAACTTCATTAACACTTGTTCATTAATTAAATAGAATCATTATAATTAAATACTTAATCTTCTTCACTCTCATGAATTTTTTATTTTATCAAAGTAGTAAATTATTTTAGTATTTTTTGAAATTTATTTAATCAAGTAGATTTCATTAGTAATCGGACTATTGTCATGGGTCTCATGATGGAATTATCAAAAAATTTTGCCATCATATGTCTTATTTTACCCTCTAGAGTCAAAAAATACCATTTGCTCAAAAGTTTATATATGTATGTATGTATATGCGCGTCTTGTCATCACGATAGCGCCCGCAATTCTTTACGGATCTTCATGAAATTTTATACACTTATCCAACGGACACTAACCTTGATCAAGTTCGAAGATGAGCCCAATCGGTTGATTAGTTTGGAAGTTGTGGTTGTTATAAATTTTTTTGATTTTCATAAAAATGAATTTTCTGGCTTTATCCTTAAATAATTTTCGAAACGAAAGTATTAACTTAATTTTGTAAAATGTAGTGGAGAGGGGGGGGGGGGGGGGGCAGAGTGGGCCCCTTAAGGAAAATAAATATAATATCATTAATTTTTTTTACGCGTTAACTTCTTTTTAGACCCTTGATACTTATTTTCACTTCATTATGCTGCGTCTATTAAACTTGAAAAATCGAAAATTAGGGGCAAAGTGGGCCCCTCTAAAAAATTTCAGATTTGATATTTTTTATTTTTTACACGTGTGATGTTTGCAAATAACTATCAAACAATTGTATTTTAATAATATAGAAAATCATTTCAATAGTTTGCTGCGATATAACTTTAAAACGTAATTTTATTGTCTTTAATTTTCTTAATAAATTATATTTAATGAACAGTTTTGGTGGTCTATTTTAGCCCTCATTATGTAAGAAATTTCGATAAGCTTATTATCCGTCCGGATTTATTGGCGTATAGAAAATTTTGAGGGGACCACTTTGCCCCCAAATTTTTTAAAGTTTTGAAAATTTTAAGGGGCGTACTTTGCTTCCAGAGACCCACTTTGCCCCCTTCTCCCCTTAAAGATTAACTTTAATTTCCACTATAGTGATATATATCTTGTTTTTTTTAGGATTTTTTTCTGAAAATTTCACGAAAAATTAAAAGCACTTATTTGTGCAGTTTTGTCCTCTAATAACTTCTGAATGATGACTCAGTTCCTCGAAATTTATGTTGTAGCTCATAAAATAAGTATTAATTACGCTATTGTAGCGTTATTGTATTTGAATAAGAAATCGATCTCTCAATTCCAAGTAAAGCCGGATGTCTTTTTTTTTTAAATAATCTGATATCGGAGTCAATAAAGAAAATATGTTTGAAGTATGTAAAGTGCAACAGCAACAAAAATGTAGGTATTGATTTCCTTAATTACGAAAAAAAGAAAAAAAAGAAAAGAAAATTTTAAAATTAAGGAGATCTAATAGTCAGAGTCTTTACACAATCAGACATAGGATAATTTAGCAAAGGTGATCGTTAACTCAACAAGTATACATAGCTATATATATACTTACAAAGATCGGTTAGAGAACGATCGGCGTTGAAAAATAAAAATAGACATCACTTAACAAAAGTATGAGGCCGTAAACGGTTTAACGGTTCGTTAAAAGATCTGCGTGAGTATGACTGAGGAAAAAGAAGAGACGTGCCTGTTGTAATATAATCTTTTTCGTGGCTATTGCGTTGTTCTTGTCTCAGCATTCCGTCCGTATTTTTTATTATAATCTATCCTTCCAATCCTATCCTACTAGTCTGCAGCATCCAGCAGAGTATAGAGAGTACAGCAGATAAAAGGACTCTTGTTCGACGACAAAGAGAGTAGGACCTCGGAGGCAGAGTGTACATAATAAAGAATCGGCGGTCGTCGTCGGTGAGCGTACAAGTAAAAACCGGGTGTATAAGATCGTTACGGTAGTATGCACGGTCGAACCGACAATGGAATTTCCTCCAGTGAAAAGGCAATTCTCACCGTCCCCAACACTCTTGCTAGTAAGATTGTACTTTTTAAGTCCAGACTAAATCCCTCGCGAATGTACCATCGAATAACCATTACACGCCTTCTTTACGCCCTTTGCCCACTTTTATTTTTATATTTTTTTACCACCGTTTTTCGTAGCTCAGGTGTTTTGTCGTCTTATTTCGCTTACAAACAGAAATTACGAGGCTGTCGGTGCCGCCTTAAAGTCGTAATAATAATATTGTACATTTCGACGAAACCAGTTTATCCTATCAATCATTTCAGTACTTTAGCTTACGGTTGTACAGTCGTTTGTTACGAGGTTTATAATATTTTAACTTGTTATTATTTAAATCATAAAACTTGCCTACTATCAAACACCGTAAATATATGATAATTTTATTTATATGTACTCTATTTTTATCATCACCGGTATTATTATAAAAATTAATAAACTAAATGATAAATAATTTAATTGATTAAAGGTAAAATATTTTCTAGAGCTTAAATTTTTAATAACCGTAATAATAATGGTATGCACTTGATAAAAAATAATTTTCTCGAGAATTTACTAACAGTCACAAGTAGAATGTGCATGTAATGCGGTAATTATTTTACACTTCCGAAGCGGCAATCTTTGAAGCTAGAGTTTCGTCACTGCATCCTTACTGTAATTTAAGTAGTAGCTATGGTGCTTTGATTAATTTAACGCGTCGGTGCTACAGATTTGCTCCGTTAATTCATAACTATTTGTTCATTACCTCATTTATTAAAATAATAAATAAATACAAAAACCCATAATTCATAACGTTAATAAAAACCGTGTAATTCATAATTTCTGACACAATAAACTTGTTTATATTTCATTTATAAATAATTCAAATAATGGTATATTTAAAAAATATATAAATTTAACGATCAAAAGGTGGTGACAGGAGTGATAGTTGTTCCACTGATTACTTTATTCAGTGACTGGTTCCATTAACGATCGATTCTTGTCGTTTCTCGTGACTCTTCAAGATCAATGATTCGGTCATTCGTCTTTCACGACAATTCACCATTACATTAGCTACTTGCTACTGCTACTTTTACTCTCCCTTGCTACTGGTAATGGCATTGGTATTGCTACTGCTACTGTTACTGTTAACTGTTGGACTGGACTCACAAGTCTCATGAAGAGAATAAAGAACATTGAAATCACTTGACATCCTACGTTACTCGCTATCCAGCCGTCTTATTCACTAAATCTGTCAATCTTATTCACTAATTAATGCTCCTTAACGATATCTTTGTCACTTAACTTACATTATTATCTTTTATTTTTACCTCTATTTAAATGCTAAAATAGTCTTAATGATTATGCACGGAGATAATTTTATAGTAAAAATAGTCCTCTCTAAAAACAAATTAGTAAAAATCACGTGACGATCACTGTTTGGCAGTGAATAGTCACGTATTGCTAGTGAAAAGTATACCACTATTCGAATCAGTGACATACTTTTCACTAGTAAACAGTGAATAGTAATTATTTTCACTATTTCAAATTTAAGGAAGTAGTTATAGTAAAATTTGTAAACTGAATTCGATAGTAGTGAATATCAATAAATTTATTAAATAAACAATCTGAATTGTAGTATCTACCAACTATATAGTACACAGTAAGAAATATTTTGCGGATATCACTATGCCAGTATGGGCGTGAACGCCATACTGTATAGTATCGAAGATTTTTATAGATTATAAAATTGTATGCATAGATGATTCGACCATTGCGGGAATAGTAACATTGGCAATAGTTTTCGCGGACGCCGCAATGTCAGTATGGCCGTCAGGCCCATACTGCGTTGCCGTATCCACAATGCTTCTGGCCGATAAACCTAGTCTAACGACATCTATATAGTTTTGGTGGTAATACGATAGTACACATTGATTGTCACGCCAGAAATTATGGCGGGAAAATCTAGTAGCATTGTGCCCTCGGTATTGTAGTATGGGTCTCAGGGCCAGGCTGTTTCGCCGTGCCTGCTATGCATACTTGTGAGCAATACAACAGCTCCAGTATTATACAGTATAGTAAATAACGCCATACTTCTGGGACTGGTTACAATACTGTCTTGGAATATTTCACATGCTATTTTAGTATCTCTCGTGAGACCATACCAGCATGGTGTTGAACGCCATGCATTTCTTACCGTGTAAAATCGACAATTATTGATGGTAATCAGAAATTATAACTTTTATTATCTTATCTAATTATAACTATTATCAACATCGTAATTCTTAAGAACTTGATAGTAATAGTTACCATCGTCCCAAATAATGATTACTATCTAAACTAATTAAGAATTTAAATATCGGCGTTACAGATCAAATGATGCTCCATTATTTTATGTTGTAAAAAAAATACTGATTATTGATGGTGATAAAGTTTTCTTTATCACTCAATACTTGGATGGTTGCTATTTTGATGATCATACCCAATCATTTAACGTTATCAATAACAGTTCTAATATTTGGAAAGTTTTACTATATTCGGACTTAAATGACTGCATTGTTACTTATTTTAATTATTTAAAGGACAAAATGGACATAGCTAAAATATGGATGTAAACAAATGATTTTAATTTGTATAAATTTATCATATTTTTTGGTTCAGAATTTTTACAACCTTGAATGCTAACAGTTACCATCATCGATTATAACAATTATACACGGAGAAAAATAAATGATTGGAGTTATCATACTAAATTTGTAGCTGCAATCATCTAGGATGATTAAAAAATTTTTCAGTGTAAAGATGGTTAGTGCTACAATTTTTTATAATTGCAGTTACCATTTTTTATAGTAACAGTTACCATCAGGATGATAACAGTAACCATTAAGATGATTACAGCTACTATCAGGATGGTAATATTTACCATCAGGATAATAATGTTTCCTATCAAGGATAGTGATAATTTATCACTGATAAATATTATTAAATGCTATAAAAAAAATTGATCAAAAATTCAATAATTTTCAAGTACTGGTGCAAAATTATAAATTTTTTATTGCAAATATGATGACAAACATACTTAAATTTTATTTATAAAATTTTTACAAAAAAATGACAATTATTTATTTTTTACAATTATTTAAATCCATAATTTAGTTATGTACACTTGATTGTCTAAAATATTGAAATAAGTTACTGTACAGTCTTCAATATCAGCATAAAATAAAAATTTCCAAGCGAGAGAGCTTCTGTTAATAACTTTGAATGATTGAGTGTGTTCATCGAAATAACAATCATCCAAGTACTGGGTAATGAATAAAATTTGGCCATTGTTGATATTTAGTATTTTTTTAACTTGGTAAAATGATGGTTCGTCAGACGGTTTCATTATAATTGAATTAATTGTTATTCTATCATTCTGAAAACTTGTCCATTGAATGTCTTGAACAAGGTCGTCTATTTTGTATGGTAAGGGTTCATGACATCCAATGCTGACAAGAACATCATTAATGGTAACATCATTAATTGTCTTAGATGGTAACTTTAATCATCTTTAATGGTAACTACTACAATTTCTGATGGTAATTGTAACCATCTAGATCGTAAATATAACTATTTAAAATGATAACTGTAACTATCTCTAATTAACATACATGATTGTAACAGTTACCATAAATATGATTTATACAATCATCCAGATAGTTGTCACTACCATCGGGTTGATGGTAAAAAATTTTACCATAAATAGATAGTAACTGCAATCATTTAATTTTCTCCGTGTAGTCTTTAATAGTTACAATTATCATCTTCGATAGTAATCGTCACCACCATCAATTGTTACCGTTATCATTCTCTATAGTAAGACTAATTATTTTGCCACTGAAAAATTTTGCTACCATATCCAATAGTTAAAAATTGAAAATTTATTATCGTAAATAGTATAATAAAATTTTCTTTGTGTAGATAAAAAAAACTTGAGAAAATAAAATAAAATATTTATTTCTCTTCATGTAAAAGTTTATTTTAATTTGTTTTCAAACAGTTGTCAATTATTGCATTAAGCTGACCATCAACATATGTCCAGCAATTATGTTTATATATATCACAATAGCTATAGGTCAATCAAATATTATTATTATAAAAATGATGATGATTATTATTATTATTATTATTATTATTATTATTCAAACTTATTTTAGAATATATACAAAACAATTGATTTTTTCATTTATACTGAGAGTATGGGACAGTAATTATGATTGATTGAAGTTCACAGTTGGATTCAATTTACATGTCGCTGGTATAAATGCTGAATATAGACCGACTGCCATTTCAATCATACTTTCAATTATAAACTAAAGTATATATGTATATATGTATCTATTGAAATGAAAATATTATTCGTTGTCAAAGTGGAAATTTTTGTTCTGGATAGTATTATCGGATATTTGATTTGAACAACGGACTCTTAACCAAAGAGACAAAAAAAGAATGAAAAATGAAATAAAATATTGAAGAGAGAGAAAAAGAGAATGAGTGAGTGTTGAGGATGACGGAAATTTAACATCAAATCGTTGACAATTTAGAGTTAAAATAGCTTTTTTTATAACGATCGTTAAATTGCTGGATAAACTCAATTTTAAAATTCGTATAAGATATATATCGTCGATTCATTGTAACCGGACAAGAAATTATAGGGTAGAAGTACCATCTGTAACCTCTGCTCCATTTTTGGACATTTGATATTTTTTTTTTCAATTAACGAGAAAGTAAAAAAACCAACTTCCATTGTAACAGTCAATAAAAATATCTTTGAAGAAATTTAGAAAATTGATTATGTCATTGCATATTTAACAAAATATATTATTTAAATTATCCAAGTGTCCAAAACGGGCCCTAAAGAGGCTAAAAACGGTGCCTCTACCCTATTTTTAAAAAACATACACGGTAAGAAATGCATGGCGTTTGACACCATGATGGTATGGTTTCAAGACAAATACTAAAATAGTATGTGAAATATTCCAAAACAGTATTGTAACGAGTCCCAGAAGTATGGCGTTATTTACTATACTGTATAGTACTGGAGCTATTGTATTGCTCACACGATGCATAGCAGGCACGGTGAAACAGCATGGCCCTGAGACCCATACTACAATGCCGAGGGCACAATGCTTCTAGTTTTTCCGGCGTGTCAATCAATCAATGTATACTATAAGGACTGAGAAAGTTGACCTGTATGCCATCTGCCGAGAAAAATTACAAGCGAAATGATGATAAATAGTATTAGTTTAGCATTATCAGTGTCTTTAATTATTAATTTTTTTTTAAATAAAATTAATTTTCGAGATGTCTTCATCAAAAGTATCGTGTTGTATTCATATATTCCATATAAAAATAATACACAGGTGAAATTTTATCGTTTCCCCGAAAGTTCACTGAACACCGTGTGGATAACCTTCAAACGTCGAAAATATTCACGATAATTGTAGCTCTGTAAACATTGGAAACACTGATTTGAGCGACGATTGCGCAGGTTATAACCGATTGCTTATTTGAATCTTCGGTTTCTATTACATTGAAGATATGACCAAATTCAAATATTCGTCTTTTTTTATCATTTTGGCCTCTAACCCGATTTTTTTTTATCTGTTAAAACCCAAATATTATTATTTTTTACATTTTTTATAAAAAACCAATACTGGTTACTACAATGCTTGCACGGTCCCTATCGTATTACCACCAAAACTATATAGATGTCGTTAGACTAGGTTTATCGGCCAGAAGCAATGTGGATACGGCAATGCAGTATGGGCCTGACGGCCATACTGACATTGCGGCGTCCGCGCCTACTATTACCAATGTTACTATTCCTGCAATGGTTGAATCATCTATGCATACAATTTCACAACCTATAAAAATCTTCGATACCATACAGTATGTTGTTCACGCCCATACTGGCATAGTGATATCCGCAAAAAATTTCTTATCGTGTACATGGAAAAAAACTTGTGGTTGCTATAACAGCAACTGCGTAGTTGAGGTCACTCTGTGCTTCAAAATGAAGTAAAGAAACTTCACCATCTTTAAATAACGTCAACCACACGTGTAGTAACGTTAACTACAATCATCAATGTCTTACTACAATACTATGGTTGGTAGCCAAAATTCTTTCCCCACGTATACATAATTTTGATAATTACACTGAAATTATTATCAATCCACGTTTATTCTCGATTGCACGGTAAATGGACAGATAAATCAAGTACTATTAATTAATGCACATAAATCAAACAGTATGTAATCGCATATAAAGTAAATACAATCAATTGCTGAGTAATTATTATTATTTTATGACAACGTATGCAATAGCCATTCAAATATATTCGGTCTGTTACACTTAATTTAGTAATTCTAAAGTATAAATAAATATCAAACAGCATTTATACAAATGAAAATAATCGAGTAGTTTTTAAAGACCTTGGAGACGAAATAGTAGTTTATCTATCGAGTGCGATCGTGTTTAAGACGCGAGTGTGAAGATTGGTGCCCGAGCCGAAGGCGAGGGTACCAACACACGAGCGTCTTAGACTCGATTGTACTAGATAAATACATTAGTTTTTGTGACAGATATTTGAAATTTACTACATTTAGTGCCTATAAATCCGCGTTTATTTATTTGGTAAGATTGTTTTGAGTATTTGTTGAAAATTAGAGAGAAGTCGGTAAGTGGACGAATTAAAATGATAATAAATTTTGTCACAAGATGGCTCGTTAAGTTACTTCGATATTTTTTGGTCGTTTGCTATCGCACATGTAACCAAAAAATATTTTTTGATCCGATGATGACGTCACTATTAGAACGATTAGGTATCTTTTTTACCAGCTGTATCTTATCTAATATTTTTAGCTGCCGGCTATAGGCGCTAAATGTCGTAGATTTCAAGTGTCTGTCACAAAAAATAAAATAGTTGAATTTTTCAAATTACATTGACTTGTTTTATATTTCATTACAAATATAACAAAAATATACACATGTATATTTTATTTTTTTACGGCTATTCCATTTTAATTTTTCAAGTTCACTGTGGAAAATCCGGAGTGATTACGGATTTGATCGAAATCCGAATTTACTTCGTCACTCGGAGTCTCAGAGTTTAAAAAAAAATCACTCTGCATACGGAGTAAATAAGGAGTTTGTTTTTTTCAGCTGAGTGATTTCGGAGTGATCTGGATTTTATTCAAATCTGCATTCACTCCGATTCAGAGTTTTAACATTAAATTAAATTTTCCTTCGGAGTCAATTTCATTCCAAGGGGATTAAATAAGTAGACAGTCATCTGCTCTGCATTCACTCCAGATTTACTGCGCGTCCACTTCGCTAATTTTTTACCGTGTAGCAAAAGCGCTCCAATTTAAAATTAATTTTCCAAAATTCAAGTAGTTCCCTAATTATCAAGTACTTGAAAAATAAAAAACAGAATAAACAGCAAACTTTGGATGCTACTAAGCGAAAAAAAAAATTCAACTATCAGAGCAAGTAAACTTTCACTCAACGTAACTTATTTTATCCACATCAGCCAGCAGATTAATTTCCATCTCTGAAAGATCTTTAATCTGAGGCTCCGATTAATAAGCGAGTGTACATATATAAATATATATGCACACATAACCGGTAAACGCAAGTTCTGAAAACTAAACACTCACACAAAGTAAAAGAAGTTACGTATACGCAAAGTGCAGGCGGGCAGGCTTGTATAATATAAGAACTTTTGTGGACTAAATTAAACTAGCCTCCGGGGTTTGTAATTTAAGTTTTCTATGATGTTTGTTTTAATAGAAACCAGGCGTTGGTGCATACATGATATTCTTATCCTTACCTATAATAATGCCCTCTGGGACATTTGAATACATGCAAACCTACTTGTATATCTTGAGAACATAACAATTATTAATACATATTATTAATATACAAGACCGTAGTTTCCATAGTTAAGTCCTTCAGTAATAGATGTAAGAATTTAAATGGATTTAATTTATCAGCATTAAAGCGTAGGCTTATGCGTACATACTATTTAAAAGTCAGTAGAATAGTATCCGAGGTAAATAAACCAGTAGCTCAGCAAGGGGCAATGTGCGCACCTTTTTGCGTTCGCGGATGCAGAGAGCATCTGTTGGTACAAGACGGACGTCCGTGGCATTATGTTACGACGTTACAACGCATTATGCCTGAATGGGCCACACACACGGTCGTTGTGGGGCCATATGTACCAAGTGGGAGTAAGGTGTAGTAGGCGAAACACCTATATGAGATATTCTCGCCTCTTTTCTCTGTTGTTTCTTCTCCGATTCTTATTCTTATTCTTCTTATTATTATTCTTAACTTCTCTCAGTTTATCCCCGCACATACTTAGTACGTTATATGGCTCGCCTTATTTCTGTCCCTCTCTGCAACCCTGTATCTGGATGCACTGGTCAGATGCCTGCCGTCGTCCAGTATACTGATGCCCGGTCATTGCTCACCGTTGTTGGTGGTCACCGGGTGAGTCTTATACCGCGTACCGGAAATTGTTTACTCCAACTGCGGCATCAGGGTGTGCACTGTAAAAATTTTCAATAGAACAATACATGAGTAGACATGAATGCTAGTTTTCTTATACAATTTCATTCACCGTTTTAATGTGCGGGTTATGAAATGCCCATTTATTACTTTTTTTTTGGTTATGAGAAAACGATAGGAAAATGGCGGGCAAGTGGGCGAAATGGGGACGTGGAGAAAATAATACAGATATTAAGTATCCAATAGTTTTTTATAAAAATTTTTAACTTGATCTTTAAAAAAATTTTAAAAGGGTATTATTCTACCATTCATATAAATTTATAATAGGGACTCCAATTATATAACTGATATATTTTATCTCTCTGGATACTTTTGAGTACAGCTTTAAATATTTTATAAATTCATTATTTTTTCAAAAGTCGTCATTCGTTCGACTTTAATTTAAAATAGAGTTTTCATAATAAAATAATATCTGATTGTGGTATTAAAAAAATTGATTCAATTTTAAAAGTTATTTGGGTTTTTTTTAATTATTTGAATCACATAATTTTTTGGACCTCAGTGATTTATAGATTTCGGTCTTGTAGCTCAAACAAATTACTTTCTGTCATTAAAGGCTTTTTAGTCAATTGCATCGTGATAAAAATTTCTTGCAACAATGAAATGTAATTTATTTAATTCTTAAATTTTTTATCATTCAATTTTGTTAGTAGAAATAAAACTTAAGCTTATTCCAGAATCCGAAATGAAGTTTCTTTTGAAAGGAAGGTCATTAGAAAGATGTCGAGTGAAAAAGTATTTTTATTCTTCGGATCTAAATCATTTTCTATCGAATACTTTAAATTTATTCTGAAAGCTCGATGAGATTGTATAGGAAATACTGTCGTACTTTTTTCTTCATACAGTGTATAGCTAGGGAATGAGAGTATTTACTTGAGGTATGACATTTTCTTCGATTTTTTGCTTCTCTCGTTTTTCTTTTTTTATTTCGTTAAACTAGAAGAGTAAAAGACGGCTGGAGACGGGCGTGTTACCCTTAATAATAAACCCTGAAGCGAGATTGAATCGGGCGTAGATATTATCGAATCGCTTGTCGCTCTGCTTCACGTCACCAACGACGATCGTTACGAGTTTCTTCATTTCTCTTTTTTACTTTTTTTTGCCCCTTACTCAACTTACCTTTGTCGTTTTCTTGACTTCTCTGTGAACGCAATCAAGTTTTTTTGTTTTTTATTCTTCGTTTTTTTCCTTTTTGAGTCGAGGTTGTTGCAACGCGCGTGCACAGGTGCCAGTATACAAAGAAAACCAAAGAGAAAGACGAGTAAAAAATAAATGTATATATGCGCTCGTGTATAAGCCTTCAAGCGTTCTTGCTGATGGACCAATTTGTCAGGCGCTACGGAAGTTTTCATTCTTGTTTTCTTGATGCTTTGTTATAAATATGTATACATATTTTTCTTTTTTAATAAATATTCTGATAAAATTTTAACAGTACTTTTAATAAATTTAATTGTTACTACATGGAAAAAACGAACTATATAAATTGAGAACGACAAGGAATATAATGATAAAACGACCAGTAAATACTACGATCCTAAATAATAATTTTTTCATTAATGATTAAAACGTGAACAATTACAGGACACGTATGAAAATTGCAAACTGAACCACTATTTTCAAAAAGTGGTTCGGTTGGCACTCAGAATTAGTGAATATTCATTTATTTCATTTATTCATGTTTAGAGAGTAGAAAATTGACTACACGTATTATAAAATTTATTATTTGGAATGTTAAAATTCCCCATATTGACACCCGGGTTCCGGGTTATAATTTCAAACACTAATTTTTAGAGTTCATTTCTTTCCGTGTACACGATACTATTTACCATACTAAGTTTTTAATTTAAGCTTCGAGAATGGTAGAAAAATTTTTCAGTGGCAAAATAATTAGTTTTACCATTGAGAATAATAACGGTAACAATTGATGGTGGTGACGATTACAATCAAAGATGCTAATTGTAACTATTAATAATTATAATTGTTATAATCGAAGATGGTAACTGTTACCATTCAAGGTTGTAAAAATTATGAACCAAAAAATAGGATAAATTTAAGTCCTTTATTTATATCCATAATTTAGCTACGTCCATTTTGTCCTTTAAATAATTAAAATAAGTAACAATACAATCGTTTAAATCCGAATATAATAAAACTTTCCAAATATTGGAGCTGTTATTGATACCTTTAAATGATTGGGTATGATCATCAAAATAGCAACCATCCAAGTATTGAATGACAAAGAAAACTTTATCATCATCAATAATCAGTATTTTTTTACAACATAAAATAATGGAGCATCATTTGATCTGTAACGCCGATCTTTGAATTCTTCATTAGTTTCGATAGTAATTATTATTTGGGCTGATGGTAACTATTACCATCAGATTATCAAGAATTACGATGCTGATACACGCAGAGATTTTTACGGTATTTTTTACATAAAAAATTTATAGAAAAATTACTATGTCATAGTAACATGAAGACAGTATAGAATTATTTTTTGACAAAGCAACAGATTAAGAAATTTAAATTTCTTGGATAAAATTACAATGCACCTTGAAAATTCTGTTCTATGTATTTTAAAAATTTCTACGTTATCGGTAATTTGTTCAATAATTCCATACTGTCCTCATGTTACTATGACATAGTAATTTTTCTATCAATTTTTGATGTAAAAAATACCGTAAAATTTTCTGCGTGCAATAGTTGTAATTAATTAAGATCATAAAAGCTATCATTTCTGATTATCATCAATAATTGTAGATTTTACCGCATAGTCGGTAGATACTACGATTCAGACTGTCTATTGAATAATTTGAATGATATTCACTACAATCGAGTTCAGTTTAAAAATTTTACTACAACTAGATGATAACTTTTACTATAAAATTCTCTCCGTAAATGAACATAAGAAATATTTCCTTGAATGACTTTATTTATTGCGCCTGTTAAAATAAAAATATACTGTTTTGTAATTTAGTATATATTTGTTGTAATAATGCGTGAGGTTAACCGCAGATTGATTGACACTGACAATTGATTGACGACTCAATTTGAGGTTTCACAGGGATATTTTTATTTGCCGCAATCCATATACCATGTTAATGTAAATATAAACATAAATGTAAATGTTATTCCTACATGATTATGATTATTATCCAGCTGATCTATATGCATATTTTCTCACGATAGTTAAATAGTGAAAACAGTTATTAGTTATTACGGTAATATTAATTAAAAACGTTTAATTAAATCTTGACAAAACGATTTGAGAAAGTTTATAATCAACCGTATAGCGTGGCGCTTATTTTTATTTTTATTAAAAAAATTTAAAAAATCCAGTTCACTGAAGCCAAACAATTCTCGAATATATTTTTAAAAAAATTAACGATACGCGGTCGCACAGAAAACACTTTAAAAATAATTTCGCAATTATTCGACATTTTTTTTTTCTTCATTAAAATTTTTTTTAGATAAAATTTTTTATTTAATCCGTTGTTAAATTAAATAAATAAAAAAAGGCATAAATATTTTATTTGCCTATAAAAAAAAATGAAACAAGACATAGACACGGATATAGATTTAATAATGGGGTCGAAAGAAGAATCTGAATTGCAGTACGCTTCAGTAAGATTTTATAACCTCATGAAACTAGTGGAAAAAGAAAATACAGCTCAGCCAGCGTAACAACTAGAGAAACATCAGAAGTAGCAGTAGCAGTAGCAGCAGGCATATATACATTTAGTCTAACAGTACACAGAAAGATAGCACATTGCTGTAGAGGAATCTTAAACAAATTATTGCGTTAATGTACAGCGGACGTTCAATGTTGGCATATTCTCCTCCCTAATGCTCAGGGAACGAAAAGCGTTTCGTAATTGGAAGTGCCCAAGCTAAGCAGTCGACTACTTCCGCTCCCAGCGACCGCTATTTACGAGCCAATAAAATAAACCAGCGACGTCTTGAGTCCCAGCGAGTTGCGAGCGAGCAAGCGAGTGATCTGGAGAATACTTGGACTCAGATGTGGACAGCAAGAGTTGCCAGACAAAGATGTACAATAAAGTAGCAGTGAGACCAGACGAGAGTTAAGTAAAGTAAAGCAAAAGTAGCAGCAACAGCAGCAGCATCAGCAGAAAGAGAAGCATCAAGAAAAGCAGTAGCCTTCAACGTACCTTGGACGTACACGCCCTACGGGCATACAATTACGTTAGAATTGGCTCTGTCCAGGGCGACGCGTACCCATAAATGTCTTGCTTATGCTTTTTAACGAGTTGCAATTCCACTTGTGGTGACGAGGCTCTATACTTTTCATTCTTATCCTCCTTTTCCTTATTATTTTTGTCGCCGCGGTACTTAAACGATTGGACACAAAATCGTGGCAGGACGCACTCACAATTGTCATTGATCCTCGATTGTCAATTGTCGATTCCCATCTTTCTTTAGTTTTACCAAAGACCACTGAGTAAGAGCCAAGAGCCCAAGTCTTATGTCTCGTTAAAGACTCGGGTGGGCCTACGACTGACGATCATCCGATGACATTGTCTTCCACACCGACAATAGATTGGCGTCTTCTCTCACCATCAACGATAATAACGTCTCTCTGAATGATTATAAGACACTCGAATACAATACCAAATTAAAGATCAATGTGCCCGAGTTGTAAGATTTACGAAAGATAATGTATTCTCTTGTGATCGCCGCATTTCAGCGCTTCGTTCAATTTCCCTTATCGTTTTTTTTAAATTTACTTACCTATTTTACTTTAATTGACAACTACCGCCATGTGCTTGTGTACAGCAGCTATTTGACGGCTAAATAATTTAAATTTTCATTTAAAACTTTTCACAAAAAACATTTGCCTTTATGTCGCACCGAGCGTTTGAACAGTTTTTAAAAAACTTCTTATAGCCACGAAGGGGCAGAAAAAATAATGGCTGACGGGATGTGATAACAAAAAAAAATAAAAATTATTTGATGGTAAATATGTAGACCGTATCATTGATGCGTGGACCTAAAAGCGATCAGCACAGGTTGTGAAGCAGAAAAGACGTGGAGAAAGAGAAAAATAGTGTATAGATAGTTTGTGGTGCTGATGGTGTTGCTGGTGGTGGATTGTGTTGAGTTGGGTTGGGCCGGGCTTGTCGACAGCCTCAGTGGCTGTGCACACGCCTAAAAGGGTTTTCGTTAGATTTCATTTCACACCCAATTACACAATACAGACGCAGACCGAGCCAAAGAGAGACTAACTGGTGGAGAACTCGAGAGCTGCACGAGTGAGTGAGTTAGAAACTGATTGTCAGATGAGTGTAGGGTACATAGATGGATAATACATGGATATATAAATATATATATTCCCAAAGCTTAGGTAAAAATATCCACAAAATGCTAAGCATGTGATATACACCAATACATAACTTTTCCTCGATTTATCCACATAAATTTTTATTTATTTTGAAAAAAAATTGGATGTATCGAAAAAAAAATGAACGAAAATTGTCGATATCGAGATATTTTTTGCAGTCTATTGTTTGTCAAAGAGAATCGGTATTGAGAGGAAAAAGTGGCTGTTTTCTTTTTGGTTGGGCGGGAACAGAGCACGCTCTTGCTGTGCCATAAGGGATTTCTTATTTTTAGTGTCGACGGGAACGGAAGTAGAAAGGAAATAGGGATGAGGAGGAAGAAAAGAAAATATTAGAGTAAAGTAGAGACCAAGAAGCGGCTCCACATGACGTGAAACTCATAACCAGGTTAAAGGAATACCGTTCAAGAGTGTATACCAAGTATTTTCCGTCAGCGTCCCCGTCGTATTTGCCACCTGCGCGAGACTCGTTTCTGGTGAAGCGTATCATATTTTAGCTGCTTTGCATGCTGAGCACACGAGATGGGGAAAAGAGCTGAGACCGTGTTATAGTTGATGACTACACGTGTGAATATATCGGTTCGTCTTTTTTCCTCCTCATGGCTCTTTTATTTTTCCCTTTTATGACAGACGGGTAAAAAATATACTTTTACGATTATTTTACTTTTTGTTGTCTTGCTATATTATTTTGTAATTATATACTATTGTCGGAGAAGAGTCGATAAATGGAATTTGATTGTACAGTTTGTTGGATTCTGAGAAGCAAGAAAATTTCCAATTCTCTCCGCTGGTTAAGACTCGTTCAACGCAAATTTAATGGACGCTGTTGTTATGTCGTCGCACTATAAATGTGTATATCAGAGGTATATATATATAGATATATATGTACAAAGGTAAAAGGAAAAGAGTAGAGTGAAGATAGACACTCGTTTGAGATTGATCTGTAATGGAAGAGAAACAGGAGTAAAATTACAAAGTGGAACAGTAGATATTTCCAAGAAGTACCAGAGAAACTGATGATGGTGCCGACGTATATTGTTATCATGACGCAATTTGACCTAGTTTTCATTTGATTCTTGTCTTTGTGTTTTTTAGTTTTATTCAAATTTCAACGAATTGTTTTCCGCGAATAAAATAATAATTAGAGGCTGATATTTAATAGTGATATGACTTGAAGTTTTTTTTTGCTGATAAGAAAAATAGTTGCTGAGGTTACTGAATAAACAGAAAATTGAGATGGATAAAAGTAAATAAAAGATTCGATCACGTGAATTTTCGAGTGTCGTGATCCATCGCTACGAGACGGAAAGACAGGAGTGGTAGAAACGTCAAGAGACACCTCGCCCAATCCGAAGAAAAGAAAGAATTTCCGTATTTTAAAGGAGCGCGTTTAAAATTACCAGAGGATTGCGTTGCATTCTCTTCGTTGCGCTTGGCTAGCACCGAGCAAATCTAATTCCTCCGGACTCCAGTTCCGATCCCTCAGAATTCCCTCATTTTTTTTTTCTATCTATTTTTATACCTTTCCGTCACTCACTTTTTTAGTTTCTCTCCTTTTAACTTTTTTCTCTTTTATTTTTTACACCCTCTAGTACAAACTCTGTGTAGTACCTTCCGTTTCTTGGTGCATTTTTTTGTCTTTGTCTCTGTCTTTTTTTATTTTCATCCTCATTCACTCACACTCGTCTATTGCCTTTCGACCGACGGTATCCTCTCCAGAGAGAAACCTCTCAGCAAAGAGAAAGAGTAATCGACTTTGAGATCGACGCATCTGTACGTGGTAGTGGTAGGACCTGCGCGCGTTTTTTTCGGTTAGACGTTTGCTTTCCTCACGGGAAATCCGGCACGAACGGCTCAACATCGTCTACGTTTGTTGAGAAAAAAGAATAAACCAGAGAAGAAAAAAGTAAATTTTTAAAAAATAAAATGAAAAGTAAAAGAGTGACTAGAGTGCGAAAGCATTTCTCCATCTTCTTTTATGTGACATTGGATTGTTCTTCGAGTACCAACACTCTACAGTTCTCTTTCTTCTTATTCTTCTTCTTCTTTTTCTTCTTATATGTACATTCTTTACTCTGTCGTGATACTTGTACACAAAGATACACTATTTATTCCAAAACTTTAGCTAAGATTAAACTTTCTCAACGTTTTCACCTTTTCGACAGTTTTTAACATACGAAAACACAAAATTTAAAAAAAAAACAACTTAAATATCCCGCAGACTTTTTTTTTTATTTCAACTATCATAACTTTGAATTTTATCTATTTATTTCTCCAGTTTGTTTGTTTGTTTGTCTGTCTGTTTGTTTGTTTGTTTTGGTTTTTATCGTGAAAAATAATGCATGACTCATTTATTTAAAAGTATTTCACTAGTGAGACTTGGAACTGTAGACAAAGCTTATTGCAGTTTGTCATTTACAGCTGATCTAACATGATACTTTAGTCCCATTTCTCGTGCGTACTGCCGGAACTTGAGGTTCTTCCCGGAACCACGATCCGCGCTTTCTGCTTGCGCGGACGTTTTGCCTGAGAGAACAGACTACTCCAACGAGAAAATATATATCCAATAACACAATCTTATTTCGCTAATACCCGGGTATTAAAGACACACGCGAGCTAACGAAGGAAAGACTAAATAAATAACAACAATTACATTAATAAGTATGTTACTTTACGAAGTTAGTTAACATACAATTTCATTTAAATTAGGGAAGGGTGGGGTAGAGCGGCCCCCTAAGCCAATTATTACTTTTTGTGGCTTTCAACCATCAGATCACTTTACTTTTGCCCTATTTCGAACAAATTTATGGACACTTTGCCAAAATTCTGAAAAAAAAATTTTTTCAGAGAGGACCCCTTCCAAAAAATGATAAAATATTTTTTTTTAAAATTGATTTCATGATTAAGAATGTATTTCTTTCTCGTGACAACTATTTTCGGTTTTATATTACTCAAAAAAATTTTTTTAAGGTGTACTAAATCGTTCCCCCTCGATTAGCTTAATTACTGATTGTTATTTAATAAAAAAAACAACAATTCTATATTTCTTATTTGTCATTCTTTTGAACCTAAAAAACGTATTTTTTGATTTTTTAGATTACAAATCATTTTGCATTATTTAAAAAATTTTATCAATTAAAAAATAAAATATTATTTTCGAATATTTTTAGTAGCCAAATTTGCCCCAGCTATAAAGAACCGGCTGAAAAATGGATTCATATATTAAATTTTTTATAATTTGACGATAAAAATATGAAAGAATCATTTTTTCAGAATTTTCGGCTGGTCTATTTTGCCCTAGGTGTTATGGGTAGGGCTAAATTGCGAAAATAAATTAAATTTTTTCTTAATTTGACGATAAAAATTTGAAAGAATTAGTTTTTCAAAATCTTCGGCTGGTCCATTTTGCCCCAGGTGTCATGCTCAGGCTCCCCTAAGTGAAAAAAACACTGGATATATTTTAAATATAAAGTTTAATCAATTAGGGGCCGTTCATAAAATACATTCGCACTTATGGGGCAGGATGGGGTGTCGCTTATTGTGACAAGATGCGACAAGGGGGCGGAGAATTTATAGAAAAGTGACGTTCGCAGCTCATCAAATAATTTTGAAAATTTTTCTCTCGATTTTCTTTAATTTTATTTTTTTGTTACGATGAAAGTAATTCGTTTCATATTTGTGAATATATATAAATATTTCTATGTATATAATTATGATCCTGAAGTTAGCAGACAATTAAAAATTTTCGGATTTATTTTACAATAAAAAAATTTTAAAAAAATAGGAAAACTAAAAAATGCACATGCAAAAAATTAAAAAATGTATAGATGCAATTTTTTAAAAATATTTTTTTCTTATAATTAATCGCTTTGAAAAAAATTCAAAAATTATCAGACATCGGCTAACTTCAGAATCATATATATTTCCGTCATAATGGGAAGGGGAGGCTATTATTTGTGACGCAATATTGACAAGGGGATCACAGAAAATGTGACATAGTGTGACGAAGGGGGGGGGGGGTCTAGAAAGGTAAAATTATTTAATAATTGCACGTCCACAAATGAAAAAGTATAAATATTATTTATAATTGATATCAAATAAAAATTTCATTGAAAAAATATTTTATTTAATGCAAATATATGAGATCAAGTTATTTAACATGTAGCACTTGGTAGTTAATAAATTCATAGCATTAGCTTTGAAGTAAAAAAAATAAATAAAGCGGGAAAACTGTAAAAAAATGCTAAAATAGTGTTTGTGTTTTGAGAATCCTTCTTGAAAGATTTAAAGTAGAATAATTGTATGCAAACTAGATTCACGAAAACTACTAGCGAAAGAAAGAGTAATACTTACTTTACCTCTTATATATTTATTATTTTTTTTTACTGCGCGGTTTGTTATTTTTACGATGTAAAATTTGTGTTAGTGTTTAATCTAAAGCATTTACTATTAAAATGTAGCGATGGCTCGGATAAATGTATGTCGATACACACAAAATGAAATTCTCGACTGAAAGTAGATATTCTTGATTCAAAGAAATTTTTTTGAAAACTTCAATTTCATGGGATAGAGTAGAAATCTCCTCTGACCGAGACAAATTCCTATGGTTCAAAAAATCTTGATTTGGTTCCCGAAAACGTTTGTCTTCAAAAATATTTTCTCGACTTAAGATAACTTTTTTTTCTCATTACTGCACGGTAAGTAATATTTTGCGGATATCAACGCCACTCTCTAAACCTGAAATAGTGAATTATCACTAATTCGCGGTGTATATTCACTATTTGCCACAGCTAAAAGTCGGCCACTTGGAATTAGTGCATATACACGCATTTACCCAGTGGAATGATGCACTTATGAAAACATTGAAATTCACTGTAGTTATTAGTAGTAAATAGTTCTAACGATAATTACTTATTAAAAAGTAACGTTTCAAATCTACTCTGTAAAAAGTAAAATTTTCACTATTTATACGTAAAATTCACTTTTTTCCAGCGAATTAGTTGATCACTGGGAAAAACAGTGAAAATTTAACTATCTCAAGTTTAAAGAGCAGTATGGGCGCGAACGCCATACTGTATGATATCGATGATTTTTATAGGTTATGAAATTGTATGCATAGATGATTCAACCATTGCGGGAATAGTAACATTGGCAATAGTTTTCGCGGCCACCGCAGTGTCAGTATGGCCGTCAGGCCCATACTGCATTGCCGTATCCACAATGCTTCTGGCAGATAAACCTAGTC
Organism: Microplitis mediator; assembly: GCF_029852145.1. NCBI lineage: Eukaryota > Metazoa > Arthropoda > Insecta > Hymenoptera > Braconidae > Microplitis > Microplitis mediator. The sequence continues at coordinate 20,509,054 of NC_079973.1, read as the reverse complement.
TAACGACATCTATATAGTTTTGGTGGTAATACGATAGTATACATTGATTGACACGCCAGAAATTATGGCGGGAAAAACTAGTAGCATTGTGCTCTCGGCATTGTAGTATGGATCTCAGGACCATGCTGTTTCGCCGTGCCTACTATACATACTTGTGAGCAATACAACAGCTCCAGTACTATACAGTATAGTAAATAACGCCATACTTCTGGGACTCGTTACAATACTGTCTTGGAATATTTCACATACTATTTTAGTATCTGTCTGGAGACCATACCATCATGGTGTTGAACGCCATGCATTTCTTACCGTGTGTAATAATGAGAAAAAGCGATAAGCCGGTGACGATTATTTTAAGATTTAAGAAGTTTCTGATGAAGAAGAGAAAAAGAGAGGGAAGAGGGAGAGAGATTTAGTTGTACAAGGTATTGAAGCCCAGTCGGTTATTGCCAGCCGTTGTAAATTTTATCGTCCGGGTAAGAGGAAACTCGCTGAGAATGGCCATAAAGATACTTTAATGTGTATTTACATTGCGATATAATACATTACATAGTTTGATGTCGGGTGTTAAGTGAATTGAACGATGCTTTTGGGCTTAAATTATTATCTCTCTTGTTATGTACTCGCACACTATTAATATTCATTTTCAATTAGCTGGAGCTTTATTTTATTCCTTACATGGCTGAACATAAATCTGTATCTACTTAAGTTCAAATATAAAAAAAAAAAAATTTTTTTCTTTAATTAATATTTACATTTTTTTTTAAATTAATAAATTGAACAAAAAATTTTTGTTATTAAATATTTACGTAGGATTTAAAATGTAAATTAAATGTTTTTTTTTAATAAAAAAATTTTCACCAGTAGTTTTTGTCCATAAATAATATATCAGCTCTAGTTTTTAAATTTCCAGCAAATTCTAAGTCTTTCATCTGAATAGGCTGAAAGCTTTGGACCCTTGAAAATGAAAGCCCGTCTCAGACGTAATTGAAAAAATTTTTTTTGCCTGCTTAAATTTTCGGCAACATTAAACTAAAGTACCTGCAAATGCCGACAATTTGATTTTAAATATTTTATCGGTTATACATATAAACATTTTTTTTTTAATCTATGACAAATAAATTGTTTTTTTTTTAATTGCACACTTAGAAACTTTGTGTTAAATTCAACACAAGTAATATGTTGCAAACGGTCTACATAAATTTTTGTATTAATTCAACACATTGCGTTTGTGTTGATCTTTATCACAAACTTTATGTTAAATAATTGAACACATAAAATCTGTTATTTTGACAGAAAATTTTTGTAAATTTAACAGACTTTTTGTGTTAAGGCCATTCTCAGGCAGTGCCCCCACTTTGTAAAAATTTTCAATGACTTTCAACTGTCATGAGAGAATCAAATTTTTATCAATTAATTAAAAAAAAAATTAGAACATTAATTGAAAAAATGACAACGTAGAAGTAATTTCGCCGAGGTATAGATTTAAAAAAAAATTATTAACTCTTGATATCAATTAGGAGTTAAACATAATTTGTTAAATAAATTTCAGTAAAATTGTCATGTCAATTTTATAATTCGAGTTTTTAAATTTTGTTGGCTAAAATTAAGTAAACAATTATCGATTGTAATTCTTTTTAAATTGTGTCTCAACAAAATTACGACTACGTTGTCCTTTTTTTAGGTAAGGTTTTAATTTTTTTTTAATTAATTAATAACATTTCAATACGGTTATGACAGTTGAAAGTCATTGCATATTTTTAAAACGTGGGGGGCACTGTCTGAAAATGCTCTTAAAATTAATTAATAAATATAAGCATACATAATCTAACCAACTCGAGTATACTGATCTGTCCTTAGTACAACTTATGTCAATTTAGTAAATAATTAGTTCGATTTTCTGTAATTTTTCTAAAAAACAGAGCTATGAATTATCCTCCCGTAAAATGAGAATAAAAAAATCATTGAATCTGATCATAAAAATTTTCAAGTTATCTATGATTATATTTAATTGTAAATCAATTATAATCCAAGTTTCCTTGTAGACAATGCTGCTAAAATACTTTGCTTGATTATAGTAATGAAGAAACGCGCGGGAGTGTTTAGCTAAACAACACAAATTCAGTGTTAATTTTCGAATAACACAAGAAATGTGTAACATTACAGATTTTCCATCATTTAACATAAAAAATCTGTTAAAGTAAATTAACACAAACGATATGGATTGAATTAACAGATTTCTGTGTTAAAAATCAACACAAAATATTATGTAACCAAATAATTATTTAACACAAATACACAAAATTTCTAACTGTGTGTGTGTGTTTTTTTTATCGTTTAGAAGTCAATATCAATTTTCGATCGAGTGATAATAATTTAAAATGATAAATTTCGCGTCATTTATTTTATAGCTTTTAAATTTATCAGCTGGAATAACATTTCTCTTTATACTGTTGGTTACAATACATTAAAACTCTGTTTTTATTATTACACATATGTAACTGTTGTATTTCTATACATTTACTCATGCGTTAAAATAATATTTTTAATTTTTTCGATCGCGATTTATCAGTAACGACATTTTAATAATTTAAAAATATTTTTTCAATTAAAAAAAATTATTCGAAGTGATATATTGTAATAAAAAAAAGAAAAAAATACATAAAGAAAATGTAATATCTGACCCGTTGGCTTTCTGACAATTTTCCATACCAGAAATGCAAATATATAATAACAGATAAGTCCAAGCTGAGGTGACAAAAAAACCGCAGTGGAAGCGGATGTTAAAATATACATCAGCCAAGTAAAAATAGTCTCCGTATAACCCAGAAAAAAAAAAAATTGTCAAGCTTCCACTTGGATTTTTCACTTGCTTAAAAGCCGGACACTACTGCAAATAGTTTCCTCGCAACTCGGTTGAATGAAAAAGAAAAAAAGTAAAACTTGTCATCGGCAACTCGCGGCACGAATCGACAGCATTTAATTACCAATTTCACGGAGCGACGTCACCTGCAAAATCGACGTTGTCCCCAAGTTATAAATCTTTCAGCGTGCGAAAGTGGAGTTAAGAATTCAAACTGCCAGAACACTCCCACCACAAACTGGATGTACACACACCCTTACTAGGGGTAGTGCGCGTCTACGCTAGCGAAATTAATGGTTCGCCGTATCATAAATATTTATTTAACCTCAAACTCCCTCTTGAAAATCCGACTCGAATGTCATCGTTTGCTTACAATCCTATTCACAACATACATTCGACAATAAATTTAATACCAAACTATTTTCTTTTAACCTCTATCAATAAATTTAAACCCGAAATGTTTTCTATACAATTAAAAACTTTCTGCCAGCAGAAGAAAACAAACCTTTAAATTTTAATTCCTCTAAAAAATAAGTCCAGCAAATCGATTTTCAAATAAAGTTTAATTTTTTATATTTTTTTCCATTCTAAAAAGACGTCTACCAAACCAGTGCGCTCGATATTTGGGGTGCGGTCCCTCAGGGTATTGAGGTCCCGAGGGGTTTGCGTGAAATGTGACGGCAAGAAAGACGCAAGTACACTTGCACAATCTCACCCACACTTGCTCCCAAAGCTTTCTCTTTCCCCCTTTGTCTGTTTTTTTTCTCTCTCTTTCTCAGTTGAATTTCCGCGTACAACGCAGAAGGTACATCCAGAGCTACAACAAGCGCATATTCTCCCAAACACATTGAGCCCGAGCCAAAGCGAGGAGGCAGTATAGCGATAAAGCAAACTCTACAATACAGTTAGAGCGAGAAGGCTGTTAGCCTAGGGTCGAAAGCTCAGGGACGGCGTCAGGGGCTTTGGTGGCGGGTAAGTGGGTGCGTGGGTGGGATGTGCGACTGTGGAAACCTCGGAAGGACACTACTCTGGGATGGAGGACGATCAGCAACCGTGTGGGCTATATGAGAAGAGAAATGGTTGCTACACACTACACTTTACCAATACTATACCGAGATAGCTGAATACGATAGAAGAGCACGCGTTGTGCAGTGCGGTAATGGCGTGTGCGTTGTCGACGGCCAACAGCCGCTGTTACTGTATACTTCAGATATACATATATACATATACATATATACATACACACAACAATAAAGTATAGGATAGTAGAGGAGAATTTGAGCGTCAGAGGTACTGGGTAAAACCACCAGTACGCTTCTATTCCATTCGGTTTTAAGTTGAGACGAGACGATACGCCAGTTCTACGTGGGGTATGAGAGCAAGCGAATGAGGTGTATGGATAAAGAAAGAGAGGCACGAACCAGGAGGAAAAGAGAAGTAGATAGGAGACACTGAAGACAAGAGAGAGGCGCAGTCGTGTCCTCAGGGGAAGACAGAGAAGAAATGAGCGGGCGTCTCGGTACGGTGTTCTGGCAGACGAACGCATCGATCCCAGGCGGGTCAAGCACGGAATCTCTACCCTTCAACTCACCCTCTTCTACCCTTTTACTGCCTACAAACTCTAGCGACCTCACACCCCCGCGTAAGCTCCTTCTAGTCGTTATACCGCACTGCTCGCCTACCCCGCAGCCCCCGCCAGACAAAGACAAATTACGCTGCATTTTCAGAGCCCAAAGAGCCCTCTCTCAACCCCTTTCCTTTCCTTTCCTTTCCTTTACTCAACTCCTCACTTCTCTCCTCTCTTCTCCTTACTACGGCGTTTGCCTCGTTTCTCTTCCATTCGCTCTCTCCTCGTGCTGCTGTTACTGCGATTCCTCAACTGCCACTCCTTCTATTACGTCTCCAAACTGGGATATCAGGGTGTGCGACGAGCTCAAGAGAGATCTCCCTCGTCTTTCTCTTAACTCTTGTTCTCAGTCCTTACTACTTAAACCACCCAACACCCCACACCCTACACCTTACACCTTTTCTCACTCTTAGCTATGCACTGTCTCTATACATGAAGCTGAGTACTTTCTCTTTCTATCTTTGCTTGCTCAAGAGTCACTTGTACTCTTGACTATGTAGGGCATTCGGGCCGCCCAACCCTTACGCACTTTTCAACGTCAATTAATGTCTCGAGTCTTCTGCTCCCATTGTTTCGCCGTAATTGTACATTTTTTCGCCCGTTAAACGCAAGTATATTAACTACGTGCTATAATTAGTTTTTTAGGTTATAATACAAAGCTCTTGATTCTTTTTTTTTAATTTTCACCAAATAAAGTGTTGAACTCGTTATTTCGTTACTTAGGGTGGATTTTTCGGCGACTATCTTCAAAGAGTCTTTTTATTTATTGTTATCATTTTTTTTGTTAATTGCTTACGAAGAATACTTGCAGTGACGTAAGGCACTGATAAAATAAAAGAAATTTTACGAAAACAGACGACGAAAGAATAGTCAGTATAGCTACAATTAGATTTCTCCTGCTACGACAGGATCATGTTCTTTGCAGCAATAGTTTTTTCCGCATACGCAGTTAGAAATTTTGTGTGAAATAATTAAACACATTAAACTTGTTATTTTGATAGAAAATTTGTGTAAATTTAACGGACTTTTCGTGTTAAAATTAACTAATAAATATAAGCACATAACCTAACCGACTCAAATATACTGGTCTAACCTTAGTTCAAAGTATGTCATTTTAGCTAACAATCAGTTCGCCCGAGTCAAAAAACAAATTCGGGTTTAAGTCTCAAAGTTCTCAATGAGGTTTTTGAGGATCAATTTAGAATTCTACGATTGACAACAGTATAGAAAGTTATCCTAGTTTAGTCTTCAAAGTAGTAGTTACGACCCATTTTACCACTTTGAGAACTAAACTAGAATAACGTAAGCAGGATTAGAGCCTCAAAATACTCAAAACGTACAGGAATAATTGTATCCACATTTGAACCTCAAAAGTCTCATTTGACGTTTTCTCTCCCCTCCCTTTTTCTATCTAAAATTTTTCAAAGTCCGAACTATAACTTTTCATTCGTTGAGGATTTTGAGGTCTTACTTATAATTTAAAATCGATAAATTATTCGCATTTAGACCTCATAGTTCTCATTGAGGATTTTGAGTACTAAAGTAGAGTTACTTTCTGGGTGGCAAATGAAACATCAAAGTAATTGAGGCTTTTGAGAACTAAACTAGAATTTGTGTTTTGACTCAGGCGACTTTCTGTGATTTTTCTAAAAAACGGAGCTATGAATTATCCTCCCGTAAAATGAGAATGAAAAAATCATTGACCCTGATCATACACGGAGAAAAATGTTAGCTCAAAACCTAGCATTTTTTATTATGCTGTCTACCAAACTTGAAACAGAAAGTGAAGCATCCAAAAATTTATTATGCTCTTATGAAACGTATTATGCCGCATCACAATTATTATAATGTATAGAAGTAATTGTTATTAAATTTTATCGATAAGTCCCTCGCGCGTAGTAAGAATTGTGATACAACATGATAATTTTTCGTATGAGCACAATAATTTTTTGGATGCTTCACTTCCTGTTTCAAGTTTGGTAGACAGCATAATAAAAATTAGTCGGTTTCGAGCCAACATTTTTCTCCGTGTAAAAATATTCAAGTTATCTCAGATTTTATTTAATTGCAAATAAATTATAATCCATGTTTTCTTGCAGTCAATGCTGCTACAATGCTTTGCTCGGTTATAGAAATGAAGAAACGCGCGGGAGTGTTTAGCTAAACAACATAAATTTTGTGTTAATTTTCGACTAACACAAGAAATGTTTTACATTACAGATTTTCTAATTATTTAACACAAAAAAAATAACCAAATAATTTTTTATCACGAATACACAAAACTTCTAACTGTGTAGTTATTCAACGAACGAGAAACAAGAATCATAATTATGATTGTTTAATTTTTGAAATTTAATGTAAGTTGTGATAATAGAATTTTTCAGTGAGATAAACAATACAATGAATATGTTTTGTTAAAGTTTGTATAGCATAATAATAATAATAACAATATATTTATGTACGGTTAAAAAGACAGAGGAGTGTAATAGATTATTTTTGTTGGTGGGGTTTTCGCGGGTAAGAAAAATATGAATATTGAGAGGAAGATGGTGTGGAGTAATAAAAATCCTGGTAAACTCTTTCTCGGTCGGAAAACGTGTCTAGAATAAAACGTGTTCATATATATAGTGGAAGAGAGAGAAAGAAAAAGAGAGAAAGTAGTACAAGAGTAGCGAAGCCAAACGACGTTTGTGTGCATGCAGAAAGTGTTTCATGGGGAGAATAAAGGGTGAACCACAGGTGGCTATCAACTCTGGTGTATAGTGGTTGAGAATTTCGTATTCTCTTGCAAAACGACGGGTTAACGTATGTGATTCATAATGTAACTCATTAAATATATATGTATATATGTGCAGTCATATAAGCTTGAAAATAAACTAGTGAAATTATAAAGTTAGGCTTCGTGTGTACTATCAAAAACATCCAAATTACGTAAAGTTTTGAGTTAAATATCCAGTATAATATTTAATTGCAAACTTTAATTTATTCCAAATATCAAAACAACTGTTTAGTTGTTAATTACTAAGCGGGAGTTAATTATTTAATTGTTGCTCGATTTAACCAAACGAATTTACATTAAATTTGATTTTAACTAAGATTGTCGTAATAAATTTAATGACTGAGATAAAATATACCGAAGCTTATTAATATTTCATGTATTTAAAGCTATGTTTATAAATTTCATTCAAATCATAATTCTGATAAGGGTAGAGGTACCGTTTTTGGCCACTTTAGGGCCTGTTTTGGACACTTGAAAAATTTTAATAAAATAATTTGTAAAAGACGCAATGACAAAATTAATTTTTAAAATGTATTCAAAGATACTTTTAATCAGCTACTAAACTGGAAATTTCATTTGATAACTTTTTCATTAATTAAAATAAGGTATCAAATATCCAAAAATGGAGCAGTGGCCACAAATGGTACCTCTACCCTATTTTTTGTTTATTGTAGAGAAATTAAAATTTATATTCGAGAATTGCATTTGCTCCTTAGCGTCATAGTGGTCAGTCTTTTTCTAATATCATCAAAAACTTTCGAATGTTACTTATTTTTAATTCATAGAAAAAAGATTGGGAAAATTAGCTAACACTTGAAATTAGGTAGAGTCAAACAATAAAGTGATCAATTTCCTGGGTCGAAAAATTTGATCCGTTTTAAATCGAATAAAAATCTTAAGTTATCTTCATTCAATTTTACTTTTTATTTGTATTTAATTAACATGTAAATTTAATTGAGTTTTGCTCGTACACTGTAAAAAATATTCTGAGTGAATGTGAAGCGGTCGACTGTATTTATTTAATTTCCTAACAGTAAAATTTACTCCGAAAGTAAGTTTATTTTGAATTGAAACTCCGGTTCGGAGTGAAATTCACTTATAAAGGAAGTTTATTTTGATATTAAAACTCTTAATCAGAGTAAATGCGGATTTAAATAAAATCCAGATCACTCGACTGGAAAAATAAACTCCCTACCTACTACTTATACACGGAAAAAACATAACTCTCACTGCGACAGGAATAGGGCCAGTAGCATGAGTTTGTTGCTGCAACAGGAAAGTTCTGTAGCAGCTACAGGAACTGCTTTGTTACAGCAACAAGAATAGAACTATGGCTGCAACAGGACTGATTTTGAAGCAGCTTTAATACTACGCAGCTTTCCTGATGCAGCTACAGGGTGTCCTTTAGCTATAACAAAACTAAGTCCTGTTGCAGCAACATTTCTTTTTTTTTCCGTGTACGGAGTGTTTTTTTCTGAAACTCCGGAACTTCAAATGGCGGAATGATTTCGGATATAAATGAAATGCGTAATTAATCCGAATTCGCTCCCAATTTTGTACAGTGTACTATTCCTCATTTAAAATATTTTCAATCATTTTTAGTCTGGTTTCGGTCGCCTCTAAATTGAAATCAGACTTTTCTCTCATAATAAGATACCGCTGGGTAATAAGGCCTAACTAAGGGAGATTTTGAATAGAATCGAAAATATTGCAGTTAATTATCGAAACGTATCATTAATCTTTTTTTCAATACATTAGCCATAAAATATAATGAAGTAATGGTAATTTATACCACAAACAAACAAAAAATTAAACTTTTACAAAAACCATACGAATAGGCCTTATTTTACTACGACAGGGTAAAAAGGCCTACGAGTTAAACAAACTGTAATAGTTTAACTATACTTAATAAAATTGATATTAGAGATGAATCATCACTTAAATTTAGCAACAATACTTTTTACGACAGCATATGACGGATGATGAAATATAGAAGACAGGGAACGTGGTATCGGGACTCTATAAACTTGTCGTAACATCCCTATGCAAGACCCTTCTACTAGAGTAGCTTTTAGCGGAGGCGGTTATTTTAAATATCATTCTTCTTTTTCTCATCCAGACCAAAATCAAACTTTTACTGCCTATTATTTTTATGAGTCTGTTTTTGATCGTCTTTAGATCAAAAGCATCTTTAAATTTTTATAAGGATTCAAAAACAGGCCAATAAGTCCAAATACAATCTAGTTACTCTAAAATCAGACCAAATTTTTCGACCCGGTTTTATTAATAAATAAATTTAATTGATTATAAAAAATGAAAAAATAGTTTTTTATTGTAGTTTAGTGATTTACAATAAGTACAAAACACACAAAGTATTAAAAGTCATCCTCCCATGAGAACAAAGAGTACTAGAGTATAAGGCAAACTTCTGCGAAGCATGTTTGTAGATCATCGAAAGAGACTGAGTTCCATGGAAACTTAGTTGTGTACTAAGGAATAAGGAGTACGGAATAAGGAGTAACTTAGACTACTCTTTCGATAACAAGTTATAACTGTAGTTGTTCCAATCCAATGAATCCGATGATATCTATAGATTTCATAGTTTTGATATCGATGATAAATACTACACACAATTTACACTATTCCTCATAAATAAACGGTAAATTTAAACGTATCACGCAGTTCTAACAATAATAAATAAAACTATATGATATAAATTACTGCGTAAAATGAAAAAGACAGCAACGTATATATACATAACATAAAACAATAATAACAAAAGTTATGTAAATATTAAATATCGCTAGTTATGAATTAAAATGTAAAACATAACACAATTGTGCAAAGTAACTTTCAAATTTTATAATAGATAGCTCGCAGTGTGGTATCTACTTTTAGTTCGTTCAAGTTGTGATGCACACAAAAAAAATGTGGATCTAGTTTATTTACACGAGTTTAGAAAAAAATTTAGGAAAAAGTATACATATATATATGTAGAAATATATAAAGGATCATATATGTTAGCAACAGCCAAAGCTCATTTTCTTCTCCTTTTTTCTCTTTTGCAAACTCTCTGGCTCGTGTTCTCTCTAGGTCAAACAGATATTCAATGAGATTTTATTGCGACGCTACAGGCGCTCTAACCAAATGTCAAGGCTATTCAATTCCCATGTGCACTGATGTAAAAACTGAATTTTCTGTTTATTATCCAATAAACTCACTCTTTGACTTTTTTCATACCCGTAAATATTTTCATCCATCTTGTGAAAATCATAAAACTTAAAAATCATTTTATCTGATAAACCCTCGAGTATCAGAAGCATAAATCTATAAGTAGTTTTCGATAAAATAAATAAACGTTCGTTTGAAGTTATGAGTCATTAACATCAATAAGGAACAACGGTACAATAAAAGCCGGTATTTAATACCTAAAAAGTTGTGGCCTCTAACAATTAATAAACAAAAAAAAAATAATCTCAAGACATTTTTCAGCAACTTAAAGTTGAAACAAATAAAAATAAATTTCTGTTACAAGCCCGCATGCAATAATAAATGTACCAGCTCAATCGTTTCACAATCTCATAATTCAAGTTGGCTCAAGACCCACGTACGAGCACTGAGTACCACATGAACCTGACCCAATTGTCTATATTTTACAATTGCCAAGAAATTGTCGTGTGATCCTGTGATTTTTCATACGCCCCAAGGGGTCTGCTCGTAGATTTCTCTAGACACCAGACCTAGAAGTACTACCAACTAATACCGCAGCAATAGCAATACCTCTCTCTGAAACTTATACATACATACGTACATGCATACATATATACTTGTATTGTCTTCTGTATTTCCTATTCCTTAAAACTCATCAACTAGATTTTCTTATCAAGCCCACGAAAATTAGCAAACTTATTTTCCCCACCGACTCTCTTGATAGATCTCACGATAACGGAAAACAACCGGCGTACATGATCGCTGATAACTGTGGAGTAAAATCGCACGTGATGGTCCAAAAGTCATTCTCATGCTGGCGTCCAAAGTTAGATAGTTTAGATGACATTGTAGTCTGATGGCCGATGGGGTTGAAACTGTACTGGAAGTTGTGTGGAGGTTGCATGTGAATGATAGTGACGAAGGTACATGGGGATGATGGAGGGTTGAGGCTAACAGCAGTGCCATCAGCACAAACGCACAGAGGACCAAGTGACGAAGACGAGGAAGAAGAAGAAGAGGAGGAACGGGATGCTGTCGTAAGAGGGTGACGGGTGGTCGCCCGGTGGGTGACTAGTCAAGGCGGTTGAGCTGATATAGGTATAGATGTCGAGTGTCGGGTGGATATATAGGTATACGAGTTGGTGAATAGAAGAGCTCAGGAGTAGAGAACGAGGATTGGGTTGGGTCGATTTGCACCAGAGCTCCGACATTGCTCCAAGCAAGGAGAGTAACCAGAGTAAGGAGAGAAATAGAGAGAAAGACAGAATGAGAGAGAGGATGAGGTGGATGGCCGGGCCTGCTAGCTCGCTCGATAGAGGCGCGTCCCGTCGTCCCATGATTGGAAACCAAATCGCCGCACATCCATCCTATCCTTGTCGTTGTCCTCATCCTCACTCGCTTCTTCACTCTTCCTGCGCTTTCTTCACTCCTTCGTCTTCTCCGCGCCCGCGCGATTCCTGCCACTCTTTAGATACTGAAATAGTAGTAGTTGTAGTAGTCGATAGTAGTTATATATCTTTATACTGTTACGAACACACACACACACACACCCACACAGACTTGTTCGTTCTCAGCACAACCCTATCCTCATTGCGTTCGTTCGATCTTCAGCCTCGCCTTTTTTCTTTTTACTTTTATTACCCATCTATCAATCTATCTAGATATCTATCTATCTAGATATCTACAGCAATCCATCTGTCTGCTAATCTATCCCGGCTTCTTCTTCTTCTTTTATTGCTTTTACATCACGTGTCACCTGCCGTACAGTATGTAGGTATATAGTGAGTAGAGGTTGCTCGTCATCGTGTGCCGGTCTCTCACACACGGAGGACGCTAATGTCGAGCTAAGTCCTTAAAACCTCTCAGCCGGCGGCCGGAGCCCGCAGACCGGAATGGCCTCCATAAGTAACCGGGTTTACACACCCAAGACCCTATTTCTCACTGGAAAAACTGCAGCTTCGGAATCCCGCCTCTACTCTACCTCTGCCTTTGCTTCTGTCTCTCTTTACTCAGTACTCGCCGTAGAGAAAGAGAACATTGTAGAAAGAAGGAGCAAGAGAATCTTCCTCTTTCCGTCTCTGTTGGTCCTCTCTGTCCTCCAGTGTACTCGGATTCCAGCATCCAGCAGTACATTCCCAGTCCTTATCTCTTCTCTCGGTCGCTCTAGTTGTCCTTCCTTTGTGCTCTTGATGGTGTTGGCAGAGTAGAGTCGAGTCGAGTATCGACGGCGGTGCAACCGCTCGAGAAGGATTAGGAAAACGAGGCGGACCGAAAGGCTCTGTGTCTCGGAAACGAGCTTGCAAGGGAATTGCGGGGAATGGCAATACGGATAATTTCTCTTGGTACTAGAGAGCTACTAGATACTGATGGTACTAGTATTCCTACCACCGCAGCTTCTAGAGACTAACGGTCGATGGATAGATCGTGAAATTGTTTTGCCTTGGAAATCCTAACTAAATACATCCGCCTCCAATCATGTGATTTAATTTATTTTGTTAATTGAATAAATACTTACACAAGTCTCGGTTATGTTTTTTTTTCTCGTAGGGAAATACATTTTAATTTTGTCAAATAGACGCTTTTACCAATGGACATTTTGTTTTAAGATCTGCGGCAACGTAATTAAATTGTTATTGAATTGTAGGATTAGGTAATAATGTATGTATGCATGGATGTTGTTGGGAAGATGTTTGGTAGAAGGCAAAGTTAGTTCAAGTCAGAACTATTATCACCTGCTTACTAAACTTAAACTTTATACACACAGATGAGGTTGCCACTTTCACTCTCACTGTCGTAATGCTTATGCAGTGCTGAGTACAGCATAGGAAACTTTCTTGGTGCAAAGTAACATCCGGTAACCCATCCTCTGCTCCAACTACGAGGTCCTTGAGTGTGTCATGCATGGAGCTGCTCTTATTCGTGTAGTGCAACATGAGAACAACCAGGCTAAAAAATAACAGAGTGAGATACGACGAGGGAGTGGGGCGAGGATCTGCTCGAGGATGAGCGCAGATAGACAACATTGCTGTATTAGGTATACATACATGGTGAGGGTGTTTGTAGGTCTGTGTAGGTTCTGTGAGAGAAGAGAAAGTTTCAATATTCTCTAGAGTATGTGGAAAATCCAATTGAGCAGTTTGTCACTCGACACTATCTCGCTTTCAGCCTACACTATTTTTTTACGCTAATGAAACTATCGGAATAACCTTGCGGTTTTAATTATTTTTCATTAGAAAATTTTTTATAGCTACTTCTCCGGAAAAATTATTTTACCCAACTTTATTGGCAAAAAATAACAATAAATAATTTTACAAACATTTTATAGATAAAATAATTTTAATCTCATTATAAATAACCCGAAACAAGTAACCGAGAGATCAATAACAGTTAGCCCCATTTCACGTTGAAATATAGACAGCTGTTCGTATTACCTTACTCTACATGATTGACTTAAAGTCATTTCTTCAATGACCAAATTATCTCGTCATGATTAATAATAAAAACCCTCTATTTTCTTGAGCCTTTAAAAGTCATGCGACGTAGAAAATTCACTCAATAATTAACCATACGCTCTATTATATAGAAGAGCCAGAACGTTCATGACACACTCTATTCATATAGAATACGTACACAATATTCGTATAATCTGTCAATTTCACCGACGATTACGATCGACAATCGCTTTTTTTTTCTTTTATATAAACCCACTGAGTCAAAATCCAATGGGTATACATCCGAGATATGTCAGCCAGCAAGAGATTCTCATAATTGAGTTAACGATGATTCCTTGGCGTGAATGTCGCTTATATTAACTGTATCTATATACCTATCCTGTATTCTGTATTATATTCAACATATATATGTGTGTGTATACTAATGCATGTATAACATATTATATTATGTATAATTATAAAGCACACAGAGGATGGTTGTATAAAACGTACAACCATCTGTGGTGGTTAGAAAGCCCAGGTGACAGTAGATGAGCATGAGTCAGATGAGTTCTTCGAGAAGCCCAGAGGCCCAGAGGATATGAGAGTTATCCTGGTGTAGAGGAGTTGGTTCAAACCCACTATCGAGCTTATATATGTATAAATATATAGATATACATGTGAAGGATACGTTGTAACGTCTTCCCGATGGTAAAATCTATTGACGGCCTAAGCGACATTACGTCTTCTCATGTACACGTTTAATATCTACATATACATATTATCTTAGTTACACACACATATATGTATATATAGATGTATGACTATGTACTTACGAATAATCTTTTGGTACGTGTATCTGTATGTATATATATATGTGTGTGTGTGTGTATGCGGTTGAGTGCACGAGTAAAGATGAAATGTGTTGGAGATGGATACTGCAGAGTCACGTACACGTAAGTTCACTCTAAGACTACTCAAGTTGAGAGCTCAGTTTTGTCTGTGTTGAAATTGCGTCACGTTGCTCTAAGAAAGTTTCAGATGTTGGTTAGATGATGTACCAGGTATATGTGGATAGAGAGTGTATAGAGATACGTAGGTCAAGAAGCTTCGAGGGATAAAATGGAAACTGAGAATATATAAAAACTGTTAGATATTTTTTATATTAAGTTTTTTTTATATTGGGTATTTTTGGGTCAAATGCCTTATTGGATGTGTTGCGTGATAAAATTGAAAGATGTCGTAAAAAAGTAACATTTTCGAGGGATATTGGAAATTTTCTTCTTTAATCTGATGTAAAAAATATACTGTGTGTTTATTTTTGTTCATAAGATGAATGTTAAAAAGATAATTTAAGTAACTTGATAATTTAGTATTCATTTTATAATAATCATAAAAGCTAGAAATTCAAATTGCGCTTCTTAATTTTAACCAATCAGGAATCGTGGTCCGTATTCTTGCGATAATTGGATACGAAGTTAACTTCATAACTATTTTCGATCCATCTATTTTAATGTAAAGGAAACAGATTCGTTGAAATTTTTCTTTGCTTTTTGAGATTACCCTGTTTAGAAAATCTCATAGAATCCAATAGATTCTCATAAATTCCTATAGAAATTTTATAAGAATGAATAAGTTCTATGAGAAATGCTATAGTTAAGGGGATACGCTACCGGTCCTCTTTCTCACACTCAGAAAAATAAACGGGACTATCTTTGTTGCACTCGTTGAGTAAATGAGAATCTTAAAACAATTTTTCTTGGAGACGAATTAGAATTTTTGAAAATACGAAACTTCTAGCCTTCTATTAAGGTTTCAAAAAACGCTAAAGCCTCTCTATTTTAGGTTTCCAGTGTTTGTCCGTGAGTTAAATTGAATTGAAAATCGGTTACCGTTACCCCTAAAGTATAGGGCCTCATACATACAATTATAAGAATCTATCGGATTTTTTAAGCAGGGTGGAGTTTTCTTGAGAAACTCAATTGAGCAATGGGAAATTTAATAACTATTTTGTTTTATACTAATCTGATTTGCCACTATTTTGATGTACTGTAAAAAATTAGCGGAGTGAACGCGAAGTAAATCTGGAGTAAATGCGGAGTGGATAAGTGTTTTATTTAATCCCCCCGGAGTGAAATTCACTTCGAAAGGAGTTTAATATTCACTGTAAAAAATCACCGGGGTAAGTCCAAACGGTGTAGGTGTTAAAATTATCGGTGTTAAATTTACCCCCGAAAGCGGTGTTAAAATAACGCCGCCACCGGTGTAAATATTCTAGACCGGTGTTAAAATAACGCCACCGCTGGTGTAGATATTCTTTACCGGTGTTAAAATATTTTATTTTGTGAATATTTTTACTTACTCGATCACTATACGTGTTAATGAATGATATTTTTTATTAATTTTCATAAAGAACTGACATTTTTTGTGTTTTATAATCCTTAAAGTTAATACTCCAAGCGGACGCAATTTACCCCGCTTTTTCACCGGCATTACTCCGCTTTTACACCTGTTACCCCGCTTTTACACCGGTATTACTCTGCTTTTACACCGGTTACTCCGCTTTAACACCGGTATTTTTAACATCGGTGTATTACTCTTCCTACACCGGTGTAATTTTATTTTAACACCGGGCGGAGTTAAAATGAGTCCATTTTTAACACCGCTCTTTTTACAGTGTTGAGTTTAACTTAATATTGAAAATACGGGTCGAACCCGAGTCGAAATATTAGACGTAAATTGAACATTCTTAACGTCTTAAACGTCTTAAATTTAACGTTTTGGACATTGAAAACTCAATTTGACAACTTTCAACTTATTCAAAACGTAGATTGGAGTATCATAAATCGAAAACGTAACTAAAACCTATTTAGACTTACAATAAGAAAACATAAGCATACCAAAGAATTTTATCCATCGATTTTGTACTCCTGGATTATAATCACGTCAATTCTCTAAAATTTTGTCCTCCGCTTTTCTAGCTCTTGAATAAAAAATTCGTATTTTGAAAAAAAAAATTTTTTTAGTTTCATACTTCTATCTTTAACACTATTATATCTTTTCATATATTATGATATCAAGGTTATGAAAATTGTGATTACTAATGTTGAAATAAATTAATTAATGTTATCATTAAACTAAAATCATAACTCATGAAATTACCAATTTTTTTCGAACCAAAATACAAAAAAATTGTTCAATTTACGTTTAAAACATTACGAACGTTCAATTTACGTTTAAAACGTTAAGAACATTCAACTTATGTCTAATATTTCGACTTGGGAAGTGAAATTCATTCCAAAAAAAAGTTCATTTTAATATTAAAACTCCGAATTGGAATGCGGATCCAATGGAATCCAGATCACTCCGATATCACTCCCAATTTTTTACAGTGTAAAGGTGAAATAAATGTTACATCCATGTGAGAATCTGTTTTCATATGAAAACAAAAAGTCTAAAATATGATAATAATAACTTGCCTGTGGCATATGACTACAAATTACTCAAAATAGTTTAATGATAACTAGTTTTGGTTTTTGTTTAATTGTCTAGGTGAATAGAAAAATGGTATTTTTTTTCTTTTTCAAAACTAATGAATTTGGGATAGTTTAAATGTTAAA
The DNA here is from genome assembly GCF_029852145.1 of Microplitis mediator. Lineage (NCBI taxonomy): Eukaryota > Metazoa > Arthropoda > Insecta > Hymenoptera > Braconidae > Microplitis > Microplitis mediator. The sequence continues at coordinate 20,491,524 of NC_079973.1, read as the reverse complement.
GTGGAGTTTTAATAGCTTTCAGTAAATATACACAAGATTTTCTCGCAGTGTCGGTTACAAATTGTCGTACAACTTCTTGTGTCGGGGATGTAGTTATACTGTTACTACAAAGTTAGATCGCAGCTTACTAACGAGTAACGAGTACTACTGCAACAGGTAAATTACTAATTTACAGTGACAAATAAATCATGTTATTATATTGTATCTTATAAGTTTTTTTTTTTCTACCAGAAGGGTAAGTTTTAATTTTAACTTATCTATTTTTTAAGGCTCCTAAAGAAATGATTCTTAACTCGTGGAATTATTTATTAATATAAATATAGATCCCATTACTTTTTTTTGTACTGCACATTAGTGTTTTTTTTAAAAGACTAAAACATAAAGAAAATGTTTTTGCCGACTTTGTTTTATTACAAAGTGCAAAACTGTTGTAAAAAAGTAATTTGTGATGTAAGCTAATGGTGATCGTGGATGCGGAAAATTAAAAAAAAATAAAATAGAGTAGATCATCGCAGAGTGCACGTGTTGTGTTCCATTAGAGGGGGATGATGTAACTGGCTGACTGCGCTACTGTGCGGAGGATCGTCGAGGGACTAGAGCAGAGAAGAGAAGAGTAAAGATGAGAAGAGTGTCTCATTGAAAAAAAGTGTGTCTCCGTTGCAAAAAGGCCTGGTCTAGTCGACTTGTGCCAGTAGTGACGCAGTCACGATCTTTTCCCCTTGGTAGTGACCTGAAGGGGCCACCGGAGTAGATGACATATTGCAGCGGATGTCTACGTCATGGAATCTTGAGTTTTGTCAAGTGTTACTCGACGGAAGAGTGTGTACATGTATGTACGTGGGGCAATAGTATATTTTGTAGACTTTATAATATGTATATAAAGTGTTACATCATCGAGGGGTTTTAAATACAAGGGAGAAGTGGAGAATAAGAGTTTTAAATAATCGAAGATAACTTCACCTCATTTTTCTGCCCTAGATTTACAATCATTTTTTTTTTTAATTAGTTAAAATTTTTTTTTATCTCTACACACTGTAAAAAATCGGGAGTGATATCGGAGTGGTCTGGATTTTATTGAATTCCGCATTCTTTCCGATTCGGAGTTTTAGTATTGAAATAAACCCCTTCGGAGTTAATTTCACTCCGAAGGAATCAAATAAATAAACAGTCATCCAATCCGAATCCACTCCGGATTTAATCTTCGTTCACCCTGCAAATTTTTTTACAGTGCTACGATATTTATTAGAAGTTTTATTTATTTAAACTTAATATGAATATTTTTCAGTTAAGAAATTTTTTATAAATAATTCTAAATTGTCATTTATTTAACTAATTTAAGATGTCTGGAGCTTACTATTGGAAATTTTTCTTTTTTCAATTATATTCGATCTTAAATTCTATTTCTGATTATATTTCTAACTTGAATATAAATGAGTTTGATATTAAAAAAACTTATTTTAAATTAAAGCGTTCCCGCGACTTAAAAAATTAAAAATATGGCTATGGTAGATCTACTTGTTAGAAAATAATTTGACTATACTAGAAACGACTCTGATTTGGGCATTTAATTACTGGTCTAGCTTATTGTCAAGTCTTAGGGTCAGTCTGAGAGCTGACTATAACTGACTTGTTCTGTTAATCGAGGGAATGTCGTGAGAAACATACACGTATAGACGTATATACATATGCTTACACAAAAGGTGTGAGGATGAATACGAGGGGTTCGAAAAGCAAAAGTGTCTCAGTAATGTTGAAGGGTTGATGCTAGAGTTGTTCCCATCGTGATAAAGGGTAACCTCTAAAACACCTTACCCCGCCCACGTAGGGTTGCGTTGAGGCTGGTTAGGGTTGTCTGACACAACAGAAGGACTAGGGCTCACAGCCCCTCGGAGCAGTATATTTAATACTGTGTGTGTCAGTGGGGAAAACAGTATGGACGAGGAAACAGAAGGGCGTGCAAAGTCTTACTTTTCATCGGTGCCTTTTCTGTTTAGTCGTTGGGGTAGGTCGAGGTTTTATGATTACATCATGACGTTTATCCACGCAGGGTGTTGCCCTTCAAATATTACTATGGCGTCTTTCTGTAGACATATATACGTACGCTACTTTGACGGCGCAATGACATGATGACTCCAAAACGTCATGCACATATAATAGTCATATATATGTCTCTTTTAGGCCACTTAACACATCTTTCCCTTTCTATCTCTCATGTGAGAGATTTATCCGTGTCTATATTATTGTGTAGGATGAACGAAGCTTCAAGAGATATGAAATAGCCCTCGACTAGGACAAGAGTACTACCCCTAGTTATCTGTACTCAATAGATAACTACACTACTAGGGCCGAATTATAAATCCTGCACTCAAGGTCTGAGGCTTTTCGATGATGCCGATGATTACTACTCTGATTAATTTCTAAACATCATGATAATACTTGAGAGTGACAGGGGAGTCATTAATATCCTACTTCTGAAATCATTTTCAAGGGTTCTTGTTTCATAATCCTGTCAGGACTTCAGTTATATGTATATATATACATATTCACCCATAAGGGCTTCGGCATTTTACTCATGTACTTTATTTTATGTTTAATATAAAAGTTTTTCTTTCTTTCAATGCAAATTTAATTTTTTGCATAATTATATATGTCTTAAATACATCGATGTATTTTTTACATTTAAATTTGAAATTTTAATTTATAGAATACAGGAGAGAAGGGCCAGACATAATGAGAATGTACTTTTATCAAATTGATACATTATAGATATTTTACTCATCGCCACGTAAATTTGAAGAAAATGAGATTAATTATAAATTATTATTAAAAATTTTCTTTTCACATTTTCAATAAAATTTTAAAATTAAAGAGATTTATCATAACTTTGAGAACCCATACAAAGTCGCCAAGCTTCGAAATTTTCCCATAGATCGGCCGATGCCTGGTTTGCAATGATTGGCCAATAAATGGCTAACTATACTGGCCCATGCATGGCTAATCATTGGCAGCCGTCTTTTTGCTTATAAAAATGGCGCACAATTAACAGCTGTTCGTTGGCCAACGGTTTGATCGATTGCTCTTTACTGATGATTGATACCAAGCTTTGACCGATGATTGATAGCCACGATTGGCCAATGCTTGCGACTGCCATGCTTGGCATACCGTTATCATCCGATATTTAGCCGATCTTCGGCCGATGCTTCAAAATTGGCAGCCATTTACGACCCAGTAATGGGCCGATTCGTTTTTTTTTTTTTGTATGGGAAAAAATCTCATTTTAATCAGCCCTTACCTAAATTATTTAATATTTACACTTTAAAAAATAGGGAGTGAATTCGGAGTAATTACGGATTTTATTTCAAACCGAATTCACTCCGATTCGGAGTTTTAATTTAAAATAAACTCCTTTTAGGAGTGAATTTAACTCCGAGAAGATTAAAAGAACAGTTACACGCTCCGCATTCACTCCGGATTTACTCTGGTAATTTTTTACAGCGTAATTAAAAAAAAATTAAAATTTAGGTTTATTTGAATTCAATCAGAAAAAAAGCAAATGAGCTTTTGTTCCACAAAATAATAGATGAAATGAACAGAGAGTGTTGCAAAAGACTAAAATACAACTAAGTGACAGTAGTGTCTTGTTGTGGATTTCAAGATTACATATATACCATATACTTATATGCATATACATATATATGGAAGCGTTTCAGCATTTAAATGTTTTCGCCGGTTATACTGGCCGCCGCAATGGAGTGAACGGATAGTTGGAAGCAATGGGACAGAAAAGATCGGGGACGAAAGTAAAAAATGTAAAACCTTTCGGTAACGAGACGAGAAACAACGGATTCCAATGCAGAGTGATACATGGCCCTGGCGCTCTGCCAGGGTTTGCGCTGCGAAATTGCGCTATGGCGCTAATGCGACCTGCTGCGATCCCACTCGTCTACGCGACCTGACGTTCCTCGTTGTAACTCGTTCGTCTTTTTTTTTGTTTAAATTTTTTTAACGTTGCTCTACTTTTTTTTTTGTCTCCATGTACTTCCTGGCATTCCAATTAGTTGTAGTTGAGACTCCAGCAATCGTTAAACGCGAACGGAATTCTTTTTGTTTATTGAATTTATTGAATATCTTTCAATTGCAATAGCAAGAAATATATATTTATATATAAACTTATATATTTTTTTCTTTTTCAAACAATAATTAATTTTAAAAATATAAATTGTATTGTTCGGTATTACATTGTTTGGTTTATGTTTGAAATAAAAAATATTCCAAAAGAGACAAGAGACCAGAGTTGAATGTTATCGGGGTAAGATTAAGCTACCGATTGTGAAAGAGACATGGAATATAAGAAGGGAGGTAAAATGAAGTGAGAGAGAGGAAAATAAGTTGAGGGCAATCCAGAGAGGGTTATGCTAATGCGATGCCCCCACACACCTTTTGGTTCCCCCGTCGGCCTCGCCGCTTGCCGTCGTGGCAACACGCGTTCCTGACCCGCGGCGCTGTCACGACTCTAGAACAATGGCGTCGATATACATGTCTCATTTATATACACGTATTCACTAGAGACATATCCGACCGAGGCCACAGTTAAGTTGGTTCGTTCCTTCAAAGGTACAAATCTATGTATATAGTTATTATTATATACAATAGTTATGTAGGTGTATAGATGTGTATATTTGAATGCCGTGTAAAAGATTCTCTTTTTCACGCGCACGCCGTAAGACAGGATTTTAAATTCTATGGTATATTTAAATCGCTCGGAGCTTTCGATATTCACTTTATAATTATTTATATCACTCATTCCTGTCCGTAATTGTTTATGAGGGGATAAAATGATGGTTTCTAATTTTACTTTGAATGAAATTAAAAAAAAAATCTTGAGACTGAATCTCTGTTTGAATTTATTTTTTATGACTTAAATATTAAAAGTTTATCCTAAAAAAAACAGGCCCATAAATAATAAAGAACAAAATTTGTAATAATGATTATTGGCATCTGTTCATTGAACCGGAATAAAAAAACTTTTGATCGCAAGAAAAAGAACTTAATAATTTCTGCACAAGTGTTTTTTTTTTTTTACTGAGTTTTTATCAATTTTGTGGACAATTTTTATTTTTGCTTTATTTCTTAACAGAACAAGTATAAATCAAAAACATATATCTTCAAATAAAAGTATAAAATATTAAAAACTATTAACCATAACAGAAATTCGCAGTTCATTTCAAAATATGTACCTGAAGATCGCAACGTTTTTCGCTTAACGATAATGAAAAAATTTATGTAAATTGACTGCTTAAAGTTGACTAAGGGGGCAATTAGGGGTGGCTGAAATTTTCGGCTCATACTAGCACCCAAGCAAAACGTTTCAGAAATTTAGATCCAGTGAACTTTTTACTTATCATTTAGTTTTTTTATTTTCGTTCCGCGAAAAACGTTCCGATCTTCAGATGCATTTTCAAAATTAGTATCAATACCATTTTCAAAGTCGATTTTGTAAAAATTGTTCTGCCTATATTTCGCTGATATTTAAGTCAAGTTTACATAATTATTATAAAAAAATGTTCCATTTATGCAAAAAGTCTTCTGTAAAATTTAATTCATTTTATCACAGTGTAGAAATTAAAATCAACATTTTTGTCTAATTAAAAACAATAAAATAAAACTTATTACTTTTTATTAAAAATATTAAATTCGAACAAATGTCAATGCATTACTTTTTAATAGGTCGATAGGTGATAATTTTTTCACAAACTTTTTTATTATTCACACTTTTTTTTCTGTGCTACAAAAGTAGCATTTATATAAAGTAAACTTCATTCTTTTCTTCACCTTTAAAAATGTGATATATATTGTAAGTGTTATTTTTTTCAACCCCTATATAATTTTTGAATTAATAATATATAAATAAAAAAGAATACTGTGTGAAAACTGTAACAAAGAAAAAAAGAAGTAATTCATTTTAAAATATTTAATAGTAAACGTTCTGTGGATACATATTTTTCACCCCTTACTATCTTACACTTTATACACTGAGAAAAAAAAATACTTTTATTAAGAACATTTACTTGATACAAGAACATATGTTTTTGATAATTTTCAAGAATATATAATTTTGTCTCAAGAATTCGTAGAATTGAAGGAAATAATTTTTATTTAATTAAAGTGAAGCTATTCTTTTGTTTACTCATAATATAATATCAAATTCATATAATAACAAAAATAAATTCGATGCTTTTTTCTCAAGAATTTGATAATTAATAATAATAAAATAAATATTTTGAACGGATTTCTTGAACCAAGAAATTCTTGTTTGAAAAATAGTATTTTTTTTTCTCAGTGTAACAAATAAATTATTTTTACTTTGAGAGAATGAATTTTATTCATACTTCACTCTCTAAACATGAATTAGTGAAATAAAGTGAATATTCACTAATTCCAAGTGCAAACCAAACCAATGATTTCAAAAATGGTTCGTTTGGCACTCAGAATTAGTGAATATTCACTTATTTCACTTATTCATGTTTAGAGAGCAGTAATGGAAGGAACGCTGACTTATACACATCGTAGATTTTTAGATATCTGTATTAAAACCTTAAGGTATAATATATAATAAAATTATAATGACATAAAAAAGTAATTCACGAAGAACATGTCCCTGCAATAATAATTACAGATATAGCGGTGTTTGGCCGCTTTGACCATCAGGTAACATTTTCTGAAAAATTTTACATTTAATTTTTTGAATTTTTAATTATTCAACTCTAATCATTCAAACAGCAGGTATACGGAAAAAAATAGTAGTGGCAACTCTCTGAGATAGTACTGAGTACTTTCTGTAAAAAAAAAAATTTAAGAAAGTACTGTATTCACTACTCTCTGGATAGTACTGAGTACTAACCTAGACAGAAACCACCAATATCTACCTTTTTATAAAATTGAACGTTAAAAAAAATTTGTTCGACACCATTAGTTTTTAATTTTTTATAGGTATTATTAGATATTACGACTTCATTCCTTGAATTAAAGTTAATTGATTTTGATTCGGCTTAATTTGATGAATTAATAAAATTCAAAATCGTAATTCACTTTTACTGTCTTGGATATTCCTGAAAACTATTTAAGAAAGTACTGGTTACTATCTCAGAAAGTATACAGTCCTGTCTTGCGTCGTAATCACTGTCATCTACAGATCGACACACGTGCTATCTGCAGATAGTATCTTCTAGTATCTTAGAAACGCGCCTCTACTTTCCGGCAAAGTACTCGTTGCTTTACAGATGCCACTGACTACTATCTAAGAGTGTAATATATGAGATATTGGTGGTTTCTGTCTAGGTTAGTACTCAGTACTAACCAGAGAGTACCGAATACAGTACTTTCTTAAATTTTTTTTTTTACAGAAAGTACTCAGTACTATCTCAGAGAGTTGCCACTATTTTTTTTTTTCCGTGTAAAGAAATATAGTTGCGTCTCGTTAAGCTGCCTATCGAATAAGGAATAAAAAATACGAAGGGGTGGCAAAGAAGTGGGCAGACGGTGGTACAAAAAATAGCGAAAGAAGAAATGAGGGAAAAATAAGAATAATAAAAAATGAAAAAAATAAAATAACACGCGCGTGAGTGCACACGTAGGTGTACTAAGAAAGATAGTTGTAAGAAAGAGCAAGAGGGGGTGAAACCCTAAGCAACTAAAGAGAACGAATGAGAATAAGACTACTACTGACATCGTGTTTGTCCTGCGCAGCCATTTCGTGGCATCGACTTGGAGACTACTCCTCGGCAGCCAGCATTCTAAGAATATACTCGGCCACCCCTTGCCCTACGCTCCATATTCGTGATGCACGCGCGAGTACGTTTCTGTAGTGTGTATCGTCTTACCCTTTTCTCCCTTGTTGCCGGTTCTCTTATCCACTTTCTTATTCCTCCTCCCCGAACTTTTTTCTTCCTATTTTCTTTTTATCCTCTATATTCTTTTCGTCCACTTGTGTCTTGCTTAACTTACTTATTTTTTTATTTTTTATATTATTTTCTTCCCTAACTCGGCATTTCACGTAACGCTAAGAATGTGCCCGGGAAATTTTTTGCTCTGAATAAACTTCTCATGACTGTATATTGTCTTCTATCTTGTATACCTTAAGAATATTTTCCAACAGATTTTATCGTGGTTGACCTCCGCTAAAAAACTATAATATTTTATTTCTCAACATCCACTATTTTTCGTTATCTTTTTTTCCCTTTATTATTTACATATATCTCAAATAAATTTAATTCACTCACAATTATAATAATAAATAAATAATAAAAAATATTTATATAAATACAATAAAATTTATTTTTGTCGAAAACTCATTACAAAGTACGACACGTCGGCACGTTTGATATAAATAAAATATATATGTATGACGTACACACTCATATAGGAACGCTTATGTATGTAAGTATATGAAGAAGAGTTTGGTACGTATATATAGTCGTGGCAATTCAATCGTTGGTACTCTCATAAGTAGGTGCTGGTATAATGGTTTGCGGGAGTTCAAACGGTCGCTCGGGACCACGGAGATATATGTAAGAGGGATAATTTATTAGGGCCGGAGGCGAGCAAACGTGCTTATGGAGCCTGTAGGTGAAGAGTGAGGTGCACTGTGTACTGTGTGCGATGTGTAAGAGCAACTCTGTATATATATATATATAGATATACTAATGTACCAGGTCATTGGTTATACGGTCTTACAGCGTATGCTTCGCAGCCTGTAGATGCTAAAGAAGTGGAGGCGGCAAATGCTGCCAAGCTCCTATACGTTCTTTTATACTTTATTTATTTATTTATAATTTTTTATTATTTATTTTAAATGGCGTACGACTTATAGTTGCGTGCAGAAGTTCACGGGTCATAAGAAAATTCCCGACTACCTTCATTCGCATCAAGGCGCACTATCGCTGAGTAGGTAAAACCTAAACGTCGCGCATATCTAAGTCTTTACCTTTACCTTTATAGTATCCAATATATATATTATGTTATGTTATGCTATAGTATTATATTTATATATATATAAGTATGTATGATGGTAGACATAGAATAGTGAAGAGAAGAGAAGTGTAAGTGTAGCTATAGCTATCTGAAGCCACACGTCACATTAATAATGTGTCGACCAGAAGCGGCAGATTATACGCCGCGCGTATCGAATGCCATCACCGTTAATCACCCTTTCTTTAACACACTCGTGATTTCCTATTCAATTACATCGTCGTGGTTACTCTTCTCTTTGCTCTACTCGGCTGCTCGTTGGCTGGCTCGGCTGCTTACTTGCTTGCCATACACCCGTCATATAATATAAGACACGTGCTGACTAAAAACTTTCATTTACATATCACTGATTGAATGGTAATTTTTATTACGTATATATAAATATATATTATTCAATGAAAGCTCTGTTGGATTTAATTATGATGATGATCACTCTGGTAATTATAAGACAATTATTAATTGGTCGGTCATTACCATCGGACGTTTATGTATTTTTATGTAACTTTATGATTTATCATTGATGCATTTTTTTTTATCAAATTTATTTAATTAATCATTTTTTTTTTTTTTAAATGAAAAGTCATTTTGTGAAAGTAATAGATCGAATAAATAATTCTTAAGTTCTATACTTTTGCTTTTTATGAATAAGCCACTTTTATGGCGGTTTATGAAAATAATTTTTGTGACTTCCCGCTGGGAAAATTGAAAATTTTCAAAGAGAGGGAAGATATTAATTTCAGTGACATTTTCAAAATCTAGTTGTCATCAGGTCTAGACGTATTGGGGTCTTAGGAAGTTATTTTGACTCTTTTCAGAAAGACGTTCATGTGTGTGTGTGTGTGCACAGAAAAAAGACTTTCGTGCTCATGACAAAAGACGAGATAACGAACGATTTCTTTACAGAGACCAACATGATAAGCTTACGGTAACAAATGAAATTGTTATGATTACGAATAAAATTGTGTCGTAATTAAGTAGTCAATTGATTACGAAAACACATGATATTCATTATAACAGTATCATCTTATTTTAAAACAGGTAACTAATTCCGGCCACATAGTCGTAAGAGAAAATATCTAAAAATGAAGTCATAGGGCGGCAACTTCTGAGATATATTCAATACGACCCCCTGCACTAGAAAAATTATGATAGCAATTAAGGGAAACCGTGGAGTTTTAGCAAGGGAGCTATTGGTCTCGAATATGGCCAAAAATGAACCAAACCGCCGATTCGGGCCACACAATCGTAAGAAAAAATATCAAAAAATGAAGTCATAGGGCGACAACTTCTCAGATGCGTTCGATACGACCCCCTGCACTAGGAAAATTATTGTAGCAAGTATGGAAAGTGATAGATTCTCTGTTAAGAGAACTGTTGCCGTCGACAATAGGGACAAGTGCTAATTTGTTACCCCAAGTACTTTAGCTTTTGAGTACAAAATTTTTGTCAGTGCTATAAATTAACCTTGTTATTTTAACAAATCAAGTTTTTTACTGTAACACAACAGTTTTTTCGCAGTTACAAACGATTGCTAGGTTTAACAAACAATTCGCTAGAGTTTCAAAACCATCGTTATTAGAACGAATTGTTCGTTATCCGTATATTAAGGCAGAAGTTTGCAACTGTAAGTTCTCTTATCTTCTTGTTATAAAAAGTTTTTTTCGGTTTGTTCAAACATAATTTTGTCGTACGAAATTTTTGGAATGGATTAACCAATTTGAACTGATTTGCCGCCAATTAAAAGGGTTCATCAATAATCAGATCTGATTAGATTTCGAAGTCGATCGGTCGAGTAGTTCCCAAATATTTCGAAGACTAAAAATAACAAAATGAAATTAATTTTTCGATTATTGTTGCAGAACTCGAAATTCGCGACACCGATTTTTTGGAAAAATTAATCAAATCAGGGTCTCAAGAAGTCGGTAAGAATGTGTTAATCGGATCATTCTTTCCAAACAGGGATGGGCGATATTGAAAAAAAAACATCGGTATCGTAACATCGATAGTTTTAGTTTTTTATTATCGAGTATCAATTATCAATATATCTTGTCCAAAAAATATCGATAGAAAACATCGATACTTCAGAAAAAAAACATCAATAGTTGAAATATCGATAGATATCGCCCATCCCCATTAAAAAAAAACATCGATATCGTAACATCGATAGTTTTAGTTTTTTATTTTCGTGTATCGATATATCTTGTCCAAAAAATATCGATAGAAAACATCGATGCTTTAGAAAAAAAACATCGATCTTTGAAATATCGATAGATATCGCCCATCCCTATTTCCGAAGGTATTGTCGAACGAAAATGACCTTCTTTCAGTAAAGTGACTGTCTTTCGGTATAATTTTTTTTAGCTCGAAGAGCTCAAAAATTTATAAACAATAACGTTCTCGAGCTCAGAGAACTTTTGAGGTTGGCCGATAGGTTTGCCCAATTTCCCCAAGACGATGATATAAAAATAAATATTGCAAAATTTTAATTTCCGTAATATATTTTTCTAAAGCATATAAAAAATTGAGTAAAATTTTTTGCATATTTACAATTAATACATTTAATAATTTAATTATGTTACAAAAAAGTTTTTTTTGAATATTAATTCTGATCAGTCGAGTATTTACGTCTGAAGTAATTTGAAGGAAGAAATGATGTAAGCATACTGTATGACCTGTGACCTATTAAAACCATTAAAGGCTGTCTGTCATGCCAATCTGAAAATTATTTTCTCAGTATAAATATTGATAACACTTTACATTTTATATATTGAACAATAATGTTTCAATTTATCATAGTGAACTTTCTATTTGCTTATTGTTAATAAACAAAATGATAGTTGATTATAATAAAGTAGTAGGTAGTATATATCCAATAAATATAGTAATAGATTCTAATAAACTCATTAATGAAAAAATAAAAATCAAAGTTAGTATTTATAGTCTCAGCTATTACGTTTTATCTATAAAAAATCTTAATGGTATTCTTTCATAAAACATTTGAAACCTTAATTAATAATCTACGATAGCATACAATGTTTCACATACATACATACTTTATATATATGTACATACTCGAGTGTTTCCACCTACAACATCAATTACGTTTAATGCCACTGGATAATTGACGCCTCGGAGCGAGTAAGCAACCTGCCGAGTGCAAATCTTCCATCAAGTCTTTCTGCGTGCACATATTATATATATATGTATATATGTATATATATTTATATGTTTGAATTTATAAAGGATGGGTGGAATCTTAGGGATAAAGAGAAACGTCGAGAGTCATCACTTCCGGCAAGTGACGTCGATTTGCTCGATTTCACATTCAGTCTTTCACGTTATCCTTCCTCTTTTCTTAACTGCACTGGGGTTAAGGCTTCTCTAGTTGTCAACTTGATATGAATGAAGCTAAAATATCAGACGAGACATTATATAAATTGGTTCTATATTGAAGATTCTACTTTACTCAGTTTAAGTCTTATCACAAGCCATTCAACGAATCTTATCAAACTTTATCCACATGATCCATCTACAGGTCCATGACCCACCTGCTCATCGGCCACGATCCAGCTTCACTGGGTTTAGAATTGGTTTACTCGTGGATCGTATATATATGAAGTTTTATCAGACGTAAAGGTAAATAGAAGCCCGGTACTAGTCTTATACTTGATACCACCGCTCGATGCTACTGCTGATGCTGATGCTGCTGCTGCTCTAGTTGTTGTTAGTTTACCTCCAGTTTCATCTATGTTGGCTCTGATACTGCAAGAGCCTTATACCCCTAGGGCTTCAACCTGCCACAGGAAATCGGAGGATTAGCCTGTTAGCTATTCGGGCGTAAATGTCGAACCGCTTTATTTGCTGCGCATTACTATACCTTTTACTACTACTACTACTACTACTACTACTACTACTACTTCTACTTCTACTTCTACTTCTATCTATTCACTATCATTATTAATAAAGATATAAGAAAATCTACTGTCTAGAATTTAAATTACTTCTTTTCTTATAAAAAAAAAATCAATTCTATACTGTAAAAAAAACCGGAGTAAGACCAGATGGTGTAGGTGTTTAAATTTTCGGTGTTAAAATGACACCATTACTGGTGTTAATATTCTTTACTGGTGTTAAAATTTTTTCGGTGTTGAAAATATTTAACTTTGTGAATATTTTTACTTAATCGATCACACTACACTGTAAAAAAATCACCGGGGTAAGTCCAAGCGGTGTAGGTGTTAAAATCGGCGGTGTTAAATTTCGAAGCGGTGTGAAAATAACGCCGCCGCCGATGTAAATATACTGGAACGGTGTTAAAAAAAATTCCCCGGTGTTAAAATAACGCCACCGCCGGTGTAAATATTCTTTACCGGTGTTAAAATATTTTACTCTGTGAATATTTTTACTTACTTGATCACTATACTTGTTAATGAATGATGTTTTTTATTAATTTTCATAAAGAACTAATATTTTTCGTGTTTTATAATCTTTAAAGTTAATACTCCAAGCAGACGCAGTTTACCCCGCTTTTGCACTGATATTACTCCACTTTCACACCGGTTTAGAACCGGTATTTTAACATCGCCGAATAACGCTTCCTACACCGGTGTAATTTTATTTTAACACCGGGCGGAGTTAAAATGTCCATTTTTAACACCGCTCTTTTTACAGTGTACAGTTAAACAGCATTTTTATTCATTAATTAAATTATTGGTGATTGAAATGGTGGGCGTAAAATTGTGTAATTTTTAAATGAAATACGTATAACATAAATACACTGAAAAAAATAATCGCTAGCTGCTAGCGATTTTTTTCTTTAGCAGCTAGCGATTTTTAATCGTTAGCTGCAAGCGATTATTTCGCTAGCGGCTAGCGATTTTTTCTTTAGCAGCTAGCGATTTTTAATCGTTAGCTGCAAGCGATTATTTCGCTAGCTGCTAGCGATTTTTTCTTTAGCAGCTAGCGATTAAAAATCGCTTGCTGGAAGCGATTATTTCGCTAGCTGGAAGCGATTTTTTCTTTAGCAGCTAGCGATTAAAAATCGCTTGCTGGAAGCGATTTTTTCGCTAGCCGGAAGCGATTTTTTCGTTGGCAGGTAGCGATTAAAAATCGCTTGCTGGAAGCGATTTTTTCGCTAGCCGGAAGCGATTTTTTCGTTGGCAGGTAGCGATTAAAAATCGCTTGCTGGAAGCGATTTTTTCTTTGGCAGGGAGCGATTAAAAATACTGTTTTTATCATTGAAATAAATATATGAATATATATATATATATATATATATATATATATATATATATATATATATATATATATATATATATATATATTTTTATATTTATATATATTTATATATATGTATAAATATATATACATATTTATATATATATATATATATAAATATATATATATATTTATATATATGTATAAATATATATGAATATGTATATTTATAAATTTATTTCAATGATAAAAACAGTATTTTTCACGCTCCCTGCCAAAGAAAAAATCGCTTCCAGCAAGCGATTTTTAATCGCTACCTGCTAACGAAAAAATCGCTTCCGGCTAGCGAAAAAACCGCTTCCAGCAAGCGATTTTTAATCGCTATCTGCTAACGAAAAAAACGCTTCCGGCTAGCGAAAAAATCGCTTCCAGCAAGCGATTTTTAATCGCTACCTGCTAAAGAAAAAATCGCTACCTGCTAGCGAATAAATCGCTTCCAGCAAGCGATTTTTAATCGCTAGCTGCTAAAGAAAAAATCGCTTCCAGCTAGCGAAATAATCGCTTCCAGCTAACGATTAAAAATCGCTAGCTGCTAAAGAAAAAAATCGCTAGCAGCTAGCGATTATTTTTTTCAGTGTAATTATTTAAATAAGTACATAGCAACATTAAATTTTTTTATGTGCAATACATTTTTGTTCTAATTTCTATACGTGGAATTTTTTTACACCGATTTAACACCGCCAAATTACACCGCCTACATCGGTGTTATTTAATTTTAACACCGCTCTCTTTACAGTGTAATTATTAACTATCGATATAAAAAATTCTATTTAACCGTAAAAGTAATCTAAAATATTTTTTGATGTTAATCAAAGAAAAAAAAGGTTTGGTAAATTAAAAATGAAGTCTGATAAGAAAATTAATGAGAAATAAATAAATTGTACTTTTTGCTTATCTGAATTTTTTATAATTTTTTTGCAACCAGAGATTAGCTTTCACTGTTAAAAGAAAACCTGTCGATAATTAATTAAATTCTGGATCGGAGATGGAAAAAAAGTAATGAAAAAACGTGGAATCAAAAAAGAAGTTTTGTCGGCTGAGAAATTTTCATTTAAATTAATTTTCCTTATCAAGTATTTTTTATTTATTTATTATTTGGAGTGAAATAAAAGTAAAATTGAATTTATTATTTTTGACGTTGAAATTCAATTAATTCTCAATCAAAGAGAATAATTATTTGACTTGAAGCGAAAATAATCACGACACTTTTTTTTTACGTCCGTTTGGTTGTTGGTATAAGAGATAAAAATAAAGCCGAGGGTTGAAGTGGTGAAGTTTAAATAAGAGAATCCGGAAATTTGGTTAGACGGAATTCAAGTGCAGGTAGTATATGTATAGAAGCTGTGGGTTTTGCGAGTAGAGACAAGAGACTTAGAGCTTTGGGAGCAAGTAAGAGAGCCGAAGAAGTAGCGAGTAAGCAAAATGAGAAGAACCACGAACGCCTTGGATAGATGTACAGACGGACAGACGTGGTGTGCTGAAGGTGGTTCGCTAATGTCACGCCGCGTTCTTGGAACCCTCCGCACACTGAAATTAGATTACCACGAGATTGCTGGCCTTATATTCTCTTGCTCTTCTTGTCTGTGTCTGCTCAGTCTTCCTTGTCCACCTTAACCATCCGCCACCATCGACGTCACCCTCGTCCTCGTTCTCATCTCCTCTATTGTCTTCAATTTTTTTCCCCATACTTTTCTAACTGATACTTTTTAACACATGATTGATTACTTGCTAATTTTTTTTCTTTTCATCATTTAATTCCCATAAATAAACAGGTAAATAAATCTATCGCATTATTTGATGAATTGGTACACAGAAAAAAATGATTTCTTGATGAAAAAATTTTTTACTCGTCCCAAGAAACTTTTTCTAGTTCTAAGAAAATTTTTGTTTTCATTTCATAATGAAAAACTTTTCTTGTGCCAAAAAATCTTTTTTTTCTGTGTAGGTATTTTGTACGTCTGATAAAAAAATACTTTTATTAGCGGGAATAGGGATACGTTGTCTTGTATCACCAACCCACGAAGAATCAAAGAGACTTTAAATGAAAAAAAAAAAGACAAATGAAAATAAGAATAAAAGAATTAAATAGAGGTAACAGAAGACGAGTTGTCGAGTGAGTGAGAGAGGAATCATGAGGAATCGAGTTGGACGATATCGCACGCCACTTCCAGGAACTCATCTTACTGGATCCACCGCCGCCACGCATGCACGCACGCATCCACCATGTCCGGTTTTATTGATACTGGTTTGGTATTGGTGTGTGCTGGTGTAAATTAGCGTTGCTTTTTTGTGCGTCCTCATGCGCACATGCTCGTCGATCGTAATGTGTAGTAGTGCGTCTGTCAGAACTTAAGTATCCTGGGAATAAGACGGTGAGAGGAGAAATCGTTAATGGTGTTGGTGTAAGAGTGTTTATGTTGATGTTGATGTTGATGATGATGCTGGTTCTTTAACTGCTGTTATGCCACCGACAGACCCCACGGATTAACGTTTTGCGGTGGCCGTGCGGTAAAAGACAGACTATAACTTGAGAGATAAACAATTAATTTCCCTCTGACGATTGCTGCCGATTTTCGCGGGCTGCTGATTTCTTTATTGTAACACTTTGTCTGCAGTTACTAACCGGATGTTTATTATATTTTATTTCCTTTGCTTGTTTATTATAGTTAACGGTGATTGATTTATGATTAAAACTATTTTTTATTCCGCTTTTAATGTAATTAGAATTCTTAATTGTTGAATATTTATTTTTAATCATTTTTAGAGTTTGTATTTTATCAATTTAAGTAGTATTATTTTTTAATTACCTATTATTGTAGTAGTAATGGCTTGAATACGTAGACGGAGATCTAACAGTCTGCGATATCTGAAACGCGAAGGCTAACTGTAATGAAAATGTCCAGAGTAAATAAATAGAAGAATACGTTTACTATATTAAATTACTTGTTTTTTAAACTGTTAATGTTCATCATATTTTTTTTTAAAATTATTTAATTGATAATAAATATTATTGAGGGTTCGTATTTTTTTTTTTCTTTATTTAAACCCGGGTCAAAAATAAAACTTGATATAGGCTTGGTTTACTAAGTCGAAATTTAGCGCGGTTTTTCACAAGGTAATCTCGACTTTTTTTTACAAAGATATGAAATACATTGAGTTTCCGCTTTGGTTTAGACTTCACTGGCTTACTTAGTCACGATTTAAGACAAAAAGTCTAAATCACGTCGACATTGACTTGGTTTCGACTTATTCAACTTAAATTGGAGATGAGAAGTCAAAATCAAGTCGAAATTGACGAAAATTGTGTTGACTAGCTAAACACTCCCGCGTTTCTCCATTACCATAACCAAACAAAGCATTGTAGCAGCATTGTCTGCAAGGAAACATGGATTATAATTTATTTACAATTAAATATAATTATAGATAACTTGAATATTTTTATGATCAGGTTCAATGATTTTTTCGTTCTCATTTTACGGGAGAATAATTCCTAGCTCCGTTTTTTAGAAAAATCACAGAAAGTCAAACTGATTGTTTGCTAAAATGACATAAGTTGTGCTTCCCTCTATAAATGAATTAGTGAAATTAACTGCGAATCAGTGGATAGTCACTATTTCTCCTACTAATTCAACCAGTGGTATACTTAAAGCTGGTTCCCAGTGGATATTCACTAATTCGAAGTGAATTTCACTGATTCATTTTTAGATAGTACCCGTGTAAAAAAAATTGTTTAAAAAAGGTTAAAAAAGTGTTTACTAGTCTAAACTTCAAAACGTGACACAACGACGAATTTTTTTTGAACGTTTTTTAAACTTTTGAAAATTCCGGGGAAAAATCTTAAATGTCCTAATATTATTAAGATAAGATAAAACGAAAAATGGTCAAAAATAGTTCAAAATCCGTTTTTTCTGAACGAATTGTGTACTGAAAAATGTTAATTTGTAGTATTAAGTCAATTTTTTTTTCTGTGCATTTTTAGAAGTTTGAAAATCGTTTGAAAAAAGGTCGTCATTGTGTCAAGTTTTGAAGTTTAGAATAGTCAACACTTTTTTAACCTTTTTTCAACAATTTTTTTTACACGGGTAAGGTTAGATCAGCATACTCGAATTCGTGAGGTTATGTGCTTAAATGTATTAGTTAATTTTAACACGAAATGTCTGCGAAATTAACACAAATTTTCTGTCAAAATAACAGATTTTATGTGTTCAATTATTTAATATAAAGATTGTGTCAAAGATCAAAACAAACGCAATTTGTTGAATAAACATAAAAATTTGTGTAAATCGTTTGCAACACACGATTTATGTTGAATTTAACACAAAATTTCTACTTCCTTAAAATGAATCAGTGAAAAGTGCTGCAAATCAGTGAATATTCACTGATTTGCAACACTTTTCACTGATTCAATTTAAGAGAGTAACTGTGTAAGGCGAAAAAGTCAACACTAAGGTAAAACGCGAAAAACACATTTTGTATCAAAAAGTACTGCGTTCTTTTGACTTGGTTGAGCAAATCTACAGTAATGCGAATAAATAACTTTTTTTCGACTGTCGAATGACTGTCGAGTAGGAATTGAAGATGAATAAGTTCAAAGTAAGATGAAAAAAGCTCTAACAGCTGAAAAAAATTTATTTTAAGTCGAGAAAGTTGAAATCTTATCGGAAAATCGTCGGCAAATCGATAACTTCAAAAGAAAATAAGGTGAAGCGAGCCCGAATAAAGTTTTATTTTTGACCCGGGAAGGAAAAAATTTTTTTTTTTTTTTTTTTTTTTTTGAGCAAATTAATATTTACAGTTGTAACTATGACGACAAAAGTAAAAAATAAATCACAATAAATCGTGTAAAATAATCGTGTTCATTGCAAACTCGCGTGCTCACACATCTATTATCTTTGAGGTTTCGCGTGTGGTGATTATTAGCTCCATAACTGCTGAAAAAAATATTAAAAATCATCATCAAGAAATAGCCCAAAAGAGAAAGAATAGAGAAATATATATGAAAAGTAATATTTGTATTTGGAATGGATCCAAAAATATGTTGATTACCCTCTATTGATGTTGGAGTCTTGTTAATAATGACAAAAAAAAACAAAAAGACTCTTTTTTAAAATAAATACAAAAGGAAAAATTAACAACAAAATAATGATCTTGTCTAACAAATATTCTTTCCCTCCGCTATTTTTAAGTAATACTACACATCTCTCTGATCCTCGTACTCACATTCTTCCATTGAAATAAAAAAATAAAAATTCAAAATAATGACAAAAATAAAAAGTTTTGTAGAAATAAAAGTTCTAAAAAGTTGTATCAAGTTACGCCTCCCGCGCTTCTGTACGCTGTCTCTCATTTTGTATGGGATGTTTTCTCACTCGTTTGACCGATGTGCATCACGATGCACCCGAATGAAACTCGCGGAAAGGTCATATGCTTTATCTTTGAGTCCCGCGTGGCGTAAGACTTGAGTCTTTTCTAAGAATTTTTTATTTCTTTATTTTAAAATTCTTTGGACTTTTTTTTCTTCCGACAATCTTTTAAACTGAAGAAAAAAAATTATCAGAATAGAAGACCTAGTCTCCGCTCAGGAAACTCGTACTCGATCACTCCATGTAGTAGTATATCTATATTCATTAAAGAGTAATCGAGTATTAGTTCTCTGATCGGGTACTGGGTCTCTTACCTGATAGTAAAATAAAAATTTTGAGAGTTAATTTTGAATTTTTTAAATATTTTTTACAAAATCCCAAGTAATTGAATGCCCTGTTATGACTATTTAGCCCCTCATCATTTTCCAGAAAAATTCTAAGGATTTGATTGTACCCGTAAATTTTATTTTAACGGAATTTCGGTGGTCAATTTCCCTTTCTACTGTTAGCCATATTAAAAAACATTGCATGAGTTAACGCTTAACACACGGAAAAAAATTGACTGTTGCTGCAACAGGAGGCAGTCATGTTGCAGCAACAGGAGGCAGTCATGTTGCAGCAACAGGAAAAAATTTGGGTGCAGCAACAGGATTTTCCTGCAGCTGCAACAAATCGGTCATGCTGCAGCATCGGAATAAAATCCTGTTGCAGCGATAGGATTAATACTGTCGCTGCAACAGGATTTTTTCCTGTTGCTGCAATATGACTGCCTCCTGTTGCAGCAACAGTAAATTTTTTTCCGTGCATAAACTGACATTTTAAAAAAAATTTCTCAATTAATAACATGAGAAAACAAATAAATAAAACGAAGAAATTTATATTAATTAATCAATAAAAAAAAAAAAAGGAAATATTGAGAAATGGAAAATAAATTGAAGCAATATGTATGAGACAGTTTTATTTTAATTACTAGGAAAATATGAAAAATTTATGTAGTATGGAATTAATTATAAATATTAAATCAATACACGGAAGTTGAGTGGTTTGTATACTATATACATATATATATGTATTTATTATTGAAATGGTATGAGACGAATGAAAGAGGACAGTAAACAAGTAAATATAACATGTGTATTTTATCGTAACTGAACTATATATATCTATACATACATATGAGCAAAATTATGAGATGACAGTAAACCTGACAAAGACACAAACGACTAAGTCCTCTCAGAGTACAACTCATACTCTACAGTCCTCCAGGCAGTCTGTTTTAAAACGCTTATAACAACACTAATACACTTACTGTATGAACATATACATCTATAGACACATACACACCTACATATTCAATGTATTGTATAAATATATGTATATATTATAAATGTACAGTAAAACGTTTATAATATGCGTGTCATAGGTCAGCACTTTCTGCAGCAATGAAAAGGGTCATACTTATGAAGTCTATTGGTACATGGATACTATACGCAAATCCATGATGTAATTTTATCAACTGTCGTCGCGAATATCTTTTGTGTATGTTCTCTCTTGTAATAAAATGAATAATGATAAATACTTTTGACAGCAGGTATTTACGGTGATTGAATTAATGAACTCTGATATACCTTTTAACCATTTCTTGAAATAAAAACTACAATGATGGTTTTTTTAAACTGTGTGACCATTAATTTTTTTTTTTTTTATCGAGTCTTCTATAGTCATACAGTAGAAAAATTTTAAAATAAATGTCACAATTCATGCCTCGAATTTAATTACATAAAAAAATGACTGGCTAAGTATAGCCGCACAATTAAAAAAAAATTTTTTTAAAAAGTTGATAGAGTGTAATTCCTCGAGTAATTTAAAAACTTACTAGATAGCACAGTCTGTAAATTACACTCGTGCCTATAATAGAGATTTTAATTCTTGGTAGCAGACCATTTATTAGCCACCCGCGATGTGTCACGTGCCTTTTGCGATGAACTGCCTAATGACCAGTTATTTCACGTACACATTCCAGTATCAACATTAAACACTACCAGTATGTACTAATACTTAAGTTACAGATATAAATATTTTTCTTGTAACTAAAACTGAGTTTTAATTAAAAAAAATTTACACTCCAATTTAAAAATAATTATGCAGAAGTAATAAAGTCGTTAATAAGAGTTTTGAATAAAATTAAAATGCGTAATAATGAGGAATGAAGAATGGAATTAAAAAAAAAAGTGGGAAAAAAATAAATGGCGTGATGCAAAATATAGGAAGTGGAAGTTAAAGAGAATGAGGATGAGTATGAGTACGAGTAAAGAATGAAGTGGTCGGGCGTCTATTAGGTACAACCGCGATAATGTATGTGGAGGCATCGTGCAATTTTCGTACTTGCGCGAAAATTGGTGCCTTGCGGCTTTAAACTGCGAGAAAGTCAGCCATTGCCCTCAACTCTTACTGTACGCTCTTAACTGCATTTGTAAAAATATATTTTTATTTAATTAATAAATTCAGGCCATCAACTGTTATATCATTTTAAATTCACCACAATACTAATCTTGGCGATAAACTTTTATCTTACTAGAATATCTCGGTAAATTTATTTTCATGTTTATGTATGATGTAAGCAAGTGTGTGTTTTTTTTTCATCACAATCTTGTGTCAAGGCGCGTGTGCTCGCTCCAAGCAAAATATCGGTTACCTTGCAATTTAGTTTTGCCGCTGTGAAAAATTGAACCCCTTTAGAAATCTTTTATAACAGCTACTACATAAAATATCACTCAATTTAATGATGTTCAATATTTTTTAAAATGAAAATACAATATTGATCACAATTTTTTCTAATAATTTACTCAGAAATATGTATCATTAAAATTAACAATATTTTCTTTGAAATAACATTTGAAAAAACGAATATCGCGCGAATCGCTGAGGCTGCTTCATGATCGATCTATTATTTTCGATTAATTTATTTACACTAAATTATCTCTACACTCATTTGATTACACTAAAATGAGTTAAATTGTATACTAACAGAAGGACAATTTATTCAAGAATAATTTTGACCCAATATTAAAGTTGATTAATTATTCTATTAATTAAATGCAAATTATTTTAATCACAGAAACATGAGTTGTCAATTGTCGTGTACACAGAAAAAAAAATTATCGACTAAAAGCAAAAATATCCATACAAAAATAAAAAAATCGGCCTCTTACTGGGTCGTGAATGGCTACCAATTTTGAAGCATCGGTCGAAGATCGGCTAAATAGCGGATGATAACGGTATGCCAAGCATGGCAGTCGCAAGCATTCGCCAATCGTGGCAATCAATCATCGGCCAAAGCTTGGTATCAAGCATCAGCCAAAGCTTAATTTATCTCAATTATTTAATAACAATTATACTAAATAAAAATGATGAATTCGCGTTTCTACGCGTTGATATGAACCTCTGACATGGTGAATGAAATTGAAATGTAAGATTTGTTCTTTAATCAAATTTGAAATAATCATTTATATAAATTGAGAAAATAAATAACGGACACAGAATCAGCTAATATAAAGAAAGTAGCGCTTGTGCAAAGAACACTCGATCAAACCGTTGGCCAACGAACGGCTGTTAATTGTGCGCCATTTGTATAAGCAAAAAGACGACTGCCAATGATTCACCATGCACAGGCCAGTATAGTTAGCCATTTATTGGCCAATCATTGCAAACCAGGCATCGGCCGATCTATGGGAAAATTTCGAAGCTCGGTGACTTTGTATGGGTAACTTCTTTTTGTGTATGAAACTTATTAGTAAACACGATAATTCCCGATAGACACAATTAATCAGCCTGACTTTTTTTTATTATCTTTGTATTCTTTATCACAAGAACTCTATTAAAAATCATAATCTAAATCCTTTTAGTTTAATTGTCGTTAATTAAAAACGTAAAATTGATTATTCGCGAAAAATTTAGCTGCCATTTTTATTTTGACTATTATTATTTTTTTTTTCTCTATCTTACTACTGGCAGCAGCACTAGCGTAACAGTATAGGTTTGAAAAAAAGAGCGACATCTAAGTTAATAAAGCGAAAATTAAAAAAAAAATTAAACTGAAAATAAGAACGAAAATTAAAAATCAAATTAATAATTTAAGAGTTGAATAAGAATTCATAATAAATTCATTTTTTTAATAATCGTTGGTTAAATTATTTCTTCTGACTTATTTATTAAAAGCTTCACGTCGATTGCAATGCCGTTGCAGATGCAGATGTAAATAAAACTTATAAATGTCAATTAGGTAACCAAATAATTTTAGAAAACTTTTAAAACTTCCATCATTACTAAGTAATTTATCAGCTTGAAATTTGAGTCATAATTTAATAAACTAATGAGTTAACATTAAAACGTACTTATATATTATTCCGTAAAATCATACATTTTATACGAAGATAACAATTAGGTTAATTATCCGTTAATTGATATTGAAATGGCTGAAGTTCCATTAACTGATCAATGTCATTGATTTATTGAGTACACTAAAATAATTATATCGAAATAAATTTAAGAACAATCGTAGATAAATTTATTTATCTTGAGCCAAACAATGTATTTATTAGTAAGTAATTAATTTCCACGTCGGTATATAAAAATAGAGGCGATAAAAATAGTGACATTGGGGTAGGTAATTGCCATCAGCGAAACCTCGAAGCTCTGGCGTAGTGGATGCTTGGTGGTACACAAGTATCGCTAGCTCGAGCCTCGAGAGGATGGCAAATGAATTGCCGTATACACTTGGGGGGGCGTGAGAGGAAAGCCTGAGGTTGAGGATGAGGATGCTAACGCGCACGAAGCGTATCCGTGGAACATGCAATAGCACGCGTATTAAAAGTCGGCTAATTTAAAATCGAGCGAAGATCTCTACTCTGCGCGTTGCAATCGAGCAGCGAACCCAACCGGGACCTCTCTAGCTGACTCACGATCTCTTTCAAACCTGAGACAGTGGCGTAAATAACGAGGGACCATCTTCTATGATTTATGTATTTTTTTTTATACTTTTGCTATTATTATTATTCTATTTACAATAAATCTGTGACCTATAAGAAAATATTGACTAATCAAATATTTAATGAAGTCATTTTTTTTTTTTTTTACAACTTTGACCCCTAAACTACTGACCACATACTCAAGCACATTTTTAAAAGATGTAGTTATTTAAAAAAAATTAATGCCGTATAAATTATATTTAAATATAGATATTTAAAAAAAATTTATGTAATTTCACTAAAAACCTCAAGAGTAATAATTTAAAAAATTTGAAAAAAAGCGATGAATATATTAAGATTTATAGTCGATAAAATAAAAATTAAATTTAATTTCTTTGAAAATGTTTCAGAGTCACGAAAGAGTGTTTGAAATTAACACGAATATACCGTGAGAATTTCGCGTAAACGAGTAGTCATCAGTAAAATCGTTACCCCGGATGTGGATGATTTGCTGTATTCGTTCAAGTAATACAAGAAACTATCGGCTATCTTCTTATGCTCATATACACACATACATATATAGATATATTTGCTGGTGGTTGGCAGAATAAGTGTGTGGATATTGAGTGCATACTCACTCATCTATCACGTTTACAACTCGCA
The DNA here is from genome assembly GCF_029852145.1 of Microplitis mediator. NCBI lineage: Eukaryota > Metazoa > Arthropoda > Insecta > Hymenoptera > Braconidae > Microplitis > Microplitis mediator. Next base: position 20,466,227 of record NC_079973.1, on the reverse strand, counting down.
TTCGATATCTGAGTATCGGAAAAAACGTTAAACGGATAATGAAAAATATATCAGCCGTGTTAAATTATGGTGAGTAACAAATTAAATACAACATACATATGTGTATTAAATGGTTTTAAAAAACGTTATTAATGATTGATGATGATAAGCAATTATCGTGTGTCACTCTTTGAAAAAAAATGGCTATTAATATTACTAACTAATCACTAACATATTTTACTACCATTATTGTTAACTAATAATTATTGGTCAGTAAAAAACATAATATTTATTGCGGTATATTGGATCATATTATATATATGTATATAGATAAATGTCTATGAGCTTAACTCACTTACAGATTTAACTTCACAGGCGATAGCTAAAGAGTTAAGAGCTAAAGGAGTGAGATGGTTAAACTGTCTATTTTATTTTTATTTAAAAGCTCTATACCAAAGTGCAGTTCAGTGCATTTGAGTGCAGAGTATAGTGAATTAACATAAATCATGTCCGTAAATCGATAGTTCAACTTACTGATCCATTAACGGTGCGCAGTAATAGAGCTGTATTGCTGAGGTTATTGGTGTCCTCTTAATAACAACCTTATCGCGAGCTGAATAACACAGTCAAGTTGAATTATTGCGCAGAGTTTCAGCTCCACCCCTTATATATACATGCCTTTACTGCTTTTAGTTCTCTCCTCTCTTACTACATCACTTACTTGTCTCACTTATGGTGGTTCTCTCAATTTATACATGTATTGACTATATATTTATATATATATATATATATTATAATACAAGCACCGGGGATCACCCAATAGTAGTCAAGCTTCAGTCAGACCTTGTCAGACAAAGTTTTCGAGCCTTTGTTTTATTTTAACAGGAATCAAAAAAGTTATTTTGATTAATCTGATATAATTTGACGGGAGATAAATTCAAGCGTAGCGATAATGGGATGGGATTTACGCAAGTATCTTGTTATGCAAAGTATTTCAGTTATTTATGAAACACTTGGAAGTGTTTAATTTTTTTATACACTGGTATGGGAAATTTAAAACGCTTTGAAGGGTCAAAAAGTGACTAAAATGTTTTGGATTAAGAATAAACGGTTTGTGTGAAGTACTTAGATTTACAGCGTATACGATGTAAAAAATTTTTGGACTCGATGTTGTGTAAATGAGTCGGTGTAAAAATTTTGGTGTGAAAAAAACACCAAATATCGTATTAAATTTAGGCGGTGTGAATTAAAAATATGTACACTGTCAAGCGCGTGAATGTATAATTTATGATAATTTTAATCAATATTATAACGAGTAACACAGAATAATGGTGTTAAAAAGTAGATTACACCGTGTTAAAATGACAGGATCGATAATTAACATCGTTTTTTTCACATTACCCGGCGAGGAATTTATGATAACAATTACAATATATTATGGGAATGGTTCCTATAATGCATGGTTACCGGTTTTTTTTAAATGTCGATTATAAGAACGGCACTCATATATATTATAGTTATCATTACTATAATATTATAGTAATCATTATCATAATATTATGGTAACCATTACTACAATATATAGTAACAATTACCATAATATATGGCAACTATCACCATAATTCTTTCACATGCGATATGGGAACTGTTACCATAATGATGGGATTGTTCCCATACTTATGGGAGCTTTTTCCAGAAAGTATGGGCCTATATCCCATAATTCCAAATAATCATTACCATAAAGGTATGGGATGGTATTTCATAAACGTACTAGGAACGGTAACCATATATTTCTCTCCGTGTACACTGCCGTGTAACGGATTTGGGGGCCATTTTTAGACTAAAATTATTTACTCTGTAGATATAAGACAGATAATTTTCCTTTTCTTGATTATAAGTAATCAATATTTAAAATTTTTCGATTCTATTTGCTTTGAAAACACTTTTTTCCCGATTTCCATAAAGTCATAGCTTGAAAATCAAGAAAATTTCTCATAATATATATATTGAAACAAAAAGTTTTGTCTTTCTTTTTATAAGTAGGGAATTGGTTCTCTAACAAAGATAATACAGAATCATCCTTATATTTAGTCTAACCTAATTCGATCTTGTTAGACCTCAATTTACTAAAATTTGATTTCCATAATCTCAAGAGATATATATTTATCTATTCAGATGTACTAGATCTAATTCGCATGCATGATCATTTGTGAACTTCACATCTTTGTAAATCTACTGGGATAAAAATTCTCAAAAAATGATATCTGCGTACTTTCAAGTTCTACATATAATTTATTTTCCTCGGATTGTTTTACATTCAAAAGTAACAACAAGAAAACTTGAATTGTTAGTTATTTTTGTAAGTATTTTAAATTTTTTGATAATACACTAATTTCTCTGAAAATATAAAATGCGGTTTAAAAATATATAAATGTATTGGATAGGTTGGTTAATTTAGTAATCGCAAAATTCGTCATACAATAAATCAATTGACGGGCGGAAATGGGATGGCAATTTAATGCCGTTAAATTGCACGACTCACCAAACTACTCATCAAACTAAACGCGTTACAGATTTTAAATGGGCTTACTCTCTGCCTCTCATTGAAGAGAGAAGGCAGAGGGAGCATTCGGCAATTATCGATGCGCGTTGGCGGTATGCTTCTGATTGAGTAAAAATATCACGAAATTCTCTACTATTAAACGATTGCACATTTTGCGGATTACTTTTGGTTCATTTGCTATTTGCAATATACTTTCATCTCCGTTCCTCCCTAGTTTACCTTAAACTTAATCTTTATCTCTATTCCATATTGATAAAAAGATAATTTCGGTTAAAAAAATAAAATAGTTTTATATTTTTCATTATTTTAAGAAAAACATCGTTTTCAATTCAATTTCTATTTCAATATCAATTTTGGGTATGAATGAGAATATAAAAAATAAAAGTTAAATGAACGATATATGATGCGGTTTTAGAACTAAAACAATCCTCTACATCGCTTTTACTCATTGAATCTTGTTGGTTTTAGTTTCCATTCAAATGCTTTGTATCGAGCTATTTTCTATAATTTTTTTACCACAGACTTATAGTTAAAAAAATATACAACCAAAAATACAAATAAATTGAAAAATTGTATTAAAATATTTTTTGATGTTCAAATGCTCCAATGAAAAACATTTTCTAGTTATGACTGTACAGTTATGATTTTGAAAATTTATTTCAAATTATCATTAGTAAATTAAAAAATAGCAAAGAATAAATATTCAATTTTTTTTTTTTTGTTCCCAAAATCTGTTTTAGAAAAATTTTTATCATCGATCTCAATGTCATGTCTTCTTGGATAGATTATTTCCCATCAAGTAAAGGAGCTCAGTGATAGCTCTAAGACGATTTTTTTAGGATTATGAATTATTAACGAAAAAAAGACACAACTTTTACAATTGTAAAAAAATCTGAAGCACAGTTTCAAAACTTACATTTTTTTTCGCAAATTTTTATGAATTTATTTTTGTATTTCTGACGGATAGTGAATGATTGTTAAAAAAACAAATAAAACTTGGATCAAAAATGTCCGAAACAAAAACATGTAATACTTTAGGCGATAATTTTTATGTTAATCAAAGAAAACAATTACAATTTGTTGATTAATCATTAGAATTTATTTTCATACTTAAAATATCTTTTTTTTTCACTCAATAAAATTGAGTAACCAGTAGTTGCAAGTTAAAATTTAAACTTCCCTATCGAAAAAATCCATGTGGGATTGCTTCGGAACTCATAGGAATTTATATAGATAAGTATGGATTTATGTAAGAATCCATAGGAATTGACGTAGGAATATATGGATTTCTTTGTGGAATGTTCATATAGGAATCTGGGTTTCTATATAAGTATTTTCTGTAGAATCAAGGGTATCTGGATTTCGACGTCTATCGTTTATTGATACTACATGAATCTGTGTTGGATTCCTATACACGGTAAGAAATATTTTGCAGATATTACTAAGCCAGTATGGGCGTGAACGCCATACTGTATGGTATTCAAAATTTCTGTACGTTGTAAAATTGTATGCATAGATGATTCGATCATTGCGGGAACTGTAACATTTGCGATAGTTGTCGCGGACGCCACAATGTCAGTATGGCCGTCAGGCCCATACTGCATTGCCGCATCCACAATGTTTTCGGCAGATAATTTTAGTCTAACTACATCTATATAGTTTTGGTGGTAATACGGTAGTACACATCGATTGTCACGCCAAAAATTATGGCGGGAAAAACTAGTAGCATTGTGCTCTCGGCATTGTAGTATGGGTCTCAGGACCATGCTGTTTTGCCGTGCCTGCTATGCATACTTGTGAGCAATACAATAGATCCACACGGTAAGAAATATTTTGCGGATATCACTATGCCAGTATGGGCGTGAACGCCATACTGTATGGTATCAAAGATTTTTATATGTTATAAAATTGTATGCATAGATGATTCAACCATTGCAGGAATAGTAACATTGGCAATAGTAGTCGCGGACGCCGCAATGTCAGTATTGTCGTCAGACCCGTACTGCGTTGCCGTATCCACAATGCTCCTGGCAGATAAACCTAGTGTAACGACATCTATATAGTTTTGTTGGTAATACGTTAGTATACATTAATTGATACACCAGAATGAATGACGGGAAAAACTAGTAGCATTGTGCCCTCGGCATTGTAGTATGGGTCTCAGGGCCATGCTCTTTCGCTGTGCCTGCTATGCATAAGTGTGAGCAATACAATAGCTCCAGTATACTATACAGTATAGTAAATAACGCCATACTTCTGGGACTCGTTACAATACTGTCTTGGAATATTTCACATACTATTTTAGTATCTGCCATGCATTTCTTATCGTGTAGGAAACCATATGGGTATCCAGCTTAGATTCCTAGGTGGAAACCTTCATAGGAATCTAGGTTGGATTCCTATATGTATTTTTTTGAAAGGGTTACTATTAATTGACTGATATCATTATTGATGAGTAGTAAATCGTTTTTTATAAAACTCAAGACATTTAATGCAGTTCGTCTATATAAACATTTATGAGAGCACTGCCATACTTCTTCCGATTTATTTCTGATAAAAAGCGTTTTTCAAAATCAGGATTATTTATCACGCCCATTAAAGTTTTGTAAGAAGAATTAAAATTTTTGACATAATTTTCTGCCCAGTTTTCGAGGACAGTATCATTAATTGCTGATAATATTTTACCTATGTATAAAAGAGGTGAATTTATTTTATTATCTTCCTGGCTGTTCTCGTCATTTGGATATATCAATGCCTTAAACACAATAAAATTATTTCAAAATAACAAAACACTTAAAGAAATAATGAATATTAAATTACCTGAAACAAGCAATTGCCATTTTCTGTGCGAGCGACATAATGAGTTTCATTTCCTATCATAAAACGTAAGACGATATTTTCACTGTCCAAGAAATTTGTTTTATAAATGGCTTTCTTGTCAAGATTGATAGCATGAATAGATGGAATAATTATTTTACGTCTTTCAAATTTAGAGCAGACCGTTATCTTAACACACCTATAATTTTCAGCCAAATATTTGCGATCGACCCCGTAGTGTTTGAATTTGACTGTTTCTTCAAAAACGTTGAATTTATAATAAGATTCTGCGCGATAATGTGCGTATGATTTATAATTTACGAAATCTAGTTTGACATGTTCATTTTCAATATATTCATAACAATTACTATATTCAACTGATGAAGATGGTTCAGTTGTTTCATCGTGTATGTCAACTAATATATTATCGATTATTATAGATGAATCGATTTTTGTTAGATCATCAACATTAATAATGTCACCTGGTTTTAAAAATGAGACCAAGCTTGTGTAAGTTACCAATTTCTCTTTTGTTCTTTTCGGTAATTTAGGAAGCGAATGTAATTCAAGATCAATAACAAATCGTTTAGTAAGAAGATTCAACATATTGTTGTATGATTTCTTTGGAAAATCTATTAATTTTAAAAGTGAATTTCCAGATTTATTCAAATAATCATTAATGATATTTTCACGACTGGAACTATTGCTAGCAATTATTACGCGGCTTGTATGTAGAAAAGATTGGAAAAAATAGTTTTGAATATCTATTTTTGCTCGGCATTCATCTGCTAAATTACATACATCTGCTTTGTTAACATAAACCTGCAATTTAAATTTTATGAATGTTACACTGTAAGAAATTTTCGGAGTTATCGTGAAGTGGATGATTTTTTATTTATTTCATTCCCTTGAAGTGAATTTCACTCTGAAAGGGAGTTTCGGAAAATATTAATTATAAAAAAAAATTACTGATGCATAGTGAGCTTAGGTCTTTGATATTTTGACATTTATATTGAGTACGGAAATAATTACGAGCTCCCTTTCCATATATTCACGCGAAATGATTTTTTAAAATTATAAGCAGCTGTAATAAAACTTGAACAAATATAATTCCACTGAGTCACAAACTGTCATATGATTTACATCAGTCATGCTACGAGATTACATTTCATATAGTACCGAAATACAAAATATTCCCATAAAAACTATGTCACTATAGCTATTCAATAATTTCATATTTTCACTGTGTACCTATATTATATATATGAAATTATAATTTAGTGAGTTACTAAAACATTTCATAAATCTAAAACATAATAATTTAAGTTTAATTGTTAAAATCTGAATGAATTATTTATCGAAATAATTATGTTTATAATTAACAGCTGTTTCTATTAAATATAGGGAAGCCTGGGGCACGAAGACCCCCTCAATCCGGCTTGTTCTTTTTTGTGGCTCAGCTACGCCTCGGACGTTAAAATTACGCCCGTTTCGAACCTTCCCGCCACAAACCTTAAGCTCATATCGAAATATCGTCGCTGTCAGAAAACCGCCACTTCACGGCCTTATGACGTAAATATTTTTTTTTTTTTATTTTCCGTCAAGTTATGACCTCTATAATGTTTTTATCATATTTTAGGCCAATATATGATATGTGGGGCACAATGGACCACTCGAAAAAAAAAATTATAACGAAAAAATTTTTCTTTTTCCTGGGGCACGGCCCCCCAAAATTTTTTTTAATAATTTTTTGGTTAGGAGGCCGCCGTGCCCCAGGAAAATAAAAATTTTTCGTTCCATTTTTTTTTTCGAGTGGTCCATTGTGCCCCACATATCACATATTGGCCTGAAATATGATAAAGACATTATAGAGGTCATAACTTTTGACGGAAAATTAAAAAAAAATTTTTTAACTAATTTTTGAGGGGGGCCTTCGTGCCCCACACTCCTCTAAATTTATTTAAGTATTAAAACTCCGGCCCAGAGTGAAGGCGGATTTAAATAAAATCACTTCGCCCATAAAAAAATCCCTATTCACTCCTTATGCGGAGTGATTTTTTTTAAACTCCGGAACTCCGAGTGACGGAGTGAATTCTGATTGAAATGAAGTCCGAATTCACTCCTGATTATAAACAAGTTCTTACTTGAAGTAGACAGTCCCCAGTATTTATAGATGACACAATATGCGTATGATTTTTTTGTTTGAATCGTAAAATAGCTGTTTGATCAAGCAATAATTTATAATTGATGTGTTTATCCATGATTGGAAAACTGTTATCATCAAACACTTTAACGTTTAAATATTGTGATTCTACAATCTTACATAATTTGACAATACCATACGAATATCGATCATTAATATAATCTTGTTTAATGCCAAAGTAATTGTAATATAGTCTTTTTGAGTCAAAGAAATTTTCTGTCGTATCTAACATCAAATTATCAATGGTAATTTTTGGACGATAAAATGATTCTAAAGATTGATACGGTAAACATTCTTCTTTGTAGAAAACAATCTCAGGATTCTCTGTAAAGTCCTCAATATGAAAAAATTTTTTTTCTTTATGACCGTCAAATATATTCCCATAAATTTTAGTTGATAATTTTTTCAAATATTTTGTATTAACTATGTCACCACCAGACAAATCATACAACGGTACGTTTTTTCCATTAATAATAATCACTGCAAGTATTATGGTTTCAATAAATAATAACTGTTTTTTTATTGAACACATTTTTATAATTATCAAACTTTTATTGTATTTAACGTACTGCAGACGACTGACTGCAATCAATAACAAAAGTTAACATTAAAAAATGTGCTTGTGTATTAGATATCAATTCCTCAGGCTAGAAATTTTATCTTTACTGGCTATTACTTATGATTAGAATTAATGAAAAAAAAAACATAAATCTTTTAATAATTTTTTATTTATTATCAGCTAAAAATTCGTGGGTATTTATCACATTTTGTAGTTTTAAATTGCTTTTATTGTACTAAATATTTTTTATTTTTTACGAATCAAATTGAGTTAAAAAAATATACATGTTTTAATTTTTTCATTTAATTAAAAATTTTCTGCGCGTCTTTACATCGTGAAAAATTGCGGAGTAAACGCGGATTAAACCCGGAGTGAATGCGGAGCGGATGACTGTATATTTATTTAAACCTCTTGAAGTAAAATTCACTCCGAAAGAGAGTTTATTTTAATATTATAACTCCAGTTCGGAGTGAAATTAACTCCCCCAAAGAGAGTTTATTTTAGTATTAGAACTTCGAATCAGAGTGAATGCGGATTTGAATAAAATCCAATTCACTCCTCCAGAAAAACAATCTCCCTATTTACTCCGTACACGGAGAAAGTATTCTTGTTTGAAATGCTATGGTGTCATAGTAAAGCTGGACCACGTTGGCCACCTGACGGAAATCGAAATAAACACATGCAAAAATTATTATGACCATGAGTACAATTTTCGTACGACGGGTACGACGGGTCCAGGCTTGGGCCAAGGTTCTACATACTTGAGCCAAGCTTGTAAGCCAGCTTTGGCCCAGCTTTGGTAGGACTCTGGAATGATAACACTAGGCCGGACTTGGTTGCTAGACCTGGCCCATGCTTCGTTGCCAGACCTTGCCCATGCATCGAGGAAACGAATAAATTTAATTTAAAAAAAATTTTATTATTATTAACTTCGTAGAATTTATGATCATCAACGTTTAAATTATTTAAAGGAGGTGAATGATGTGAAAAAAACTCGGTTACAATTCTGCTGGACTCTGGGCGCGAACTGCCGTCCTTCTGATTGCTGGGTCCGAACGGTAGCTACTAGACGAATCTACTAATGTTGAACTGATACATTTATATGATCTACTTATTAAACCATAGGTATAGCCAAACTTGGGTAGTCCTATTTTGGCCCAAGTCTGGGTTGCCATTGAATGGTCAAGGCTAGGTTACCCAGCCTTGGCCTAAGTCTGGTTTGCCATTGAACGGCCAATGTTAGGTTACCCAAGTATTGGCCCAAGTCTGGCTTGCCTTTGGATGGCCAAGGCTCGGTTACCCAGTCTTGGCCCAAGTCTGGCTTGCCATTGAATGACCAAGGCTAAGTTACCCAGTCTTGGCCCAAGCCCGGGTAATCATTGTAACGGACAGAAATGAGTACTCAATCTTGAGCCAAGCATGGGCCAATATAGGTGTGCCAAAGCTAGGTTCCCCTGTGCTGGGCCAAGTAGGGCCCCGTCGTTCAACTCTGGCAGCTCCTGCATGGGGTCCTACCTTCCTTCGTGATGTGTATACACTTTTTTACCATATCTGCACCTGAAAGTTTAAATTTCAGCCTCTGTTTGAGAGAAGAATGGCGCATGTGCTAATTTTTATCATTTTTTTTCTCATAAAAGAAAAGAACTTTTTTCCCTCTAAACAGGGCAGGAATGTAAACTTTCGGCGCAGGTATGGTGAAAACGAATTAGAACAATGTTTTCAATATTTAAGCTAATTATCTATTTATTTGAATGAATTATAGGATAATGATAAAATAAATATATTATATAAATATAACGTTATCTATACATTATTTTTAATAGACGACAAAGACATTAAATGAACCTAAACGTTTTATTTTTTTGGTAAACCGAGAAAGAGAAGGAGAATGTGCGATAAATAATAAGTCACGCGAAGAAAAAAGACAGCTCGGTATCCAAGAGTACCGAGAGCTCTGATCGATCGATGCTATCGTACCAGCACGATGTGATGTACCAAAGTAAGAGGAGAGACTGAGGGGGTAATATAGGAATCGGATAAATGCGAGAATGAGAGAGCTAGAGGAAAAGGTAAACCCGAGTAGAGAGTGGTAGAGCACATAAAGACGTCACGCTGCATCACGTCGAAGCAAAGACGGCACGATCACGCTGTGATCAGCTTTTGCGAGAGCAGAAAAAAGAATCAGCACTATTTCTATAACCTTATTCTCTTTCTTCTTCTTCTTTGCTGCGTCTTTTACTTTTAATTTTTTTTCCTCAAAAAATCCTCGGTGCGTGCAAATGTGAAACGTGACAGAATCCAATACGTCCTCTTGTAGAAAATTTTTTCATACGACAATAACCTCATCTACACCTTCTTCATTTTATGTGACATCATTGAGATTTCTTTAAATTCGGCTCTTGTCTTCTTTTCCGTACCTTCATTCAGTAAAATTTTATTTTATTTTTTATCTTACCTCTATAGCAGTTTTTTTTTTTATTTTTGTTCTTAGTTGTAGCCACCAGTGTGCTGGTAAATAAGAGATGTGTGATAGTCAGGATACTCGAATGTTCGAACGTTCTTACAAGAAGGAATTTCTCTAGCCAGCGCCGCGTTTCAATAGGGAATGAAATAACCCTCGATAGCTGGTTCGTGAGCCTGGACGTGACGTTCTGTCGCGCCACGTGTCGAGTTAGTAATGAGGCGATCCAAACGAATAAAAAAATTAAGAAAAAAAAAAAAAAAAAATAGAAATGACGACTGTGGATTGAACGTGCACCCGAAGATAATTGAAATGAAATTTTCTTTTTAATTCTATCTAACAATGAAATTATTTTTCTACCTCTTTCTTTTATCTCGAGCTCTGGGAAAAATAAAATTCATAATTGATTTTTTTTTCTATACTTTATGTCCCGAAAAATTTCAAATCGATTGAATTTTTTTTTTTTTTCTTAAATAAAATAATTGAAAAATTAAAACAGTTTCAGGGATGAAAAGTAAAATTACTAAAATACTTCGAGTCAAATGGAAAAAATGATACGTCAGTTAACTGTGAGATAAAATATGAATGATAAAAATATGAATAATGTTTTATAAAATAATTTAATAAACTACAGGAAACAGTCGTAAATTATCCTGATTAATTAAAGAAGAAATGTCAATATTAAAATTTAATTCAAACATTCTCTTAATTTTTTAAGTGATAATCCATTAAAATATTTAAAAATAAATAATATTTTCATCATGAATTATAAAATTCATAAATAAATCTTGGCCCAATTTCCACTTGCAAATTTGCTAATTTAATTATTTAATTTTGTACCATTGGATAATGATAAAATTATAATTATTTTAAATATTCAGCGACAACTTGATTAAATGTGTCACATATCAGAAAATTACAACTTCTATTTAATGAATCAAATTACAGAAAGATGAATAATTTCGATCGACCACTACGATGTTTATTTGATTAGGATGATATGTGTCAGACATACGAATTATTAAAGTTAGTAACGTTTCGTTATTTTAATTTTTTTATTAAAAAAATTATTTTTTATTTGAACTTTCGTTCTCTGTCTGAGTTGAAAAAAGAATTATACTCGTGAAATTTTAATTCAATTAAATATTAAATGTATTAAAGAATTCATATAATTTTCTTTAAATAGGGGAAGAGGGGGGGGTCTCACTTCTTTCTGGCCCCTTACCATGTATTTGGTCTCAATATGTCGCGTTTGCTGTGAATTGAAAATCTTCAGATTTGGGGCAAAATGGCCTCCCTAAAAAAAGTTTTAAAATTTGCTTTTTTTTATCCTTTTTACTTTTTCTAGTCTTCTGCCATCAATTCGTACACACAAAAAAAAAATTCTCGACTGAAGGTAAATATTCTTGATTCAAGAAAATTATTTTGGAGACCTAAATTTTCTCAGATAAAGTAGAAATCTTCTCCAACCAAGACGAATTCTCTTGGCTCAAGAAAATCTTGACTTGGTTCCCGCAAACGTTTGTCTTCAAAAATATTTTCTTGACTCAAGATATCTGTTTTTTCTGTGTAATCAATATGCTCGAAAAATAAAAAATTTGGGGCAAAATGGGTTCTTTAAAAAATCTACTGAAATCCGGTTATTATTTTATTTCATCTTAAAAGCTAATTGATAAATTTTTCAAAATATTGATTTTTCGCGCGTTATTATTTTAATGTTTTGTATACAGTTAAATTAAACGGACTATGGTATAAGCTCGGATAGCTCAACTCGAAAAGCACTGGGCGCGTAGCGGACATGGTCTTGGTTCAAATTCCAGATTATTTTCATGCTTTTAAAAACATAATTAATTTCAAATTCAAGTTCATAAGATTTTTTTTTCTAGACGAGCACAATCTCAAACTCTTCGTAAGGGCTCCTTATTCTCGAATCATTTAATTTAAACAAAAATTTTTGGGGGGTTCATTTTGACCCCCTCTCTCCTACTAGAGAAGACTGGGGTAAAAAAAACATTTAAAATAATAATTTTTTTATTAAAAATTACATTAGTGAGTTAAAGTGTCCATTGTTTAATAGATTTCTATAAGAATAGAAAGTATAGACCAATAAAGCGTCTGTTGTATTATTATAATAGTGTCTGCAAGCATTTTGGACCACCCTGGAAGACGTGAGAGGCGTATGATGGCGACCTCACTATCTTACCTCACGATCCTGATCACGATCACGCACGCACGCGGAACCGCCCACTGCGTCCACGACTTCTTCTTTCTCAACTATTTTTTTTTGTATTTTTCATTTTTTCGTATTCGTACTTTACTTTTTTCTGTCTCATCTTTATATGCCATATATTTATCCTTTTTTAGTACTTACACTGTTCATCTTACTCTTGTCCTCTGTAAGTATCCCTTGGCTTGCGTTTACATTCAGCTTCCATTCTCGCAATTCACGTAGTTGCCTTGCTCAGACGCACGTGCGTGCGGGACACAAAGGAATGATAAAAAAAAGTCATGAAAATAAATAAATAAATGATAAAAAAAATAAATCGACAAGCTTGCAAACGTGACCCTTGGAAATTTCTGTAGCAGGATAATCATACCCCATCATCATCACGACGATCTCGAAACGAAATCGATAAATTGCTTCACTGTAATTTCATTTATAAATTTTTTATAATATAAAAAAAAATTATTTTAAGCTGTAATCAATTTTTTTTTTTTTTAATTTTATCTAAAATTAATTTTGCATTCAAAAAAATTATAATCTATTAATTGAATAATTTTTTCAATCAATAAAAAATTTTTTTTTGAAATTTCATAAATATTTTAAAAGTAAACTCAAAAGTTTTGAATCTTGCGACTTAAGTTCAGTTTGTAAATTTTTGGAAACAAAAAAAAATTCACAATAACTTAAACCTAATTAAAAAAAATTTAAGGGTACAAAAGTAAATTTTCCACACGCGTGTTCTTTAAACCCGGACGAGACTCTGAGATAAAGCGATAATACATGAATCCGGGCAATCCGGAATGTACGATTAGGTATTCGTATCTCTTCAGCAGGATCTCGATTCATTCGCGTGCGCTCGTGCCTCCGATCCGTTTTCTCGTGCGGGCACACACACCGCTGGCACCGCCACCGCCGACTTGCACAATATCCCCGGACTCTACACTCCAATACACTCGAAAGAGAACGATATACTAGGCCCTTTTATATTATATATACACCGAGAGTTGTGCACGGCGCTTGTAACTTCTTTGCGTCGCACTGACCCCATCTGACCCACGTGGATGTCCTCGTTCGCTCCGGCTACTTCAGCATCGACATACAACTCCAACAAGAACACACGAGCCTTTCCATCATTAAACATAAAAATCTGATCCTTTACATTCAGAACCTCCAGCATCCAACAAAAAAGTAATTAACAAACACAAAAACATTATTAAATAAACAACAAAAAAAACTATAAACAAAGCAGATTTGATCTATACGAGTGGTCATAAATCGAGCGTCATAAATTCTCTATCGGCAATCGAGGGTCCAAGTAAACACATACATATACATATAAAAGAAAAGCGTGTGGCCACCCTACTCATGCTCGCGACTACATAAAACCGACTAGTTCTGTTCTTAATCCCAGGATCTCCAGTGCAGGGTCATCGTCGGTTCATAATTATTGGTCCGTCTTCTTGAGCAGCGCACCCACGCGAAGACAACGACTACGACGACGACGCTCCTGTCGTCTTTCCCATCTAATTGGATACTCGAGAGTAAGAGAGCGTTGAGTACTCGGTGTGTCCCGTTTTCTTTCTATATCGATCTACTCTTATTTTTTTTTTCTTATTCTTCTCCTTATTTTTATTTCTTCCTTTTCTTATTCTCCTTGAGATTCGCTGGACAATTTTCGATCCACTCGCCACTTAAATTGGAAATTACGATTACACGAAGGAGAAATCCTCATCTTGTATTAGTTCAGTCTTATATATAAATATATATAAATATACTTTTTTCATTTAAGAATATAATACTAAGTAAGATTGCCAGCGACAAAGATTGTCGCCAACTTCTTGAACAACACGTTAAACAAGTATCCAAATGTATATACATTGGAATTAAATACTAAGGAAGAATATTTAATTTAAAAATAAAATAAACAATTGACAAATGAGAGTAGTAATTTAAATATTAATCGTAGCATTACATTAATGTATTAGTGAAGCGCGTTTTATTATTACAACGACGACGACAGTGAAATAATTAACGCTCAAAGCTAATTGGTCCAAAGGGCTCGGAGTCTCGGGTATAATTGCAATATATTTAATTACGCAAGTCACGAGTTGAGAGGTGATAGTAGAAGGGATCTTGGAGATACAGGAGGACAAGAAATGCTGTGGGAGTGAAATGCACGCCCGTTCCGCTTTGTCATAAGATCCTTTTCTCTGTCGGAGAAATATATACATGAAGACTCCGGTCCTGTGTAATATAAGACTGGTGAGTTTAAGATCAGTAGAGTGAAGCTGTATTACACTTCGTCTTCCTTCCTTCCGTCCTTACCTTTTCCTCTTTTACTTGCTTTAGTTATTTACTTACTATATATATATATATATAAAAGAGAGACTTACCTCGGTAAAGTACAGCAGTACGGCAGGGCATGGAAAAGGTACGAGTAGATCATTAGCCATGATTTGTTGTCGGGCAGGCTGCCCAATGACCTCGCGGTCTCGAACGTGAACTCCGTTGGGAGAAACGAGATCTCCGCGCGATCATCTCTCGCGACTGTTGTATACACCCATCGGGTCTGCGAAAGAAAGAGAAGATGTATTAAATGAGTGAGATGGTATATTTAAAAAAAAAAAATAATAATAATAATAATAAAAGAGAGATGAGTACTACGCGGACTTGATCGAGGGTATGCGCGAGTATAAATTGCGACTGATGATAAAATAAAATAGAGCGTGGGATTAAATTCAATTGAACGATAACGAATACTTTTCAACTGTTTTCGTTTAATTTTTTTTTAAATTCATATATATTTTATATGCTTCAGGCATAATTGTATTACATATTTTAATCAAATTTTTTTTACTGCAATTAAACATTTTACATCAACTTGTGTAATTACACATAAATATTTAAAATAAAAATGAAATCTATTTTATTTTTAATAGGAAATTAATCATTTTTAATTATCAAATGTTTTAAATAACTAGTAATGAGTATTATCTTGAGTAGCGTGAATCATTCGTTGTACTCTGATGCAGTTGGTCACAGTTGAAAAGTCTTATATTAGGTGCGGCCGAGGATCCTGCTCATGAACTCTTAAATACATACAAACATATATACAAATACGCATGAATACTAATTTACTACAGCATACACACACACACCAATACGTAACAGACTATTTGACGTGAATACAAGAATTGAACGTCAAGAATGCATGAAGCCAGACTAGATATATAAAGTTAGCGGAAGTGTTAGCAAATGTATATGAAGTATAGTTATAATTTAAATATTTATCTACGCATCTTTGCTTTCACGCAATTGCAATCAATCTTGAAATGTCTCGTACATCAGTTATTTTTAAAATTTTTTTACCATACTAATAATTACTATTACTATTGTTAATGTTATTGATTGCTAGTATACAGCGCAGCATATACAGTCAAAGTGGGTACATAAAATTAAAAAATGCCCAAGTTATCTCCGGGGAGGTATATAAATAATAATAATAATAATAACAATGAGAAATGTACTTAAAGAAAGCAGGTAAATACTCATCTGTAAAACATTGATACCTTCCGGCTCTCGCGGAGTTTTATGATTAAGAGAGCGGAACGAAAGTTATATGACCTTATGACGTGGCATTAGGATCAATGATCGCCAGGCAATAAGTATTGAAAATCAAAAAATCCTTTGTGCATTATGCCTAGTTAATAATGGCGATAAATATGTTATTTTTATTTTTTTTTGTAATAAAATCGTTCAAATAACTTTGTTTTACAATTATTACTGTACGTTATTACATTATGTTTTATAAATAAAATATAATTTGTAGCAATTTATCAAGAAGTAAATTTATTTTTATAAATTTATCAAGTCGGGATAAGAAACAAGTTGAATTAAAAATAATAGTAATGGAGAGAAATAAAGTGCGTCCGGGGCCACCGTGTGAGTTATTTCGCAATCTTAATTAATAGCTGATTCAAGTTTAAAGAAAGATTTAAAGATTGGCCAATTAAGCGAGTAAAAAGGTTAAAGTGTGTGTAAAAAAATAAATAACCTAGGTTTATTTAGAAATAAAAATAAGTTGTGAAGAAAAAATAGCGTGCGTGCGTGCGGTTTAACTTTCGGCGAAGGTTAAAATTACGCAATCTTTTGTTCCGCGAATGGACTGGCGAATTTTATTTAAACAAAGGGGCTGGATAGAGTATAGAGGACAGGACAGGATTGTTTTAATTTACGACTGGAGACAGAGACGAGGAATTTTAAAATAAAATCATGACAATCGAAATATTTCATCGCGTTTCGTTTATTGTCGTTTCATGAATAGGAAATATATAAACGAATAGAAAAATAATAGCAACACGCTGTTAAAAATTGGGAGTGAATACGGATTCTATTTTAATCTACGGAGTTCCGGAGCTTAAAAAAAATAACTCCGCACAAGGAGTGAATAGGGATTTTTTTATGGGCGGAGTGATTTCGGAGTGACGCGGATTTTATTTAAATCCGCATTCACTCCGGTCCGGAGTTTTAATAGATAGATAGATAGATAAATATATTTATTTGATCCCAGAGCCAAAAAATACAAAAAATCTTATAAAATATATACATGTGCATGTTTTACATTTTTTAACAAAAAGATTAATTAATTAATTATTGACATTCAAAAAATGATTAAAACAAGCAGTCTCAAATTCTACAAAAGTTTGCATTGTCGTTAGTTCTGGCGGTAAAGAATTCCATAAGTGCATACCATGAATTAAAAACGAGTTTTCATATATTGATGATCTACATTTTGGTATTGTTCAGTAGTCTTGCTTAATATCTCCTCTACGTAACAAAACAGGCAGAAACTCTAATTTCGATCTAAATAGTTGATTAAAGTTCAAATGCATTTCTTTATAAAATAGGCAAGCAATAAAAAAGTCTCTCCTCGATTTTAACTTTAACCAACCTAATCTTTTAGAATACGCACTGACATGTTCAAACCTAGCAATTTTATAAATAAATCTAACACACGCATTCAGTTTCCTTTGTCATTTAAGTTGTAATCTATTTGTAATATTAGTAAAAGCTGCAGTACAAGTTTTAATACTTAAATAAATTTATATTTAATAAAAACAGCTGTTAATTAGAAACATAATTTTTTCAATAAATAATTCATTCAGATATTAATAATTTAACTTAAAATATTATGTTTTTAATTTATAAAATGTTTTAGTAACACACTAAATTATAATTTCATATATTTAATACATAGTGAAAATATGAAATTATTGAATAGCTACAGTGACATAGTTTTTATGGGAACATTTGATATTTCGGTACAATATGAAATGTTATCTCGTGGTATGACTGATGTAAGTCATACAATAGTTTGATACTCAGTGAAATTATATTTATTCTAGTTTTATTATCAGCTGCTTATAATTTTTAAAAATCATTTCGCGTGAATATATGGAATATGGAATATATGGAAAGGAAGCTCGTAATTATTTCCGTACTCAATATAAATGTCGAAATATCAAAGTATCAGTTACGATTTTTAAAGTTCAAATAGTAATTTTTCTTACATAGACAATAAATTTTCATACTTATCCTGTAATTATTCACGTTTTAATCACAAATAAAAAAATTAACATTTAGAATGATGGTATTTACTGATAACTTTATCATTATATTACTTGTCATTCTCAATTTATATAGTTCATTTTTTTCCGTGTAATTAATATTTTCCGAAACTTCCGAAGGGGAGTGAATAAATAAAAAGTCATCCACTTCGCGTTTACTCCGCAAATTTTTTACAGTGCAACAATAATAAAATCTAAAAAAAACACGTTAGCACTGAAGACGAGTGAGATTTTGTGCGTGTGATGGTTGATTAAATGACAAGAGAACAGGCTTGTTGCTCCACGGGTTACGCTCTTTGGAACTTTAGTCAAAGTGCTCTACTAAACAGCACTGATAGTTCCAGTTCGATAAACTGAAATCAAAATAGCTGAGCATGAAATTAGAATAGACTGAAATTAAAGTTATGTTAGTGTTCGATTAACCATCAAAAATCATCAGATATTGATTAATCTAATCATCTTTTGAAGCAATCTGATCACTTCAACTTCATCTCTTATCACAATTTAATAATAATAGTAATAATAATAATAATAATAATAATAGTAATATCCGTAAAAAGTATTTATATTATTAAATACTTTTAAAGTTTTTAAATAATTTATGTTCTTTAATAATTCAAATTTTGACAGAAACAGTAGAAAAGCATTTAATATTTACAACTTTAAAATGTACTTACTCATTTATTAACTTATTAATTTTACTACTTTTACAATTCTATACCAACTTAAATAGATAACAAAAATTTATGATAATTATTTTTGATTTCATTAGATGTTTTAAATAATTAAAAGTTGAATTCTTATGTGAAAAATGTTAATTAACGAATTCCATTACATAAGTACGAGAAGAATAAAATAATATGTAGAGTAAATAAATATCTGTAACAATTTCTAAATAAAGTAAAAAAAGTATATAATGATTAGTTAACTTAAAAAAATAATTAAAATAATTGATTGCCATTGGCCTAGAATAAAGTCTGAGAAGCGAGGATTGGAAAGGAGCAGATTCCAGCTACGCAACGTGCTCACGCAGTCAAGATCATCTCGGAGCCTTCGAGGAAGCGTTGCTGCTGAAGAAGAGGGGGAGGCATGAGAAGGACTATAAGACGAGGTACCGCGAGGAGGGGAGGAGAAGGAGGAAGATGAGAAGAATAGCAGGTATAAAGCACAAGGTACCCTTTTGCTCGCGATACGCGCTCTCGATGGGACTGGGCATCCAACGGCTCTTCAGCTCACGCGGGACGCTGATCTGTGACCCGGATCCTCCCTACCACAGACAAACCTTTCTTACTCTCTTGACTTCTCTTTTCTTCACCACCGATTTAGCTTCTCCACCACCACCAGCATCGACACTACCACCTTATTCAACTTGTCCTCATCTTACTTGAATTTATTCTCAGCAGCTTATTCCCGTCCTTGTTTCTCTTAACTACATCCAGCAGGACCATCCTCACGCCGGCGCTTCAGCTATACAATCTCGCTTACCGTTGTTACCTTCCACACACACTCGCAATATATTTATACAGCTACAAACTGCATAGCACACACATTGGGAAAGAGAGAAAGAGTTAAGATGCTCGGGTCCACGTACATCCGCAAAGATCTCCCTGTGTGAGCGTTGTAGGTATACCCAAGTAGTGGGAACGCTCTGCACGCATCCAGGATAAAAAACGACGCCACGGTCTCGAGTTTTACCGAATACGTAATTCCACGGTCAGGGTTCAGCCAATAATCTGGTTCATTCCGCGTGTGCATTCACTTGTCTTTCTTTCTTTCTTATTTATTTTTTTTTTTTTTCATTTTTGTTTCTTGTTGTTCTTTCTTCTTCGCGAACTCTTGTTTGACTCGATTCTTATATGTTGTATGTATACTGGGATGAGGTAAAAAGGATAAGGATAGAGAGTAAAGAAGTCTCGTGGGCTATCGTCGAAGAATCTTCCGCACTGTATACGCCGCAATCTTCGCCTCGGGCTTGACTTCATGACCAGGGAAAAGAGTGTTCGTGGAAGGTGTGCGCTCAACTGTACTTTGGGATCGCACAGAGAGCTCTCTTTTTATCCGGATATTTTTTTTCCTTTATTTGAAATAGTCTTTGTCTTAGTTTTAGTCTTATAGTCTTGATGTGTATAGTGTGTGTATGTGTGTGTGTGTAGATAATAGCCACTGTCGTTTCACTACTCATCTCGGCTGTCTTCTCTTGCCTATTCTACTCCCTCTATCTTTCTCTTCACTTGGATGAGTCGATCTCCACCTTCGCGGAATTTACTCAGCATCCAGATTGGATGAGAATCCAAGATCGATCGTTTCTCTCTTGTGAACGGACCGCACAATTCACCTCGTGATCGTGCTGACAGATGATTTAACGATTCTGTACAGTCGTCACGTTTCAATTTCTAGGCTTTGTATATATAGTGCTCTATGTATACCATATACTATACATATATATATATATGTATACCATATTTGCAGTGGGAGGTTTTGCAATGTGAGAACAATATGCGGATGCGTGCAGTCCATGCAATATTTATTTTTCTTTATTCTTTATTCTACATGACTATGGATTAGATGATTTGTAGTTTACGTGAAAATCCGGTCATTTCTCTGGCCCACATTTTTTTTAATTTTTATAATTTTCCATTTTTTATATATCATATAATTATTCTAATTTCAATAATTCACTTTAAAAGACGTCATCTAAAATTATAACGCATACTAGAGAACACTTTGAGTTCATAAAAAATTAAATTTATTATCGCAATCAAATGTCAGTATCTTTATAAAAAAAAAAAACTAAAACCCATTTTTTATGCAAAAAAATTACAATGCGTCTTAAATTAATTTATTTTCTTCTTTAAAGTGATTTATTTCGGTGAAAACAGTCAAAATTAGTGTCATTTAGCAGTCAAAATTTTTTTATGATGACATTTTTCGGTAGAAATTTAAAAAGCACTTCTCTGGAAAAATATTTCTCGCGTTATCAATAATACGATTTTATAAGGCATAATATTCTCAACAAAAAAGCCCATTACATAAAGATTTATAGCTGGAAAACTGTCTGGAACTTAATTTTTTATTACCGTTCCGATAAATCAGTCACCACTTTTCAAGTTTTGACATCATAAAAAAAAATTAAAAAACTATTTCGTAGAAAATTTTATGTTGCAGAACAAAGATTTTTTTATGGAACAAAGTTTTGGCAACGTCATATAATTTATCGCGACTTTTCAAAATTGTAATTAAGTATATAACCTTTGAGATTTTTTTTCCCGGAAAAATCTTCATAAATTTGGTCAAAAATATAGAAAATATATTTGGGACGCC
Source organism: Microplitis mediator (assembly GCF_029852145.1). Classification (NCBI taxonomy): domain Eukaryota; kingdom Metazoa; phylum Arthropoda; class Insecta; order Hymenoptera; family Braconidae; genus Microplitis; species Microplitis mediator. The sequence goes on along the minus strand of NC_079973.1, from coordinate 20,444,473 downwards.
CAAGAAAAAATTTGTCAACAGTAATAAAAATTTTTTATTTTCTTGACTTCAGTGAAATTAAAAAATTCGACGTTTTTTAATTAAATGCATGTTATTTTTATTGTCCAAATTAAAAATTAAGAGTTGATTCTAACTTAGTGTGAAATTCGTTTTTTAAAAAAAATTATTCTAATTATTGTATAAAAAAAAAAAAAAACATATAGCGTGTAAAAGATATAATAGAGTATCGATATACTAGAAACATCAGCTCGTTAAAGTTTGGCTATTAGTGGGTTTCGAAGTTGAGACCGCGAATTTCCTAAGCGAGTCCATTTCGGTCTTCTCACTTAATATTTTCCATTAATCATTAATAATAGAAAAAAAAATATCAAAATAATATCCAATACAGATATAAAAATGACGTATTTGTAAGAATGATTGCACTGTGCACTCAGCTATGAAAAAAAAAATAAAAATGGTGGATAGTAACATGGATGACAAAAGACATGAATCTAGGGTGGATTCGCTACCAAAGCCATACTAAAAATTACTATGGCACACTACTTCCATCGTAATCTCAACCCATAGCTTGTAATAAATATAAAAGTATTCTCTCAATCCCCCTATTCGTCCAATAGCGGACACCGAATAATATAGGTATAGATATACATACAAATATGAATAGAGTGGTAGCGTAAATGCAAACTACTAGAGGCCTAGTCCTCGTCGGATAGGGTGTGCCAGTATATTATTTGGCGTGGCTCCAATCGGCCGCAAGGCTCACTTGATGTTTTTCATCTTAGCGCGGTCCTGTCCCCCCGAACAAAAGACAAACCCAACGTGAAAACGGTATGTGCGCAAAAAGGAAAAAAAAATATATCCAAACCCGAAGCATAACGAAAAAATTCCTCTTGACTATATCGACAATGCGGAATTCATCCACCCATCATTATTTTTTTCTCTCCTCTTTCCCTCTCTTTTATTCTTTATCCTATATTTTTATTTCTATATTTCCTTCATGCTTTTTATTTTTTACATTTGTATATTTTAAAAATATCTCGATAGATGGAAAAATGAGCAATCTACACTTTTGTTCAGCCAGAAGCTAATATAAAGACGACGTATTTTTTCAACTGCATCTAATATTAATATCGAGGTACAAAAGGAATTTATTTTTTCGATATCTACAAAAAAAAATTAATAAACTGGTACTATTGACTCAGAGCTAATTTTTAATGTTGTACGTTCTTTAAAATATTCCATAATTCTATAATTAAATCTAAAACCTAGTTTCTATAAAAGAAGATAAAAAATTTTTTTTTAATCATAGGTTTATGATAACAACAAAAACTTCTTTATTGTAGTTTTTTATAAATTGATAATGTAAATAAATTATGAATTGAAGTGATCCTACCACTTACAAAATAAAAAAATGGCTACTCGTTCTAAAATTATGCGACTTAGTCGAATCATATTTAATATGAGTTCCATTTTATTTGTAGTCCTCCCTAATTAAAAAAAAAAAAAATTAAACTAGCAAACGCTTTGAAAATACAATTTACCCTTCTCGAAAAATTTTGATTGCATTGCCCGAGGTGTTAAATTTACCACCTCTTTTCCTACACGGTGTCGTGTAAATGACTCGATGTAGAAATTTTTGTGTGAAAATTATACCAAATATCGTGTTAAATTTAGGTGGTGTGAATTAAAAATCTTTACACCATCGAACGTATAAATATGTAATTTATGATAATTTCGCGTTCAGAAGAATAATCATAAAAATATTGAAATAGTAAAAGTACTATTTAATATCTGACAAAAATTAATATCAGAATTATAACGAGTAACACGGACTGGTGTAATAAAGTAGGTTACACCGCGTTAAAATGAAACGGATGGATAATTTACGCCGATGATTTTTCACACCGTTATTTCATACTACACGGCCGTGTAGAGCTCTTGGGGACTATTTTTACACCAAATTTTGTACAATGTAGATACAGTTTTGAGGTAATAACACCGAACGGTGTGAAAGATAATACTCATACCGTATTAAAAGTACACTTCTTCATGATTCACATCGAAAAATTTTTACACCGTCAATTCACACAGAGGTCACCGTGTAAAGTCGTCGAGGACTATTTTCACACCAAAAATTTTTTACTGTGTAGTAATTTTTTATGTTTGTTTCAATTTCCGTCAGGCGGCCAATCTGGCCCGGCTTTACTATGACACCATAAGCATTTTAAACAAGAATAATTTATCCGTGTAAGAAAATATTTTCAAACTATAAAAAATATTTTGTCTCTCAAACGGAAATAAATGACAATAAAAATTTCTTAAGACTAATTTCTATAAGTACTTAATGGCCTAAAAATTAAAAAAAAAAATAAGCGTAAATAATTCTTTATAATTTTTTGAAAATATATAAGAATAAAACGCTTACAAAATGATAATGGTACCCAGTGATATAATAAACATAAAAAAAGATAATCAGATATGCCAGGACAAACCGTTACAATGAGTTTGACGCGGCACGGATGATTCTTTGATCGTAGGAGGAGGTCACTCGTGATCGAGAGCGCGTTCCGGGTTCACGCGTTGCCAGCTTTTTTATTGGTTACTGGATAAAACGGCAACTACCATACAATCTATATGTTAAACTAAAACTCTCTTAACATTTTACATTACATTACTTCTCTACTCTTTAGATGCTGCTCTGAGTAATTCCTCGGCTGCTAGCAGCCTCAAGTCCACTACGATATGTCCTATAAAGCGCACTGCGTACTACGGATAGATACACGCTGCATAAATAGCCAAGACGGCTGAGCAAGCCGCCGAGTAGTACTTGAGCAAGAGTATACACGGAACGTGGGAATTGGAGCATTATATACATTGGTAGTTGGTAACAGCAACAACAACAGCAACAACATCCAGAGAAGTACAACTTGACAAGACAACCCTTTTATAAATCACCCGTACATCGTTTTCCTCTGCGGTAGGTCGGTAGCTAATTTATTTTTTTTTTTTATTCAAACACTTTCAAATTGAAATAACTGTTTAATTATTTTTATTACTTTGATAAATTTAAAAAAAATATAAAGTGTATAGTTTATTTGTTATAAAAAATAATTTATAGAAATATGTATTAAAAATCTGGATGGATGCAATATTAAAAGCTCGACAAATTGAAATGAATGATATTTAATAAAATATAAAATAAGCATTTGCTTTTAAAATATCTTTTGAACTCGTGCTTGTGCGTTTTTTTTTATTGCTATTATTTATATATTTTATTTCGTCGATTTAAAGATATGAATGTATAAAAATGCATTTAGCGAATCTTATTGGTTTCGATCATGGCACATGAAGTTATAAAAATCATTATTGCGTTTCCATGGATACCGTTTAATCGTTAAAGTCGTTGGTTATTCGCATTGCGTCACATGATACATTATAAAATGAGTTAAAAAATTCACATATTAATTATCCAAAGAGACTAAAGTTATATCAGACATTTTTCTGTTCTGATTTAAAATAAAGTTCTTTTTTTTATGATTAATTTTTTTTTAATATTTCAAATCGAAATTTATTAATCAACTTATATTTATAAGTTATATGAGATGCAGATTTATTTTTGACACTTTTCCTTATAAATTTTATTGCAAATCACATTTACTACTTAAACTTAAACGAGAATCTCAGTAGTTATTATATTTCATTAACAATCTGATAGACAAAAATTTTTCCTATTTTTTTGAAAGTCCCTCAGACTTCGATCTTCGAGCTCGAAAACTCAATAAAACGCGATGATTGCTCGGCTGCCCAATTTCAAAACACAGTAACTGACAAAAATAAAATTTTTGAAATATGCATCGAATCATGCTCACAAGACCCCACTGGAACTAAAAATACTAAAAAATCGATTTCGAAAAATTTGTCACTTACTGTGTTTTGAAATTGAGCAGCCGTGCTACATTGAACATCAAAATCCTTCAATTAGTTTAAACGATATCGACGACCAAGAGCTGAAAAAATAACATTTTATGTCATTTTCCCCGGATAAATCATGATACAGTAGGACCTCGTTATAAGACTAGCTCGGGGCTGTAGAGGAAAAAATTCTTAGAATTGAGGTACCTCCACTATTGTGCTTAACAGTGTTTGCACCCAAACCTCGCTATAAGACTATCACCGTTTTGCGTTTTATTTATGTATTCGGTTCAACTCTACTCTATTATACCGTGAATCTATTTAATAAATAAACAGAATTTTGTCGTTCTTTTCTGTTAATTAATTATCTGACACTACGAGATTTCAAGTATTCTTTATGAAAATAAATTATTTAATCTACAATCTTTATGTATGTATGTACATTTTATCTCCGATTTTAGTCGTACCGGACGTTAGTCTTATAGCGAGGTTTCGGCGCAAAACTTTTATTGAGTTGTTGGTGGGGAAAGCGTTCCGAGCGAGTTTTAACAAATTGAGGGGAAGAGTCTTATAACGAGGTCTTATTGTATAATGTACTATAATGTGTTTGAGTTTGAAAAGCTCATAAGAAAACAATGGCATACAAAAGTATTTCCGAGCTCGAAGAGCTCGAAAATGTATTCACTTCAATGTTTTCAGTTCAAGGAGTTTTTGGGCTGGCCCTGCGGGGCCAACCAATGCCCAGATTTTTTATTTTCATTTTACGGGAGGATAAGTTATAGCTCCGTTTTGCAGAAAAATCACAGAAACGCGAGCTAATTGCTTACTAAAATGACATAAGTTGTACAAAGATTAAATCAGTATACTTGAGTTGGTTAGGTTATGTGCTTACATTAATAAGTTAATTTTAACACGAAAAGTCTGTTAAATTTTCTGTCAAAATAACAGATTTTATGTGTTTATTTAATACAAAAATTTTTGTAGACCGCTTGCATATACTATATAAAAAAAGTTAATTTTTTCTTTAGCGCTCCACTTGACCCGGCTTTACTCCAAATTAAAAAAAAACCAATTGTCGTATAATGGCGATTAAAATATAGAGTTTTTGGTTTTGCGGTTTATGATCAACGTTACGATAAAATAAAATAGCTTTTAGTACAAAGTATAAATACATTTATATAGAAACAAATAAATAGAATATGTCCATATACACGAGAATTTTATTGTCAAAAAGCGAAATTGTATATAAAGAGAGAACGAATGTGAATTCAGCGATTCGCGTGGCAATTACGAATTCAATTAAACGACAAAATTAAATTGTATGATTACAGAATGACCACGGATTATTGACGTAAATTCAATGCAATTTATGCTGAGGATATAGTTGCTACTCTCGTTGGAAATTTTGTATTATAGTAGTAGTAGCTGATATATCGTTATAATCGAGAGTGACTGATGTATAATATGTACGCATGTGTTTAAATATTTAGTATGGATATACCAATGTATCAATGCATCGAGAGATACATGAAATTTTGCGTAGAAATTCACAATGATAATATACGCAAGCTTGAATTATACGTTCACATCAAGTAACACCAGCAATTAACGGCAAGCGACAGCCGTCCACATAAATCAACGTTAATAACCCCAATCCGGTGCTTACTGGATTGTTTCTACAGTCAGGATAACTCGCGTGCGGCTAAGCAACATTTTCGCCGTATATCGTATACCGGCCAATCCTCGCTTTGCTGTGATGCCAATGTAATACTACTCACAAAATATCCACTGAGAACAACCCTTCCGTATTACTAATTTCGCTGTCAAAACTTACGTTTTCGAAAATTTTTTATATTAACAAACGATTTAGAACAGCGACTATTTAATGATACAGCAGATGCTAATTGACCGAAATCGGACATGGGTGTACCTGAACATCGGAACGTCTATCGCGCAATGAAAAGAAAAAAAGAAAAAATTGAAAATTAAAAAACCTACTAGATGACTAGATTTCTGAGTTGTTTTGCATATATCCATGCAGGAGTTTCAGAGTTGAACGACGGGCCGCTACTTGGCCCAGTACTGGGGAGCCTAGCTTTGGCACACCTATATTGGCCCATGCTTGGCTCAAGATTGGGTACTCATTTCTGTCCGTTACAATGATTTCCCGGGCTTGGGCCAAGACTGGATAACCTAGCCTTGGCCATTACAATGATTACCCGAGCTTGGGTCAATACTGAATGCCCCTGCCTTGGCCGTCTAATGGCAACTCAGACTTGGGCCAAGGTAGGATTACCCAAGTTTGGCTATATCTATGGTTTATTTAAGTAGATCATATAAATGTATCAGTACAACATTAGTAGGTTCGTCCAGTAGCTACCGTTCGGCCCAGCAATCAGAAGGACGGCAGTTCGCGCCCAGAGCCCAGCAAAATTTTCACTGAGTTTTTTCACATCATTTACCTCCCTTAGATAATTTAAACGTTAATGATCATGAGTTCTACGAGGTTAATAATAATAAAATTTTTTTCTAATTAAATTCATTCGTTTCCTCGATGTATGGGCCAGGACTGGCAACGAAGCATGGTCCAGGTCTGGCAACCAGACTTGGCCCAAGATTAATTATCATTCCAGACTTTTACTAAAAACTGGGCCAAGACTGGCTTACAAGCCTGGTCCAAGGTTCTGCAAAGTTGGGCCAAGTCTGGGCCCGTGGTAGTTCCCTCTCTGGGTAAGGTAAGAGACTCAGTACCCGGTCAGGGAACTAGTACTCGATTACTCCATCTATTTGTAAATTTACATCTACTAAATACTAAATATTAAGATTAAAATAAAAATAAAAATAAATAAGTGGAACAAATCCCCTTACTATAAACAAGATAATAGAATAGGATTAATCTGATGTAATAGAGTTATCGTGACCGGTATGTAAATTATTAATAAATATATACTTAATTGTGTGTTCAATTGTCGCGACATTAAGATATTAAATGGATTGAGAGTTGAGAGTGTATAGGAAGCTAGATGGCAACCAGAAAGGGGTGATAAAGCGCGTTAAATAGTCACCTGTATAGTGTTGGTTTTTGTACGAGAGTGAGTGCAAGCACATGGATTTCTCTGTGTATACAAATCCGTTCACACGAGTGTGAGAGAAAGAGCTAAAGGTAGTAGGGAGTAAACAGAATTTGCATGGAAACTGTGCTAGTAGGTCGCGCGTTGGAAGCATTTAATGTCCCACTAAATGTATAGATATATACATCGGTAACTGCATCGCATTATATAGGGGCGTAATGTGATCTTTTCAAACATCAGAATAAAATTTACTGTCGTTCTTATTTACCAACCTAGAATATACTTATTTTTTAACTTCCTGCTATGAAAATTGAAAAGTTTAAAAAAAAAGGAAGTTATTGGTTTCGGTCCAATTTGCGAAAATCGAGTTTTTATCAGATCTTGACGTTTAGAGGTCCTAGGAAACTATTTTGACTATTTCCGGTCGTGTGTGTGTGTGTAAACTTTTTTGTCCGACGATATCTTTGGAACGAATTAACTGATTTGAACATTTTTGGCGGCAATCGAAACGGCTTATCAAGACTTAGAACTGATTAGCTTTTGAAGTCGATCGATTAAGTAGATTACAAGTTATACGAAAAATAAAAATGACAAAAAAATTGTGTTTCAAGTTTCTGTTGCATAACTCGTAAATTGCTGGACCGATTCATTTCAAAGTTCGATTAAATCTGATTCTCATCAAACTCTTTCAATTATCGCAGATCACGTGCAAATCGGTCGATTTGTTCCAAAGTTACATTTGACAAAAAATACTTATTTTTAGCGAAATGGATGTTTTTTCGGTCCAATAGTTTTTTGACTTCGAAGAGCTCAAATGTTTACTAATAATAATGTTGTCAAGCTCTCGGAGCGGGAACTCTTGGGGTTGGCCCACGGGATCAACCGTTTTTCAGATTTTTTATTTTAAAACTTTGTAGATTTTAAATTATTAAATAAACAGATATCTGTAGACAGTGAATTCAATTAGACAATAGCTGAATTATAACTTGTATTTCACTCTCTTTTATTGTTAACAAATAAAGTAATTTCGCATCAAAATAAATCCCAAGTACTGTCAGTAATAATAATCATACGAATAATCCAGTAACAAAATACATTATTATATTTCGACTCAATTTAAAAGTTAAATTTAGGCAGAATAAAGTAACTGACATAAATCTAAATTATGAAATTTTTTTTTCCAACGCATAAAAAATAAAAATAGCCAAATGAAAGATGCAACTATCCGTAGACGCTACTTACGGGAAAGTGGAAAGTTGTAAGTTTCAAAAGCTACTTTACCCTCGTGAAACATCACGAGACGTTGGAAGGGTGTATAGGTAACGAAGTTTCTTAACGAGGCTACCCATTTTGTCGACTTAACCTGGTCGATAATTTTCTCCATCTCTTTCTTTGCTTCTTCCTTCTCTTTTTACAACCTCATCTTTAGTATATCCGCTAAGAAGTCTAACACTGTCGGAAACACTTTGGAAGTTTACATTTTTTAAATAATTTTCTATTCCACCAATACCGAACTTACTAAATTACTACTCAGTATCAGAAATATATATACGCAAGTAAAATATTTATTGGAACCGATCGAAGCGAATCATAAATATTTATATCTTTATCTTTATCTTTATTTTTTACTATTCTCATTTCAATTTTTTTATCTTTTTATTTTCTTAATAATTCAGTTGCTTTATTAAACAGTATAATATTCTCGTGCATGTCTGTTGGCCCTATAAATAATGTATCGAGTGTAAAGACGAAGTTGACAGTGATAAAAAATACGATAATAATGTTATATAAAATACAAATAAGTGCGTGTACTGTAGATTTGTAACAACACAGACAAACAACCTCTAGCTGATCCTCTGTTTTACTAACGTAGTCTTGGTGGTCATCGACGTAAGACACATCAATAATTACCTACGTCCAGGAAAATGACAAGACGTTAAAAGATATAGATATAGAAATAGAAAGAGGGCGCGTGAGGGTTGTCAAGCGTGGGTGAAATGCGCGGGTTCCGAGTACGGTTGTCAAAAGCAGTCAGGTAGTAAAACGTCAGTGGTGGTAGCAGTGTAAAAGAGAAAGAGCCAGAGACAAAGACGAAGATAGACAGCGTCAGAGAGGTGGTAGAGAAAAGGGGAAGAAAGAAAAAGAGAGGAGAAATAGTCGTTGTCGGGTCAACTGGGGTCAAGTCGCGCTACCAGACGCGACCTCCCTCTACTCCCAAACTCCGGGACGAAAGACGACGACAACGACGCGCCACCATCCCCTAGCCCACGCTCACAACCCTTGGCCTACCTCCAACCATCAACCTACCCTTCTTCACGAGCCTATATATATATATTACTTCTATATACTATGTCCTTACCCCAAGGATTCACACGCGCGCACGCACACCCGAAGAAAAATGTGCGTCTGGGCATCAAACTTTTTCTGTCTGAGCCGTCGAGTTCGTTCACACCGACGTCTTTTGTTATTCCTTTAACGTTTGGGTTCGAGATAAAATAAACGACAGAAAGAAAAATACACGCTGAAGAAAATATCTATTTCTTAAAGATTTTCCTTTGTTTCGTTAACTTTCTTTTTGCTTTTTTATTTTTTCTTTATTTCTTTTTGGGTTGTTATTTAATTTTAAAAATATTTTTATTTTTAGTATAGAGCCTTAGGTTGTATTGTTTCAAGAAAGAATTTGCGGGGCTTAAGCCAAAGCTGCTTTCGAATTCTTTCGGATGGTTAGGAAAATCAGTTGGTGCACCCGCGAGAGTGAACTGTTTTGTGCTCTCAGTGTATGGCAAATGAGCAAAAAATAATGATAAAGATAAAAGAGAGAGGGGGAACGACAGTGGATTGAGGAAGTATATAGCAAGCAAGTCCGTCGAGAATTCCCAGATCAAGGGATTAGTCGTTGGGATAAACCCGCAGGTTTTACTTTACTCTCGGAAGAGTCAATCTCTTCCTCCACGGGGTTGAATCACCCCCCGCAACCTCCGCTCGATTTACTTTATTTTACAGTATTTTATTTTTTTTAGCCCACGTATTTTCAATTTATTAACGGCCTGGAATTTCAGTGGAGAAGATTTAAGTGTACTTCGAGGTTTCGCTGTTTTTTTGCTCCTGTTGTTGTTGTTGTTCTTGTTTTTTATTCCACTTCTTAAGTTTAATACGTGGGTTGCAATTGGAAATTTTGTTTTTTTTTTACTTTTTACTCCACAACTGAAGAAGTAGTAGAAGAAGAAGTATTTCGAAGAAAATTTTATGAAGCCTGCAGCCGGCTGATCGTCAGACATAACTTATCCCCGAGGGTGAAATCCTCAACCCTCGAAGGTTCGCTCACGCACGAAGCCGAATATATATCCCGTCTGGCTAGAGGTCTAGCTAACTTTCGTCTGAGTTGGGCGGTCTCCATCACTACCAACACTATCAAATTTTAGCTTCTTCTCGGTTTCTCATTTTCCTCATTCGTAGACTTATATATATGTATCTACACACTCAGCTATATATATATAGCAGCTCGGAGTTCATTCACACTAGTAGAATAGCCAACGTCTGACTTTGTTGAACCCAGAGGCGCACGATAATATTTTCGGAATCGCAAAGCCAAAAAGTTTAGGCTTTTTTGGTAACAGTGATAATCGTTGTCTTCAAAGAGTTGTCTTTTCCCTCTGCGTGTACTTACTTTTACTTTATTCGAATAAAGAAGAAAAACAAGCAAAAAACTTGAAAACAAAAAAAAAACTTGCTTGTGCTTCATTTTTCTTTTAAACTTTTCTTACCCCAGTAAATGGGTTAAAACGCCAGTCGACGATAGTCTGGGAAAATTAATTTTTAAGACATAAGGGAATTCAAAAATAGTTTTAACTAAATATTAAATTATCATTTATTTTATTTGATGGTTTTATTATTTTATACGTGAAATATAAAAAAAAATGTGATGGAAAATTTTAATCCACGATAACCAATATCAGCATATAGGTACAGGAATGATGTATGCAAGAGTACATAGGATCTTTGCAAAGGATTTTGAAGCTCACCAATTGGCATCTCAATTGAGCACTCGTCTCTCCAGTATTGATTACCGAATTACTAACCGAGAGTACGTCGCTCGCTAGAATAAGAGAGAAGGAAAATAAATAGCAGTAACGTATATCGTATACAGAGAAATTGGTGAGTTTCTGGGCGTGTGCAGTGTGAAATTCTGTGCGACTATACACAAGTGGTAAACACACACACACATACACACACACATTCACATGTTATAACGACATTTTCCTGTTGGCCGTAGAGTTCAACCTCGGTCCTCTACTAAAGCCTCGAATTCTCAAGTGATGCTTTCCGCAAAGCTTCACAAGCCCTGCCACAACCACTATACCAGAGGCATACCTTTATCCGCAAAGTTGACCGATCAATCCTTTACATATCATTCTAATTAATTTAGAGGACGTTGATTAGTACTTCTGACGATTCGTCCTCTTCTTCGTGATTAGTTCATTATAGTAACTTTTTAGTCCGTTAAAAGTTCAAAATAGCATTAACATAAAGTAGAAATAAACAAAAAATATTAAATCGAAGGAAGAAATGAAACAAAAAAAAAAGGTTCCTCTCGCAGAGAGCAAAAAGATGATGGAAAAAGGGAGAGTATACAGAGAATACTCAAGCCCCACAGGCTCGACGAAATTCAGGACGTAGAAGCAGAGAGGTTGGATAACGGAGATGAGGGTGGGTAGGTCGGTTTCCCGGAATAGGCGAAAAGGTTAGGTCGGATGGGTTTTGCTGGAATGGCGACAGGTCGTTGCCCGAAAACGCAGCACCGTTATTGTCCCCTAACCCACACCCTCTTCTTCATCCTTATTCCTATATACTATATCCTTTCTATGTACATATACATAGATTATATATATATTTATTTATGTATGTGGCTCTACTACTATCGCGTCTCTCGGCGTAGTCACACAGTCTACGCAAACGCACACGCACATATATTTTCCTATACATAGTTTGGTAGACTCAAAGTCTCTTTCTCTCCCTGTACTGACGTTCTTTGTAGGTGATCGGGTGAAAGGGTGAATGTGCGAATATTGGTTACTCTATATATGTGTATATTCATCCTCGTGTGGGTTATTTTCGTTTATTCGTTGGTATATGCAGCAAATATACGACAATTGTGCAACTCGGCAACTCACTCTCTCACGCACCACGTTTATATCCTCTGTGCGATACTTGCAAACGAACGTACCAAGTGTTTTCGGTATTCATAAAATTCATCGTAATGAAAGGAAAAAATACTTGCATAGCTTTTTTTTATTCCTATTCTGTTACATAATTCTTTTTACTATTTTTTTTTTATTAACCTGCATGTATGTAGATATACTTTATCTGATGCATGAAATACATAATTATATAGATATTTCAATGGTTCAAAGTCTTTAATTTAATTATGGGGTCAAAAAAATTTTACGCAGACAGGACGAATTTGGCAGCTAAATGTGAAGGTTATAATTTATGATACTAAAATAACTAAAAAATATATGCGTATAATTTTTTAAGTGATATTTTTGTTGAGGACGATCGATAGTATTTATACTATGCAAAGTAAAGTGATTAAAATACACGTGGATTACCCGGCGTCATCGCAAAACATCTTTAATTTCGGAGAAAGAACGTGCATGAGAATGATAACCGACTAATCAAGTATACAAACGTGGAATAATTTAGGAGGGTTTGCAATGTAACTATTATTAGAACTGTTTGATGAAGTAAAAAGAACATACTTAATGTAGTTGGTTGATAGCTGAAATAACGTTTGACATCGTAAGGGTCGTTAAACGACACGTATTAGAAAAATATTTTCGCTCCCCTTTTACTGAGTCGGCAAACCTAGCGAACTGACCTGAAGGTCTTTGTTCCAAGCCACTTTTTCTGTATCTGTGTCTTTGAATAACCTTTGTGGCCACGCAATGTGTGGCGTAGTCAGAAAACTGTCTTTTCATCAACTTTAACTAGCACTGACAATAAACTACCAGCCCCTTTGATATGTTATATGCATACCTGCCCAGTTTTTGAACGGTCAACTTTGAATACTGCTGACAAATGTAGAAAAACTAAAATTATATTAATATTCCCTCGTTATCCATAATAAAAATAGACAAGGGCCGGCTCGTTTCAAACTAAACGAGATCGAGACAATTTTGGAGATTGTGCGTCACCTAGAAGTAAGAAATTGACATTACATACATCTATGGAATACGTACGTCAATAAATAATTGTGTTTATTTACATGATACACTGAATAACCTAAAACTCAATTGTAGTAACCATTGCTAAATCAAAAAATAAAACGCTGTATATATTTTATGATGTGATAATTTGTAATATAGGGGAAGGAGGGGAAGGGGAAAATGGGCCCCTTAAGAAAAAAATTTTCAAATCCTCAGTTTTTTTTTATTGTTTCATTTTTTTTTAATCCCTTGTCAAGTATTTGACCTTAATTTGTTCTGCAAATTAAAAATAAAAAATTAAAAAATGTGGGGCAAAATGGGCCCCCCTCAAAAAATTTTTATAATGTAAGTTTTTCAGCTTGTTTCACTTTTTTTTTTCTTCTGCTGAGTTTTTGGTGTTAATTTACTGTGTCTATCAAAATTAAAAAATCCTGAAAAATTGGGTAAAACGGGCCCCCTACAAAACTCAATGTATGTTTCTCGCTTGTTTTATGTTTTGAAACTTTTTGCTATGTATTTAGTATAAAAAAGAGTTGATAGTGAAGATTTGGAAGATTTTAGCCCCCCCCCCCCCCCCAACACTTTCCATGTTAAAAATTTTGAGGGGACCATTTTGCCTCAATGTCCTATTTCGCCCCCATATTTCGAGACATCCAAAATTTTAGGGGACCCATTTTGCCCCCCTTCCCTTGCTTTATTATCATTAAAATTAATATTAATAAAAATAATAATATACTGATCAATATGTTCAACAAATTCTTTTATCTAATAGTTGATTCTAATTAGTAAATAATTTCTTAGTTTAAAATTTTGTAGCTTATTTACGTCACTTAATTGAATTCACTGGTATTGTTTGAATGTATCTATAGTCACTTCGTTAATTCCTTTAAATTAATTGATATTAATCCCTTGCATATATTTATGTTAATCATATTAATTTATCACTATCAACTTATTAGTTTGATTTTACAATTAATTATTTTCAATATTCTAACGTATAGATTAAAACTCTAAAATTAGTAACAGCATTTCAATAGCCGTCATATTCGATTAAGATGATTTTTAGCGAAACTGACCAGGCGCTGGCTAGTGCCTCGATTTAAATTTTACTAGGGATAGTCTATGAATAAAGCCATGTAAAGTATTCTATCGTGATTTCCGCTCGGTATCGAAAAAAAATCCATCTACAAAAAATTACAATTTTTTTTTTTCAACTTAAGCTCTTTAAAAAAATATGAAAATATTTCTCCATAATCATATTGATTAAATGTCACACTCAGAAGTCTAATTAAATCATTTAACTTACTACCATTACTATTATTATTATCATTTTATAAAAGTCTTTTTTATTTGAATAAACTTGGTTAGTTTGTTTTCAGCGTTTTATTATTATGATTTTATTTTTTTTTTTATTTTGCTTAATGCACTGTTTCCGGTATACCGCGTGTTGATATTAAATTAAAAAGTTAAGCTAATGCAATAGAGAAACGACCCTCTCTGGCAGAGTGTAGACGAGTAGAGTGAATGGATTATATTTTGCGCATCCACGAATATATAACTGTTTTGAATCAAGAGTGCATTTCATTCATAATGCTTTTATACTCAGAGAAGAACAAAGACGTAATTTTCGTAGCTAATAAATTCACATTTAGGTAAATTCATCCAGATCAACCGCTGTTATATATAATATAATTATATCTTTAATTGACAGACAGTTAATGAGCTTTCTCTTTTTTACTTTAAATATTTATATACATATGTATTTATATATGTACACTGAAAAGAAGATTTATTTGAGCCAAAGATATCGTATAGTTGCATATGGTCGAATAAATATTTAATTGTGAGAAATAAGTGATTTATTTGTGGTAAAGAAATGATTAAATTGATGTAGGAAATGTTAGTTGGACCTCGTGCTTCAAATATATGTTAATTATCACCAAATTTTCCGTTATTCGTTACGAATTTGATATTTTAACCATAAATGAACGATATATTTCAGTCAAATTACAAAATTATTTGAATCAACTGTCATATTTAGTTGTATCAAGGCGCCGTTCATAAAAATACGTTCGCACCTATGGGGGAGGAGGGGATGTAGCTAACTGCGACAAGATGAAACAAGGGGGGGTCGGGGGTCTAAGGAAACATGACGTTCGCAGCTTATCAGACAATTTTGCAAATTTTTCTCTCGGTTTTTTAAAATTTTATTTTTATATTACGATAGAAAGTCATTCGTTCCATATGTGTGAATATATAAATATTTCTATGTGCATAATTGATAGGGGGATTACAGAAAAGAAAATATGGCATAGTGTGACGTAGGGAGGAGGGGGTCTAAAATGATAGAATTTTACCTAACGTATTTTATGAATGGCCCCTAAATATATTTGTTTGTCATTAAGAACAGTGCTGCCAATCTCCGGGTAATTACCCGTTTTTTGGGTAACGCTTGTTTTCCACTGGTTATCCTTATACTATGCACTTGTTCTGTGCTACACTGTACTATATTACTTGTAATTCAGTGTATTGAGCTATAAGTCAACCACCATAACTCAAGGTATATGCCTACTTGCATGATTTTTGTAGTTTCGTCCTGAGTACGTTAACAGACTCGTCAGTAAGGCTATGTTAACGCACTCTTACCTTAGATTGCATCTCTTACTAGTACGCGCTGGCGTAAAACTGTGTTGTGGGCTTCAGTCAGACACTATACTGGCAAGGGAAGGCGGATACCGTTCAAACTACTTGCAACAAAGTGTCAGGTGAGCTGTTGTACACCTTGAAAGTATTAAAATAACAAAAATATGCCAATTTTCACTATTACAAAAGTTCAAATTATTTTCAACTCTTAGTTAGACCTTTCTATCGTCACCGTCCTTCTTACGGTATTAGGAGATTGGCAGCACTGATTAAGAAGTATTCAAAAAATTGCACCAATAAATTGATTTATTTGGGACGAGTATTACTTTTTTTCAGTATATATTCTCTTTGTTGATGCGAGCCATTGAGTTGTTTGCTAATCTTACTACTTACTAATTTGGTCATCTCACAAGCTGCAACAATAATATCATAGTACGAGTAATAGTGGTAATAACGTATACAAAAGCAACTCGGTCAACATTCAACTATCATAAATCGAAGCGATGTAAATTGAATTACGAGATAAACAAGACACAAGAGTACAGTTGAGGGTGTATGCGTATGTGGAAACAACACGTATCTATGCATTGTCTGATGGTTCAGAGTATGGATGCTAGAATAGAAGGGTGTGAAAGTAAGCTAGACAATGCTTGTATGCATATTTATATATATGTGTGCGTGTATGTGTATTTTGTAAACGTGTAGACACGTTTTGTCTCTACCAGCACGAGTTATTTGCAAGGGATAGTTGATGGATAGGTTTGCTCGGTTGGTTAAACCGTACTTTGCATTCATAACGCATTGACATTGCAGCATTTACTGCATCCGTTAACGCGTCAATCCATATCCAGTTTTATGAGCACTACGAAAATTCATCGTCTCTTTCCATGACGGGTTTTACCATAAGCATACCTACACACAATATATTCCTACTATAAAATATCTCTGTACATAACATACCGCCAGCAGAGCTCTGGAAAGCAACCTCTAGCTCTTTAATCCCGACCAACAACAAACGCATTAGACTTTATAGCTGCCAGACGCGATCGTTTCGTCAAAGTGGTTGCAGACGGTGGCCAGACAGGAATATGTACCTGAACTTCCACTAGACTAGAGCCCAGACCAGTTCACTAGCATTTTACTTTTTATTATGGCTCCACGTTGCAAGCTCTTAATTTAATTAATGTCTCTCTAGGTTAATTTTCGGATAAATTATCATTCTCAATAGAAACATTTATTGCCCAATAAAAATCCGTTTTAAAATTTTTATTTTTTCTCCACCGAATCACTTTGTTCCTTTATAAATTGATAACCAATAAGTAATAAACTTGAGCACTACTTGTTTCCTTTCCCATAAGCAACTTTTGTAACCAATAACTTTAGTAAAAAAAGTTAATTAGTTTCTTAATAATAGTAAATTAACATTATTGCTTCAGTAATTATTTGTATTAGGGAAGTAATGGCAGTAGCAAAAAAAGTAAAACAAGTTAGCATCAAAGTCGTGCACTATAAGTTGCTCAACGTTATTACTAGTTGAGAGAGAAGAGTAGAGTAGAGTAGAGTAGAGTAGAGTAGCTTAGAGTAAAGTAAAGTAAAGTAATGTAGAATTTGAGAAAATGGAATCACAAATTGTAGGATTGTCTCTTGGTTGCAATGCTCAGGTCAGACAAGTGTGTTAGCTTGTAATGCGACCGGCCAGGATGTTAGATAGGTACATGCGCATGCACGATTCACTCGCCGGCAAACAACATACAGCATAAGAGCAAATAAGCAACCGAACAACCAAACAACCCAGCAACCAGCAGCAACAGCATCACAAACAGCAGGGAGAGCATCAGAGACTCGACAACGTCTTAGGACTATACCTAGTACTATTCACAGAGGGAGCTCGAGTTGAAATTAAATCAAGCAATTCCAGGGTTAAGGTTACTCTCTCTGCAAGAGAGTAAGTTAGCTCAGGCAAGCAACCTCTAGCTCAGGTTTTCTATAGTATACCATTTGCAAAGGAGGTCGGCAACCTTCCTACTGCAACTTCTGCTGGCTACATTGCCACCACGTCGGCTTCTCCACCACATCTACAGTTGTTTACAGTCTTCAGCGTCGCGTTCCGGAACGCAAATTAAAGTCAATTAAAGCCTTACGCTTTCAAACGTGATATTGAATGCCCTACGAAGACACACATAAACTCCACTACTCTACACTGCATAAATATATCTCACCTTCTACCTCTCTATACTGTCTTCTCCTTCATGCACACACGCAAATCCACTCCTATACGTAAATATACTACAATTTTTACGCACAAACGACCTAATGCTTGTTATGCATCAGTGCCCATTATGTGTAGACAGTGGACAATACAGTTTGTCGTGTGTTGATGTAAAATAGAGACTAAAGACAAAAGATATACTATCGCAGACAATTACAACTTGGTGGTGGCTGGTAGACATACGACCCTCTACGGATATAGATTACGTCGTTGATATATTTATTTAATAATAGTTACGTGGTGTAATCGGCGCAAAAATATTCGCATGGATGAGTTGTGTCGAGCTCAACAGCAACGCTTCGCATGATCACATGTTACTAAGCTATATCGCATTTTTTCAATGCAAACAAACTGATCACACCAGCAGTTGATCGACAACAATAGCTGCTGAGTTTATATAACTTTGACTCTTACGCTTACACCGTAACGAAATTTTGAGTCCACGGTATGGTGTGAATGATTTGGTGTTGAAATTTTCGATATTACCGGTGAGAAAGTTACACGACGTACGGTGTTAAATTTTGGACCGAGTGAATTAGAACGTTTACACTATCAATGGTGTAAATGTATGTTCTTTATTTAAAACTATCGATCACTGCAACACTAGGCATTTAATTTTTATTTTAAAATAATCTAGATCAGTGATAATAATTATATACTTGTGCTGTAACTTCTGTGTTAATTATTGATTGTTGACTACAGATTATAATATCGGACAATACTCCGCTAATAACACCAAGTGATGTGAAAGATAACACTCATATGGTGTTAAAAGTACACCGCTTAATATTTCATACCAAAAAAATTTCACACCGAGCAGACCGTGTAAAGTCTTCGGGGACCATTTTCATACCGACAATTTTTTACAGGGTACAGAATCGTATTCATTTATATATTTTTGTTATAAATTTATGAAATGCAAATGTTTGCATTCAATTATGTCTGTACACAATCAATCAAGTTGAGTTGCTGATAATTTTAATAGATCGGCTGTTATTCGTTAAATTGTCAGACGATAAAACTCTTGGAGACAATTAATGAAGAAGAAGTAGAAAACCGAGTATATATGATCGAGAAAGAGTATTGTATAATAGTAATATTTAATAAAGTTAATGGGAGTAATTAATGAAGTAAAGTGGAAGGGCGGGAATTATGATGTATGACATAAAATATGGGTATTGAAATAAAGTAGCGATTAAGTAGCATGAAAATTTGACACCTCGGCAATAGAGCAGTGAAACAACAATGGATTATACGGGCACGACGACGGTGTATACGCATATATATAAAGGAATAACAAATGTGTCTTTTGTTAGTGATTGCATTTGTTCCATTGTAATACACGTGAGCAATTTCTCCGCCTAGTTTGCCCGTGCGGTCCTTTGTTGGAGCAAACGCGCGTTGCGGTTAAACGAAGAGCCCTGGAGGAATCCGCCAGACGCGTACATTGATCATCGAATTACTTCGAATCCATGGGTCAAACCGCTGTTAAATTTACCTCTTGCGCCTTCATCTTCTGTCATTATACTTTCAATCTTATTTACTTCAATTACTGGCATTGCTTTGTTGATTTATACGTCTGATGCAAATAATTCAAATGTTACTAATTCGAACGGAATTACTGTATACTGGAAACTAACTAGAACAGAAGAATACGTTTATTATAGGGAAGGGAGAAGCGAAATGGTACTTAAGGAAATGTTAAGTTTTTAAAGACTCAAATACGTTAACTCTTTTTTTTTTATTTTTTAATGATATTCAGAGTGAATAGAAAAAATTGTCATTTTTTGTGGGCAAAATGGGTTACCCTCTGAAAAAAGTGAAAAATTTCTGGAAAATAAATAAATGTGATTAAATTAAATTTTCTTATACACTGTAAAAAATCACCGGGGTCAGTCCAAGCGGTGTAGGTGTTAAAATCGGCGGTGTTAAATTTCAACACCGAAAGTGGTGTGAAAATAATGTCGCCGCCGGTGTAAATATTTTTTATCGATGTTAAAATATTTTACTTTGTGAATATTTTCACTTACTCGATCACTATACTTGTTAATAAATGATATTCTTTATTAATTTTCATAAAGAACTGACATTTTTTGTGTTTTATAATCTTTAAATTTCATACTCCAAGAGGACGCAGTTTACTCCGCTTTTACACCAGTTTAACACCGCCGAATGACGCCTCCTACACCGGTGTAATTTTATTTTAACACCGGGCGGAGTTAAAATGAGTCCATTTTTAACACCGCTCTTTTTACAGTGTAAGTAATTTACATAAAGAAAAATTACATTTCACATAGTTATTGGATGCAAAGGAAGTAAAAAAAAATTCTAATAGATTTTCTCGTAAAACAAAAGTCTAAAAAACAAAGTTTTTTTATAAAATTTTGGGGGCACCCCGTTTTGCCATTCCCTCCCCTATATTTATCTAAAACTTTTGATTAAAAATAGTATTGATACGGAAAACCTTGTAACCTAAATTATCATAAATGTTTCATCATTGATAAAGAGTAGGTACAGAGAAGTAATATGTAGTAGTAAATGTTGACGTCATATGTGTCAGCATAATGTCAGGGACAAATATCACCCAAGCTGGGATCATCTACGGAAGGCTCAACATGTCCACACTGCAAGTCAACAATGTTCGCATTTCATCCGGAGTGCTGGCGTAACACAATGTGGCAAAGCGTGTTCTATGTTATGTACGTATGTATCTATCTCTGTATGTATGTATGACTGTGTGTACGCAGAGCAAGCGAGCAAGTTTAGAGGCAGCATGATCCTCACATATCCACACCAGTAACCAACAACTAGCTATTGCTATTACTGACCAGTAACTTGAAATGCGTGGCATTTACACATCAGATCGATGCACGAATGTGACCATCATACTCTGCCGGGGTGGCTGTATAGGCACGCATCAGGATCACGTTTCAAGCGCGGATGCATGCACCAGTGTCCTGGGGGCATACTTCGTCCAGACACATCCGCGTTACAGTAATACCACCTAAAGCACTCATGTATCCCCACAGTACTTACTGAGTGGACTGTGTGAGACTGTTAGCTGAGATAGGAGGGAAGGGGGAAAAGGGAGTATATAATTGCGGAGGGAGACGATGGAAACGAACAAGTAAGAGAGAAAATACCAAGATGTGTTCTCGTCGGGTCAGCTTGAGGGTCACGTCTGGAATCCAGAGCAACCTCTATATCCTCCCTCTCTCATCTTGTGAGTCCTGTCCATCCTGTTCGTTTGCCTGTTTACCTGCCTCTTTTTCTTCGTTTTCTTATTATTTTTTCTTTCCTCCTCTGCTTCTCTTTCTTCTTCTAGTTCAACATCGCGGTATCCTCGTTCATCTACTGTGCCTCCTACTTCTTCGCGTTTTTTTATATTCTCATACGAGAGGCCAGGGTTCACGGTTATGCGGCTCCGGGACTCGCGGGGGATCTCTTGTGCCTACTGGTCCCCGTATCCACCTTCGCGGTTAATGTGTGTGGATCTTTTATGAGTGTGTAAGTGAGTGGGGGAAGAGTGCCAAGCAAACGAACGAGACCTTGTCTCATCCTCGTCGTGAAGAACGCCACGCGGAGACCCCGAGCAGCATCATCGTAGCACGATCTTATGGTTATGCTGCACAGCTCTAGCGGTCGAGTGACGGCCGTAGAGCGCCATAAATTACTCCCGAGCCCTAAAGGCTTGGATAAATAGGCGTGATCGATTATACTACTCGATATATATATGTATATATAGGTACTTGTATTTCTTTGCGTGCATTTGGCCCTTAAGTTCCTCTTGTTAACGATTTAAAGATCATAATACAATTTACCTAAACTAAAGACCTTTTTAAAAATTTTTATTTTTATTTTTAAGTTGTGATATTCACTTTGTTCAATTACTTTAGTGTATCATTAAAAATAATAAAAATTTCACTTGTCTAAAATGTAAATAATTTATCTGATACTGTTGTTATCATGAATTTTATCGATTCCACGTTTTGAAAATTAAAAAAAAAGAGGGAAAAAAGTGAGGCCGTATTTTTTGATCCGCGTAACGAGAATTAATGGAAACAAAAATGTAGTGGTTATATACGCGTATGAAGCATTCCACTTTCCGTGATTGGCCGACGGCAGTGCGAGTAGAAGAATCGGTGACGGGGCAGATGGAGATTCGCGATGTGCCGCATGTGGAACCGTCCGGTTGGGGGGTCGCGACGTGTTAGGGACGCGCCGCGTGTCAATTAAGTGGCTTTGACCAGTGAGATACGGGGGCTTCTTTCCATACGGATATATGCCCACCACTCGAATACCTTCTCTCTCTCGTCTTTTATTCTTTTTGGCTCACCTTGTCTGTCGTTCCAGCAACACTGCACAGCGCATGCTGTGAGATGGAACAACCACCTATACTTAACATCTTTGGCGATCGTTCGGCGTTCAATGATGTTGGATGTCCGGCGTTGGTCGTACGTGCCGTACCATCCCTGTCGAA
Source organism: Microplitis mediator (assembly GCF_029852145.1). Lineage (NCBI taxonomy): Eukaryota > Metazoa > Arthropoda > Insecta > Hymenoptera > Braconidae > Microplitis > Microplitis mediator. Next base: position 20,421,892 of record NC_079973.1, on the reverse strand, counting down.
TTAACAGCTGCTGCGGAATGGGACAGAGGGTTCCACACGTTCGCGACAAGGCCTGCCTCGTTCTCTCACTGCTATTCTCACTTGACTCGTCCTCGTTGTCGTGAGATTCCCATTACCAAAGCCTCATGTGCTGATACTCTACTCATGTCCAACTCAGTCTCTCTCTATCCCTCACCGTCTCTCTTTTATTCGAGAACCTTCTTCTTATCCTTTGTAGTTTTTTTTCGCTTTTTACTCTATCCGTTTAGGGATATATAAAGGGTATAAGGAATATATATATATATATATATACACACCTCGTTATAATGACCTCCGTGCGGCAATACATACGCGACATTCCTATCCGTCGCAATCCGAGTTTTCTTCGACAGCGAAGGTGAGCAGGTCGACAGGATTACTTGATAATAAATCCAGTTCAAATGCCTTCAGTATCTTTTGACTTGATCATATAGTAAATTGTGCGTTTAGAGCTTGCTTACGTTGTGTTATGTTTCGAAGGTTTATTTTTTTTCAATTATTTTTTTTGTATTTTCTCAATATTCAATATTACATGACAGAATCTAGTAAATTAATTTAATTATTTTGATACTGAGTTAATTATTTTAAGCGTTCCGTTTAAAGCTTTTGAATAAAAAATCTATTTAGGGAAGGAAGGGGCAAAACGGGCCACTTAAAGAAATATTGAGTTTTCGGGGACTCAATAACGTTAAATCTTTTTTTTTCTTTTTAATGGCATTCAAAGTGAATAGAAAAATTTTCAGCTGCGGTGAAAAGAAAAATTTTATTTCCTACGGGGAAAATGGACTACCCCCTAAAAAAGCCGGAAAGAAATTTCATAAATTTGATTAAAATAAATTTTTTTAGAAGTAATTTACATAAAGAAAAATTACATTTAAAAACAATGCTTAATTGTAGTTACAAAAATAGTTTTGGAATGTTCAAAAAAAATTTTTAAAAACAAACGTTTTGTTTAGAGAATTTTGAGAATTATGCCTCCTACCCCGTTTTGCCTCTCCCTCCCCTATTATTTATTTTTTTCTTTTCATCTTTTTTGTGGTCAGCCCGTTTTGTTGGAGAATTAACAAAAAAAAAGACCATTTCTTATTTCAATTGAAAATTTGTTTTATTTTCTTAAAATTCGAAATTTTTTTTTCATCTCTGTTGTTTATAATTTTATTTTGGTTGCAAAGTATCAATAAGCAACAAAGAAAGTGACAAATATCGAAAATAATAATTACGTTATATTTTATTCAATAACTGCATGAAATTGATAGGGTCCTGAAACGTTACAATTATCGAAAACAGTATCGCTCAGAATGAGGTGGAAAATACAAAAGTTTACTGTTGATTCGATTAAATAATTTACAAAGCTATTGCATCACGTATTTTTGATACGATTTTTTTTATTGACAGTCTGCAAATGACGTGTAAATAATAAATAAAATTATTCATTACAGTAGAATAGTTTTACAATTAAATATTGCGTTAATGTACACGTACATTTAATATTGATGAAAAAAAACGATTAAAGTGATACATAATAACAGAGAAAATTACGGGCGAGTGAACAAGCAGGTATTTCACAAACTGAATACAACAATCCATTTGATCCTAAACGATTTACACATTCGATGGTATGGAAAAATCTGTTTTACATACATTCGATCATTTTACATTACGCTCGAATAAATTGTTTACCACCACCCTATGTTTTGTTTGTATGTGGAAATATTTTTATCTCAATTGACTACTGTAATGTTTGTTTGTCTAATACATACCAATTGGCTATACACCAGCTTTCAGTATAACCATTTGTACATGTGTTTAATAAGCTCCGTTTTTAGTTTCTGCAATAGACTAAAAAAAAAAAATTTTTGGAGAATCCTAAAGTGTACACCTCAATTGCTCATTTTTTTTTAAATCATTCCTTTATTTTGTTTTACAATATTAATTTTTTTTTAATTACGAATATTTATTCAACTTATAAATTATCAATTTCATTTTTTCAGTTTTATATTTTTTTAAATGTCCCGCCTATTTGTCTTAGATGTCGCTCTTTTTTCCAATCCTATTGTTACACTAGTGCTGCTGCCAGTTGTTGATGAAGAGAAAAAAGGAAAATATAATAAATAATAACAATAGTAACAATAAAAATGGCAGCTAAATGCCTCGTGAATAATCAGTTGTACGTTTTTAATTAATTACAATTAATGAGAGGGCTCTTTTAGTGATCAAGCTAACGCTAATAAAAAGAAAAATTTGGCCTACGAGCCGTTTCATTCGGAGTTATCGGGATCACAAAAAAATCAGTAAATTTATTAACATCAGGGCTCCTCTCAACTCAACTATTTATTTTAAAAATAACATATTAAGGAAACTACTTTATGTTGCATTATAATTATTCCTTAATAAATTCTCCGGATGATGACATGTTTAAACCTATTTTAATATACTCTAAAAAGTGTATTCAAAAAAGCAGCCTTAGCGCTTTTGCGTTCGAGGTGTGCAAGTGGTAACATATAAGTGCTTTAATAAAAGTTACAAATAAAACATTTAAAATAACGATGATTGATGAAATTCTCGTTAATAAACTGAATGAAAAAATGTGATCCAAACTATTAATTTAGTAATGCATCGTTTGGTATAATTAAACGACTGTTAAACAAAATACAAAGAATAATTTAAAGTCCACGGTCTGAGCAGTGATTTCCCGATGCGAGACTTGAACTGGTGATGGATGATGGGTTAATGCTCGGTTAGGATAGCGTTTACGAACCAAGATACACAGTAGCGAGTAATGGTAGCAGGTACTGCTCATCTTCTTTTCCTCCTCCTCCACCTCCACCCTATCCTTCATCAGGCCATCTGCCTCTTTCTTATATCCTTTGCTCTTCTGGCTCCTCATGTAACCACTCTCATTATAGTTGCGAGTAGTCTCTAAGCCTTGGCCAACAAAACGAGCCCTCGTTACAAACGGCTCTTGCTAAACGTCCAAGAGACCTGACTCCATCCATCGTTCTTCGACTATCTTCACGCTGCATCGCCTTTAAATAAACGAACCCCGCGATTTACCGATGCAAATAAAACACCCGCGCCATCTTTTTTATTCTATTCTCCTTATTCTTAACGTATATTACCTTAACCTTCTGCTACTTCACAAAGTAAATTTCTTTCTTGTAAAATCAACCATAATTTATGTCCAAAAACAAAACTTGCTTTCATTTTTTATTTTATCAATGGCAGTTGGTCTGTCCGTGCGTTTGATTGTCCAATAGTACACATTATCTTTAAAAATATGCAATAAATCAATTCGTTTTCTTTCCAATCAGCTTTAGCGTATCTCAAAGCATGATCCTATGGAGTATCGCAATTAAAATCATCATATTCATGTCCATAAAATAAATTGAAGTTGCATTATTAAAGTTTATGAAATATACTGTCAAAAAATCGGAGTGAATTCGGAGTGATTAGGAATTTTATTTTAATCCGATTTCACTCCGACACTCGGAGTTACGGAGTTTAAAAAAATCACTCTGCATATGGAGTAAATAGGGAGTTTGTTTTTTCAGCGGAGTGATTTCGGAGTGATCTGGGTTTTATTCAAACCCACATTCACTCTAATTCGGAGTTTTAGTTTACTCCCCTTCGGAGTAAATTTAACTCCGAGAGAATTAAATAAATAGACAGCCATCCGCTCCACATTCACTCTGGATTTAATCTGCGTTCACTTCGCTAATTTTTTACAGTGTATTCAAAAAACTCACTGATTAATAAATCATCTGAAACATGCACTTTTGCATTCACTGGCATTTTTTTTATTTAAACACTAAATAATCCAGTAAATAAACATATACATGTTATAAAGTGTTGAAAAAAAAAAATAAAATAAAAAAGAATAAGGACGTGAGGATGATATTTTTCCAGCTACAGCAAGGACCAAAGTGTTAAGAGGTAGGTTAATGTCAGGATGGGGAAAACGACTAGACGTAACTGCACTCGACACATTTCCACGGGGAGCGGTTTTATGCGTTTCTCTGATGCTTGTACTCTATATTACACACACACACACATATATGTATATATATAAATTTAGATATATACCCGAGGTTAGAGTTAGTTACTCTTACACTTGGTAATGTCTGCATGTTTTCACATTGTGTTTACATGAACTCACTGTATACATGACTACATTTATATATATGTATATATATGTATACAATTGTCTATGTAACGTAGATGTGCGTTAATGCATATTGCATAAGCGGTATATACACCAGAGAGTCTTCTTCCTCAATGTATAGAGTAGAGTACGAGTAGTCGTGTACACGTCCACGCTGGAAAGACATAGACGTTTTCAAATTTGTAATGAATTTAGTATGATTGAAAAAAAAAAAAATGAATGTTTGATGTCTACTAACATCACACACATGTAAATATATGTGTGAATATAAGTGTGTGTGTGTAGTTCTAATATTGATGATATGTATAGATAGCATTTTATACGCTAAGTGCTTGAGGACAGGTTTAATCAATGCTCAATCTATTGGAGTATATGGTAATGATTAGTTGCCATGAGAGCTCAAGATACTGATCAATTATGATTTATTTTATTAAATATTATGATATTATTAAAAATCAATAACTAATACAGTTTTTTTTAAATTAATTGAATGTTGAGAAAAGATAAATATTTGGTTGAAGAGTCGTTGAAAATAATGGTATGTTAATAGGTCATTTGCATTTGATGCATTTGATGAAAAGTGACTCAATTATTTTTTAAATGAAATTGATGACCTAAACTTTGTTTGTATTTTGTTTTAATTTTTAATGACGAGGGAAAGGGATTACGTTACGATTGGCTATAATGTAATTTATGTATTGGAAACTTTAAAATGAATGATTAATTGTTATTAACACTTATAGTTATTAATAGAGATTTGAAATTTATAATATTGTAATTAAATGAAATATATACTGTTAAAAATATATTGTAGCTCAATAATTCAGAGCAGTACCGATCAATGCAGCTAGTGAAGCAATCTACATAATACGAGTGCTATAAACGGAATCCGAGGAAATATGAGAAATTATGTGCAGCTGAGCCACTTACTATTGATTCACTCAGCAATTTTTTTTGGCATTTACGTAACACAATACAGAGGGTATAAGATAAAAATAACATGATTGGTCTAAAACTAGTCAAGTGATAGAGCGAATTAGAGAAAATCCATAATTATTATTTGTTTTCTTTTTATGAGATTTCGAAAGCTCTTTTTAAAATCGAAATTTTGGATTCTACTGTTTCATGAGTCACTCTTTTTAGACTTTAGTTTACGGAGAGCAGTTTAGACCAAAATAAAAAGATCTCTGTTAGTCAAAGAATATTGAATTAAAAAATTGTACTACAATTATTTGATTAATTAGCAAAAAAACATTTGAAAATAATAATATTCGGTATAGTAAAGACTATTTTTATTCAAAGGTTCTGTGATAGAAGAAACATGAGAAAGTTTAAGTTCCGGCTCTTCGACACTTAATTGCAAATTCAAAACACAGAAACATAGTCAATTTGTAGTATGTTAAAATGTTGGATAATTAATTAGATAAATGCATGCCCGGACTGGTTGGTGGTTGCACTCAGAAACTTAAATAATAGGAATTACTATCTAGTTATGGTAAAAATGTTACCATCAATCCGATAGTAGTAAATACTATCTAAATGATTATATAAATCACCTAGATTGTAACATTCACCATATTGATAATAATTGTTAAAATCTAGATAATTTATACAATAATTTAGATAGTATTCACTAATATCAGATTGATGGTAAAAATTTTACCGTAACTAGATAGTAATTCCTATTATTTAATTTTCTGAGTGTGGGATATTTAAAAATATTACATTATTTTTATTTGTCACAGCACACATTACTGGGTTACATTAAATCGTTGGTTTAATTTATTTAATACTGATATATTTCGAGCTCACTATTATTAATAAATTGTATTTAAATTGAGTAAGTGAGCTCGAGTAATTGATAAAAATTATATACATTAAATAAGTGCTGTCTCTAATTGCTGTGAGTACAACTGCGTTTGAATTTGCAGTTGTAATTACGCAACATAAACATAAAAATATGTACCTTGGAAGGAGACATGCATTTTTATTAATCATAATTATATTTATAAAAAATAACAAAAATAATAATTAATAATAATCATCATTTGAAATCATGAATGCTCAAGTTATTAAATAATAGTCTTTGAAGTTCTGGCACCGTTCCACCCTAAGTAATAGTAGATAGTAAAAAAATTGAAAATAAAGTTTTAGTTATAAGAAATAAAATTTGAAAAGTGTAAGTTCGTGGTATTGGTGCCATAAAAGCTTTGCGTTATGATATTTGCAACGTTATGATTTGCCGAAAGTCCCGAGTAAATAAGACATTTTCACCAAAATGTAGGTCTGGTACATTATTTATATTTATAATCCTCAAATAAACACTGGGGTTTTTATGAAATCCTTTTTATTTATTACATACACTATTTAGAAAAGCAAAACAAAAAAATTTAATTTACAAACGTTTTAGAGAAAATTTCACCACAAAACATAAAATTCCCGCGTATATTTTTATAAAAATTTAAAAAATGAACAATGAGTCGGAAAAACCAGCATTAACTTTTATTGAGATTCATATAACACAGCAAAGAGAATGAGTATGAAAAAAAATGAAAAATAAAAAAAATGAGACAATTGTCTAGAGATTTAGAGAGCGACTCAGCGTTTTCTCAAGTGCCTATATATTGTTCTGGTAGAGAGGATCTATCTCCATCGTGCGTGTTGGTTCGTGACTCGGTTTGCTTTCGTCCTTCCATATCCATGCATTCCACTGCACACATACATGCTCAGACTGCTCCAGAGTGCACATCACATATACATATACGCTGGGTTTTAGTTTAGAAGCTGGGTCTTAGGTACACAGACTCACTGTTTCTCGGTACCCACCGAATGCACTTAAGTGTGCTCCAGTACTCAGTGCTGGTCACGTTGCAACCCTTTCTCTCCTTTCTCCTCCTTGTTCTTGGTACCTCCACTCTCTACTAGTAGATCCTAAAATGCAAGTGCCAGGACTTGGGTACTTCGGCGATGAGTGAGCTACGTGGTTCGGAAATAAAGCACAACTTTAAAAAAAACCATCACTATCATCGTCAGAAAAACAAATAAAGTAAAACCCAAAAAACCACAAAATAATACTGGTTATAAAACTAATCCAAGTGTGAAAAGCTTTTTTCACTCAGAATCATAATCAACTTTTCAAAGCAATAAAAATAAAATAAAATAACCGCAGAGTTCGTAAAAAAAAAAGCTCTTGGTTTAATAAAAGTCGATAACAATCGTCTTCGTAGATGAAGAGGACGCAGCTAGAAATTTTGTGTTAAATTCAACACAAATCGTGTGTTGCAAACGGTCTACACAAATGTTTGTGTCAAGGCAGTATTCTACTTTGAACGCTCGAAAAAAAGGCTGTCTTCTATGAAGTTTTAATAAGATTATGAATAAAGATATACAAGTAGGGTTTGTTAGGTTTAATAAATACCCTATCGAAATACATTTAAAAAAATTTTTTTTTATATTTTATACGCTTTTAACATACAAAGACATGATTCGAATACAACGCCTCGATTAGTAGGTAGGTCTGCACTTGGTGTTAAAATTTTAAAAATAGACAATCTGAAACAGAAAGTTTTTGAATTTTTAGATTCAATATATCACTGGGAACCGGCTGAACTAGGATTTTAGATGTAGATGCAAAAATAACAAAGTGGCGGTGAAAAAAAAAATAAAGCTATTTTTTTTTCTTTTCAACACATTGTATTTGTGTTCATCTTTAACACAAATTTTATGTTAAATAATTGAACACATAAAATCTGTTAATTTGACAGAAAATTTGTGTAAATTTAACAGACATTTCGTGTTAAAATTGAATAATAAATATAAACACATAACCTAATCAACTCAAGTATACTGATCTAACCTTAGTACAACTTATGTCTATTTAGCAAGCAATTAGTTCGCGTTTCCGTGATTTTTCTAAAAAACGGAGCTGTAACTTATTCTCCCGTAAAATGAGAATAAAAAAAAATCATTGAATCTGATCATACACGGAAAGATCGGAACCCGACTGGTTACTGTTCTGCACCGTACTGAGTCGGGTGCAGAACAGTAACCAGTCGGGTCCCAATCTTTCCGTGTAAAAATATGAAAGTTATCTATGATTATATTTATTTGTAAATCAATTATAATCCAAGTTTCCTTGCAGACAATGCTACTACAATGCTTTGCTTGGTTACAGTAATGAAGAAACGCGCGGGAGTGTTGGGCTAAACAACACAAGTTTTGTGTTAATTTTCGAATAACATAAGAAATGTGTAACGTTCCAGAGCTTCTAATCATTTAACATAAAAAATCTGTTAAAGTAAAATAACACAGCCGGTTTGTGTTGAATTAACAGATTTCTGTGTTGAAAATTAACACAAAAAATTTAACCAAATAATTTTTTAACACAAACTCATAAAATTTCTAACTGTGTAAGATAACAGATTAATAAAAATAAACATAGAAAAAAAATAAAGGAAGTAAAAGCCAGCAAGTTCAGGTCTCCTGCTACGCTGCCTCAAATGCACTGTAAGTACAGCCTCCATAATTATTCAGCAAGGACCCGCGGGTCGACTCAGGTTATCTTGGCACTCTAGGATCCCGGTTATCTGTCCTATTCCTATTTCTCCCATTCCCACCCCAGTTCCCACTTCTATTCCTATTACTATATACTCTAGTCGCTCTAGTCTCGATTCCTCTTTTCTATACTCTACAACCACTCTATCTCTTGTTTGTTTCTACCCTCAATCCTCAATCGTCTGTCCTCTTTATTTGTCTTTACTTCTCTTCCCGGTCTCTGCTCGTTCGTACGGAGCTCTTAAGCGACGTATTCAGGTTTTCTAAAGTCTTCCTTCCTTCGCAGCCGTATTCACATCCGGATCCAATTTCAAGCTCCTCTCTTTACTCTGTCATTAAATTGCAATCTAGCTTTGATCTATCAGGTCCAAGTGAAAGTTATACGGCCGAGCCTCGAGTCACTTAACGAAAAATGAAATATATTACTTATATATATTTCTATCAAATAATGAAATATCATATTAATTTGAACTGTTTTTTTGTTTTAATAAATAAAATTTTTTGTTGACGGTTGAAAAAAAAAACTGAAATTTAGTTAGTGGTTAAGAAGGTCAACTGAATTAACGACGGGTTGTTTTTATTACAAAAGAAAGAAAATTATGACAACGTTCTACATTAAAATATATGTAGGTATATATGAGGTTGTATGTGCACTGTGATATAAAGAAGAAACCCAGCAGTAGAGTAAAGAAGAGAAGTGAAGTGAAGAGTAGGGCAGAGTGAAGGAGAGAAAATGTACCAACTAGTGTAGCTAGTGCAGCTTCAGAGGTTGTTATGTGCTGGTTTGTGACTTTGTACAAGAGAAGAGAGTAGAAGAGACCAAGTTGGATCTCTACTCTGGACAGCTGCGACAATAGCTGGTACGATGGCTATGCGTCTGCGGACGTGCCCCATTTCCCGTTGTTGGTGGCGCACATGAAGAAAAAGAAAGAATAACGAGAGAGAGAAAGAGAGATAGCAATGAAAGGGTTAGCTGGATGTACCCAAAGAGCGAAGAGTATTGTGAAGTTTATGAGAGCTACGGGGGCATGGGGATGGGCCCGTAAACGCGTACAACCGATAGAAGGCACGTAGACGGTGCAGAGACTCCAGCTGCGCCATGTGCGTCGTTTGCTGCAAACGTGACGTTCTGACTTTGAGTTTCTCTACCCTCTTTATTCTATATTTACTTCTTTCTTGCCCTCACTCTCTTTACTGTGAGCTCATCTCGCTTTTGCTCTTTACTGCGATGCTGCCGCGAGTGCCGAGCTTTTCTTCTAGTACTGTTTTTTTATTGTTATTGTTGTTTTTTTTATTTTTTTTTTTTCTGCTTACGAGAAGACGAACGGATATCGTCAACGTGATGATGAAATGCAATAAATAATAAATATTTTTATTTTTGAATCCAATAATACTCGACCAAGATATATTACTTGACTGAAATTAATTTAATGAAAATATTTATTGGATTTCTGTGTTCCCAATTTTTACTCTAGAAATAAAGTGCCTGGAAAAAAATTAGGAAATTACTTTTAAAAATATTATCTACTTAATATTTTTAAAGTGATTACAAACCTTTATGGTACTAATCGGTCAAATAATTGGCGAATTATTTAAATAAAATAATAACTTTTCATTTCTTATGTTTAGGAGTATTAGATTATTGACTGTACGGAGAGAAATTTATGGTAACAATTACAATATATTATGGGAATGATTCCCATAATGCATGGTAACCGGTTTTTTGAAATGTCGATTATAGGAACGGCAACCATACATATTATGGTAATCATTCCCATAATATTATGTTAACCATTACTATAATATTATGATATTAGTTATCATATATTATGGCAATAATTTTTATAATGTATAGACAAGATTACCATACCATATGGTGATGGCTACTATAAGATTATAGTAATGGTTACCATAATGTTATGGTAATGGTTGCTTTAAAATTATGGTAATACTTACCATGATATTATGTGAATGGTTACCATGATTGATATAGGGCTTATTTTCATATGCACTTAGGAACCGTTACAATGTGGTTATGAGATTTGTTCCAATTTGCTTATGGGAACTATTCCTATGAGTATGGTAATCATTACAAACTTCACACATATACGTGTGTTTGAACGTGTACTTGGCGCGAGACACTACCGTGTCTCCTGATATTTCTATTACCATTCGATATGAGAACTGTAACCGTAATGATGGAAACGATTCCTATGAATATGGTAATCATTACAAACTTCACACGTATACATGTGTTTGAACGTGTACTTGGCGCGAGACACTACCGTGTCTCCTGATATTTCTATTACCATTCGATATGAGAACTGTTATCGTAATGATGGGAACTTTTCCCAGAAAGCATACTTCCGTGCTTAGGAAAAGGGCAGTAATTTCTCTAACTGCCTTTTTATCTTACCAATGTTAATTTAACATTAGTTAAACAGAAAAGCAGTAAATGAAGTTACTGCCCTTTTCCTTATCACGGCAGTATAGGCCTATATCCCATAATTCCAAGTAATTATTACCATAACGGTATAGGATGATATTTCATAAACGTACTAGGAACGGTTACTATAAATTTCACTTTGTGTACCTTTTATAAAAAAAAAAAAAAAACTGAAGTATGTAATCAGATTTCATAAAATTAAAATTTTATTTTAATGAAGCTCAAGACTTAAATACGGATATAATTTTCTTCTGTACATATTTATGACTTCATTTATGCGTTAATTCTAGTGAGCTAAAAAAATGTTCTGTTGATGGGTAGTAAACATTGAAGTTGAAGTTTTCAATTTTTGAAACCAAGAAAAGAGAAAAGAAGAGATGAGATGAGATGAGAAGAAGAACAAACACTAAAAGTAAAGATAGGAGGACAAGAATTACTAGTTTGATTTCATGCTCGAGCTGCTTAGCGATGGACACCTTGGGGGCGTACTGTGGCAGAAACAGCGGGAGATCTGGTAATATATGTATATAAGATCTGTATGGATCGAGGAATATACGGACATGTATATAAATGTTTATATAGCAGTATATATTTATAACTGAATGTATGTATTGTATATGCATATGTATGTATATAGGGTTATAATTGTCAGGGGAGAAATCTCACTCACGACACTCGAGAAATTGCTTAACAATTTCCAAAGTTTACTTTACGAGAGATATGTCGCTAATTTTGGGATACACTATGATTGCAAATTATTCTGGAATTCAATTATTACCACTCGGGATACTTTGAGTAAAGTCCAGTCTAATATTATTATCATTATACTCAGGTAAATTTGTATGCAACATAATATTTTGTCAAGTATTTCAATGATGTTCTGCATACATATGTATTTTCAAAAACTAAATAGTTACAGTTATAATGACAATAATTTTCCAAGTGATTCAAATAATTTTTGCCAAAAATTTTTTTAATTCCTCAGTAATGGAAAAATTAGTTTAGAATTTGTTTAAAATTACAAATAAATTATGTAGAGTACAATTCAAAGTAACTGACTTGTAGTTAATGTATGTAAAGAAATTACTTAGATACGGTTACTTATGTAGTGACCTTTTCCTTTTTTTAAAATGAGCCCACACATATACGCATTAGACGTTTAATATGTATGACACATATGTCTATGAAATATGTATGTAGTGGCTACCTCGCTGTAAATCAAATATTGGGGAGTCATAATTTATAAATTTTTTTAAATTTCCTTAACCTTCCATTACTTGCCCTATGAATGTTGTGCCGTCCTATCAATACTCAACTTATGGTGATTGTTTGGGTGTAAGTGAGATGCTAGAAAGTTGAGGTGGGTAGTTCCGGACCTGTATAGTTCCATGAACTATGTCTTTTGTCGGATACGTCCGATCGTTCCTCAAAATTCACTTTAGTATACTCACTAGTTCTTTTTTGTCCACCACTGCCGTCATTACCAACAAGCAGTAAAGCAGCAGAATAATTTTTGATTAGTGATTTCTTATGGAACTTTGAGTTGAACATCAATCATAATTCATTCTCTATTTAGTATAAAATAATATAGTTCGCCGTGATAATGCCTCTTAAACACATAGGTCGGATAGCATAATGTTGTGTATACTAGAATATTTCGTAGGTCTACATTCTAAATACTGAGCCTTCATGAGAATTAAAAACATTAAGTAGTTCCACGGATATGATTCCAGGAACTAGATCCTTTTCGCTCCGGAGACATTCCAGGTTCAATCCGGAATGTTCCCGGAACTACCCACCTCTACTAGAAAGAGCGCACTCTATTCAAATGAATCAGTGAACAGTGCTGCAAATCAGTGAATATTCGCTGCGAATCAATTTCAAGTATATCACTGATTGAATCAGTGACATACGTGGGACTATTTATGCAGTGAATATTCACTGATTGGAGTACTTTTTACTGATTCATTTTATGAGAATAGGGTTAATACTAAGAAACTAAACAAATCTTTACAATATTTTAATTTTTGATAATGATAAATTAATTTTAATTAGAAAACTTTTGTCCCGAATCCACTAAAGTAATTAGCATGAAATTATATTTAATATATGAAAAAACAAATTAAAGACACGGAAATTGAATAAAAAAATTGTATAATAATTTGATAAATTTAATGAAATAGAAAAATTAATTATTTGAAAATGTTGAAATCAATGATTTGAAAGTTTTAAAAACAAAGCCAGCCAAGTAATTGTAAGTGCATAATCAAATAATGAACAAAGCGTAGGTAGTAAAGAGTTTCAAGCGATTATCGAAATTACACAAACATGTTTAATTTTTTTTTCTTTCTTTCTTTCCGTTCAATTATTATTACGAGCGATATTGAGAGAAGTGGAGTACGACATGTGTTCACTTTGTCGACAAGATAATTATAGATTTGACAGTTCAGCCTGACAAGCTATGAAACAGACTGATAGAAGTGTGTCACAGCTTCGAGCTCAATGATCCGCTTGATACTGTGTCTCAATCTCCTCTATATCTATATAAATATTTCTAATTCTTTTTCTTTTTTGATAATAGATATAAAATGGAAAAAAATAAAAGAATCATGTAACGTGGAACACGGAAGCTACTGATATGTAGCCACAAGAGAATTATCGAGGTGTTACTAGATTATTGTTCATCAATGTAAATATGGATACTCGATTAAACGCCTATTATTTCCGGAATAAAGATCTTAAAATGTATCTATTGCAAAGAGTGTCTAGTGATAAAAAATTTTCCGACTCGATGATTCAGAAACCAGTGGCTAGATTGACAATTTTAAAAAATCACTCATTAATTCACTTATTTTTTTTTTCGTTTCATTCATTTCTCAAAATATATAAACGAGAGCTGAGAATATTTTACTTTTTATTTCGAATAACTTTAAATTCAATTGACGGTATCCAGAGCTCATTTTTCAAAATTTCATTTTTTCAAGATATTCTTTTCTTTGGCGCAGTTATTTCCAAATCATTTTGCTTATATTTCTGTCTAAAATCTACACTGAAATCTACATATTTTTTCTTGGGCTTTACTCGAGCCGAGACAAGACAAGATTGGGAAAGTCTTGTCTTGATCTCGAAAGCTTCGATCTCGTCTTGATCTTGACTTCAAAATGTAAGCCTTGCATCAATCTCGAAAAATAAGTTATTAATAATATTGTCTTGTATTGTCTTGTCAAGATCTCGTCTTGGTCTTGAGTAACCTGAAATTTTCTTAATATCAATCATAATTCGTTATTACTTGGAATTTATACAAGTATATTAATATAGGTATAGATATGTATATACAGTCGTATTAAGAGTAAGCTTTATCGATACCAAAAATACTGTCATTTAAAATCATCAATAAGCTATAATAAAGTCAATAGTTATAATCTTTTTAAAAGGATGGAGTCTTATTACGAGCAATTCTTATATCGACATTCTAATTAGCAAATTGTCTAACTTAATATTTTTTAGTAGGTGATTCTGTGCAAGTTTCAGATAGTAATAATCAGAAAAAATATTATTTGAGTAACCTAGACACAAATATTATACATATAATAGATATGGAATTGATTTTTGGAAAAAAAAAAATTTTTTAATTACTTTTGTTTCGTATAAATGGAGGATTTTCTGAAATGGAGTTAGACGATTTGCTAATTAGAACGTCGATATACTTATACTTATTGCATTTTTATGTCTTTTCAAGACTTAGCGAGATGTTTTTAATTATATTGGTGTTGGTCTTGAATCGCGATCTATAATATCGTCTTGGTCTTGTCTTGACAAATCAAGACGAGGTCAAGACAAGACCAATATAATCTCGATCTTGAGTGAAACCCTAATATTTTTCTGAGTACTCTATTTGTCTTACAATTGAACGAAAAAATTGTTCTAATGGAAAAAAATTTTCCGTATTTCCTCTAAACATGAAGAAAATCCAAAAGATGAGATAATGAGCAGAATAATTTTATTAATAATATAAAGTATAGGTATCGGCTCATAACAATGAATCTATATGGGAAATACGAACACATGATGCATGATTTACATAAATTATATTTTTATGATTACACACTCAGTATTAGTTGTAATATTAAAAGTATTCTCTTCAATTGTGAAAAACGGGAAAATAAAAAACATTAACGGAGAATCAATTCTTCGACTCGGGTTATTGTCATAACAAAATAAATTTGTAAATAAAAAATAATTTTTCTGTAAAATGTCACTCGTTTATTAGTGTTTCTGATTTTCAAAATTATCAAAGTTGTCAAAATCATTTAGTCGCATATTTTATAAATATATTTATTTTACACTCTTAATACTCTTCTATACTTTGTTCTCTAAAATATTTTTCCAGCATAATCTCATTGTGAGATTACAATATTACTGGTAATTATTAGCAAATGGAACGAGTGAATTAAATTTGCAATATTGTGAAAGACTCACTGAAGTTAATTTGATATCACCACTCGACTCTCAGTGTGACTGTACGACTTTTGCGCGGCGTATAAACGCGTTCTTGCTCGTGACTTATTATTACGCTGTAAGCCGCCTACGTATTTACTGAAGAAGACACAAGGGAACAAATAAAACCCAAACTGAAAAAGAAATAAATAAAATGTTTATTGCTGTACACCTCAAGGTGCCAGTGTTGGACTACCGCGTTGCCAATTTATCTAATAATTATCTCCGTAATTCTTTTTAGTGGGAGGTCAATTAATTTACAATTATTCTCACAATCATCATCATCAATGATCAATAAATAATTCAAACTAGCCATTTTTGATTATACCGTAAAAAGAACGGTGTTAAAAATGGACTCGATATAACACCGCACGGTGTTAAAATTAAATAACATGGGTGTAGGCAGTGTATTTTGGCGGTTTTTAAATACCGGCGTTAAATCGGTGTAAAAAAAAATTCCACGTATAGAAATTAGGAAAAAAATGTATTAAGTAAAAAAATTCGCTAAGTAAAATATTTTAACACCGGAAAATTTTTTCAATACTGGTAAAAAATATTTACACCGGCAGTGGTATCATTTTAACACCGCTTTGGATGTTAAAATTTAATACAGAAAATTTTAACACCTACACCGCCTGGACTTTTTTTTACAGTGAAAAAAAAAACAGTTTTCCTTTGATAATAAACATTTCCGTGAGTTTATTTATTAATTAAGCAGCGCACTTAATTTCTCAAGCGGGGGAAGAGGTTGTCAAGTGACTTTTCTATGATTTCAACGAGAATTGATAACGGAACAAACGTTTCCGGGTTTTAATTCACACAAGGAGTATAAGCTAAGAGCTAAAAGGAAACATTTATCGACTTTCGATGTTTGTATTTCATGGGAATGCTCTAGATAACTTATCCACTGTAGTCGCAATGTCCGAATCCATTTCTCGTTACGATCTATAACTTGCCATCTCGATCCTATCTCCTACTCTAACTACATATATATTTATATTTATACTCATATTTATTTATTTATATAGATAGATCCGAAGAATAATAAGTATAATACGAGAGTTGTTGTGTTTTATTGACATTTATTATTGAGATGACGCTTATGAAAAATGTACTCTGGTTATTTTAACGATGGTCGACAAAGGTTTATATTTCTATTGCATTTTTAATAAAATTTTAAGCTTGACATTTTAAGTCATAAGTTATATGATAATTAAATGAAAAATATTTGTCACTTCCCAATATTTTTTGACAAAATACAGAGAGAATAAAACACAGATATCCAAGAATAAATTTTTTTTTGTAGCTTTTATAATCATTTTTTTTCTAAAAGATTTAATTTCATCTAAAGAAAAAAAAAAGTAACAAACGTTATTAATTTTTCTAATTAACAAACGTTTGATAAAATTATTAAGAAAGGTAATTATCTAAATAGGTTATAAAATCATCATATAATTAAATAATAAATTAAAATTATTTAATTATAAGGAATAAGTTAATGGATCAACTCATAAATATTTTATGATCAAACATGGTACCATTTTGTATTGATTCGATAAAATAATTGACGTTGACTATTTTAGTAATTACATTATAACCAATATCAAATAAATTCTAAATTTATATTGCAATAAATATGAAACTGATTTTTTATTTATATACATAAAAAGTAATTTTTATTTAGTTCAAATTTTATCATTTTTTTACTTCCCGCTATGGAAATCGAAAGTTTCCAAAAAAAGGGAAGTAATTGATTTCGGTACAATTTTCGAAAATCGAGTTTTTTTAGCAGATCTTGACGTTTTGACGTCCTAGGAAGCTATTCAGACCATTTCCGGATGGACGTCCGTGTGTATGTGTGTGTGTGTGTGTGTGTGTGTGTGTGTGTGTGTGTGTGAACTTTTTTTTGTCCGACGATATCATTGGAACGAATCAATCGATTTGAAGTCGGTTTGCGGCAATCGAAAGGCCTCACTAAGACTTAGAGCTGATTTGATTTTAGAGTCGATCGGTCGAGTAGTTTACAAGTTATATGAAAAATAAAATTTAAAAAAATGTATTTTAACTTTTTATTGCATAACTCGTAAATCGCTCCGCTGATTTGGTTCTAAGTTCGATTAAATCTAAGTCTTAACAAGCTCTTTCCACATGCAGAGAAATTTTTAGTAAAAATTACCCAAAAAATATGAAACTGTGAGGACAAGTGGAAAATATATAAATTTTTCCCATGCACATTGTAAAATATACTACTCGATAGCATCTAAATGAAGTGCAATTTCTACTAACAACATAGTAAAAATCTAGTTACTGGCTGGATGTTAAAGCAAAAAAAAATTTTAATTCTTATTCTTCGTACACTGTAAAAAATAACCGGGGTAAGTCCAATCGGTGTAGGTGTTAAAATTATCGGTGTTAAATTTACCCCCGAAAGCGGTGTGAAAATAACGCCGCTGCCGGTGTAAATATTCTGTACCGGTGTTAAAAAAAATTCTCCGGTGTTAAAATAACACCGCTGCCGGTGTAAATATTCTAGACCGGTGTTAAAATAACGCCGCCGCCTGTGTAGATATTCTTTACCGATGTTAAAATATTTTACTTTGTGAATATTTTTACTTACTCAATCACTGTACTTGTTAATAAATAATATTCTTTATTAATTTTCATAGAGAACTGACATTTTTTGTGTTTTATAATCTTTAAAGTTAATACTCCAAGCGGACGCAATTTACCCCGCTTTTACACCGGTTACTCCGCTTTTACACCGATATTACTCCGTTTTTACACCGGTTACCCCGCTTTTACACCGATTTTACTCCGCTTTTACACCGGTTACCCTGATTTAACACCGGTGTTTTTAACACCGGTGAATTACTCCTCCTACACCGATGTAGTTTTATTTTAACACCGGGCGGAGTTAAAATGAGTCCATTTTTAACACCGCTCTTTTTACAGTGTATAAGTCGTAAATTACATGACCGATCTACCCCACAATCTAATCAATTTTAAGTTTTGGTAAGCCCTTTCGATTGCCACCAAGTACGTTCAAATCGGTTGATTCGTTCCAAAGATATCGTCGGACAAAAAAAAATTTACACACACACACACACGGACGTCCATCCAGGAATAGTCAGAATAGCTTCCTAAGACTTCAAAACGTCGGCATCTGATGAAAACTCGATTTTTGAAAATCGGACCGAAACAATAACTTCCCTTTTTTTGAAAATTTGCAATTTTCTTAGCGAGAAGTTAAAAATCAGTAAATTATTTATGAAGAATGATATAAATATTTTTAGAGGAAATATAGTTGCAATATCTCTCAGATTAAAACAGTAAAAATTAAAAACTAATGCAATGTTAGCATATAATTATTATAACATTGTAGTATAAGCTCTTGGGTATAAGTAAATACCTTAGTTGGGTATTGTTGGCCGCGTATTCTCAAGAGCAACCATAGAAAAAGATAATAGATAACGATGAGAATCAGAGAGCCAAAGTAATCATTAGAATCCAAAGGTTCAAATATTACAGACGCGGTATTACGGGTGATGCTTTCTTCTTGCGTTTAAGCCCGGAAACTCCTATATACCTCTGTACTGGATAACACACTAGATATTTCTTGTATACCCTGTTTACTATTACCACCACTACTACTACTATTACTACTAGTGCCAGCACCTTCACTACTATTATACAGTTATAGTATCTTACACACAACAGAAGGACAACAGCATCATGACGCTATTAGAGAGGTTGGGTTGTACAGAGAAAGAGCTGCATATATACTACGGGAATGTGAATTCATGAATTTCTCTCGAGCATCTTTCCCGTTTCCCGCATGTCCTGGCTTGTTGACTCGTTCAATGCTAACCAAGAACAATAATCGAGGAACAGGAAAATAATTAGTCACTGTGGGGACATGAAATCTTGTATCAGGAGGTTAATTAGTCACCAACTTCTCTGATCATGATAATAAATCAAGTTTCTGTTTATCACTTTTCGAATTTAACTTTATAATTGTGCTCAGCAACTGCACACATAATTATCAAGTTATTCATTCGACTTCAGTAAATATTCTAACTTATTTAGAAAAAAAAGTATGATTACCCTTTTGAGTCATGAAAATATTATTGAATAATTTTCATTGTCAATATCTATAAAATAATTTCTCGGCGCATTATAAATTTTGTATTATAAATTGAAAACAAAAATTTTTCAGGATTAGAAGAAATTACTTGGCACAAGAAATTTGTTTTCGCCCTGAAAAATTTTTACTTACCCTACGAAAAGTTTTTCTTTTCCCAAGAAAATTTGTGATCTTGAAGTTAGCAGACAATTAACAATTTTCGAGTTTTTTTTTTTCAACAATTTAATTAAAAAAAAAAAAACTGAAAATACGCACATGGCGAAAATTAAAAAAACTATAGGTGCAATTTTCTAAACTATATTTTTTTAAATTTATTGTTTTTTAAAAAAAATCAAAAAATTATTAGACATCGGCTAATTTCAGTATCATGAAAATTTTTGTTTTCAATTCGTAATGCGAAAAATTTCTTGGGGCAAAGAACAATTTTCTTGGACCGTGTAAAATTTTTTTGCGTCAAGAAATCCTTTTTTTCGGTGCACATCATATTCGTAACTTGATATTTAGTTACAATTTTATTAAAAAAATTATATCTAATTTTAGTAAATGGCTATCAATTTTCACAATTTTTTTATCAGTCTTATAATTTGCTATCATTTTTTTTTTTTTTTTGTTAATTTATTTAATAAAAATTTTTTATCAACTTATAAATAAGCATCGAATTATATATTCAACTTTACCCTCTTGAGTACAATGAAGTTAATTTAATATTCACTAGATATTTAAAAATAGCCACTTACATAAAATATAAATCTCATTGATTCCTTGTTCATTAAAAAATTATCCACTTACATATGAATTATGTTATAGTAGCTCTTAATATAGAAATGATAATTTATAATAATAGGTAGTAATATCCTCTATATTTTTAATATCACAATATTTACTATTTTATTGTAGATGCAATAATCGAGTAAAAGCAATTGCAGTTGGCAGACTATAAGATCTTGATTAGTACGAGACAATCAGCTGAGGATTCCTCCAACTAAGTAGCTTAGTTAGTGGCAATAACAATCGAGAATCCTAAAGTTTCCTTCCAGCTTCATCCTCCTCCATATCCTCTCTCATTTATATCCCGTTCTACATCCTTCCACAATCTTCAATCTCCGATCCAAAACCTCATGTAAATTTTAACGAGTCTCACCAAGATATTTACTAAACTGCCCAGCAAATAATACTTACCTTCATTATCTGAAAAATAATAATGATAATAAAAATGATAATGATCGTTATCTATTCCTATGCGTTATTTTTCTTCAATTGTAACGTCTGACTTATATGTATAATAGAATTTTTTTACACGTGAATTTTTTTACAATAGTGAAAAGTTAAAAAATTCAAATGTGCAAAACTCATTCGCTCATTCAATAATAATAAACGTTTGTTTAAGCAAAAATGACTCAAAAACAAAAAATAGCTATAAAAAGAAATAATATCGGAATGTAAAAAAGTGATCAATATGGTGCTCTTATATGCAAGAAATAATAATAGTAATAATTTTTGTGAGTGTAATAATAATTCAATGTTATAATAGAAAGGAACCGAGAAGAATAATGTTGGTTTAGTCGGGAAGTCGAACCCAGGTCTTCTGACGTCGCGTCAAATAAGACACCAAAAATTTAATGAATAAAAAGTCATCGATGCCAAAAATAAAAACGACAATATGACCATGCGCAATGCAAATCATAAAAAAAAAAGAAAGTAATAATGAAAATAATAAAAATGGCAGCTATTTTTAACTTCCCGCTAAGAAAATTTAAAATTAAAAAAAAAGGGAAGTTATTGGTCTCGATCCGATTTTCGAAAATCGAATTTCTAACAGATCTGGACGTTTTGAAGTTCTAATAGGAAACTATTCTGACTAATTTCATGATGATGTCCGAGTGTATGTATGTGTGTATTTACGTACGTACTCTTTGAGCTTGAAAACAGCAAGAAGTTTTCGGGCCGGCTCGCAGGGTCAGGCGGTTTTCAGATTATTTTTCTCGTGAATTGCTAGTTCTAAGTTTTTATGGGTTACAATTAAACAAAGAAAATTTCGATCGTGATTCGGAAAAGGGTTCTTCTATTTAAGAATCCAAGGGTAAAAAAAAATAGATCAATCGGTTGTGTATTTTTGAAGCTATCATGATTACCAATATCTGTACATATTGACAGACATCCCAGATTTTTTTCACAGTTGAAAAATTAACTCAAAATTTTATTCGTTTTATTCATTAATAAATTATCTTTCAAATAACACCAGTTTTGTTTTATATGTTGAGCATATTTGAAAGAGTGTAAATATTTTGTTTACGTGAAAAAACCAGCTGAGATCAAGTAAGCGTTAGTAGAACACATCTCATTGCTTCACAATTGAGTTGTGCAAAATTATTCATTCTTGATGAATTAAATTATTCTTATTATCAAAATTAGAACATTAATTAGAATATTGTTAAATTTATTTAGAAGTCAATTTTTATGACAAAGTATAAGAGACAGAAATTAATAACTTTTCTGTCCTAAAATTATATTTTAATCGCCTTATAAAAAAAACAATGATTGTTTTACAAAACTAAAATCGTCGGGCTCAATTAATCTCAATTCTGTCAAATAACTCATATTAGATTTTACAATTTATTTTTGTCATAAAAAAATATCGCCCGTAAAATTATAAATTAAACTTCTTTTTACGCACCTCTTAAATTTTCACACGATTGATTGTCTATAACACACATATGATCGCTTAACAATATATAACACACACGAGTTAGGAAATAAATCAGACAAAGAGTTTGGCATTAATTGAGCGGCATTGTAACGCGAAGCTGCTCGGGGTGAAATACGTTGGCCATCGATTTACGATAGATAAAATGTTGTTTATGGGGATGTCTACCCAGAGGCAGTGTTACCAAAGGAAGGTCTACATATAGAGAAGCAAGTTGTTTACAACTCCCGAGGTAAGTCTCTCTCATACCTTAAACTTGCACTCTTACAATTCAACTACAAGTATGACAAAGACATTAAACATCACATAAATAATATCAAGAACAAGATAAGCTGTAAACAGTCGAAGAAAATAGTGACCGAAAAAACAAACAAATTAATAATTATATAAAACATATATACTCACATATATAAATATAAATATCCATTTATACTTACGGGTACTAAGTTTTACAGGTAACACGTTTTACTCACGGCACAGTGCGTACAAACCTAATGATCCATGTGCCAGCTCTCGGTAGACTCATATATCAAACGGCTAATTAATGCCGCCGGTAATTACAGCCTATCATAATGCGCCCGGTGCATCATAAGACCGTTTTATCCTTCTTTATCTTCTTCATATTCTTTTTATTTACTTTTTTTAAATACCTTTTTACTTTCTATCCTGGTTTATTTTTCATTCACTTTAATCCTTCTTATTATATTCGCGAGCTGAGTGGATTAAAAAGACGAATTAGGCATGGAAAATAAATTTATAAAGTAACCAAAAAATTAAATTATAGATCGATATGCTACACGCGGAAAACAAAAATTATAACCATTACCATTTTGCAATGGGGAACGATCATCATATTGTATGTGATAATCATTATCATGCTTATATAATAACCATTCTTTTCTCGTATGTATACTACTATATATATTACTATGGTAATATTCATTATTGTCAATAGTAATAGCTGCCATCTAGATAGTAATATTTCTTATATCTAAAAAAATTTGTAAATTTTGCCATCTGAGACGGTTATAATTATCATTTCGGATAAAAATGGTTACCATCTCCGACACGTGGAGCGAAAAAAATTGTAATATCCATACTATCGTAGCGTAATATCTACTATTACGTGAAAAAAAGGAGTCTCTCCTATGCTTCATAGTACTTTTCCTACACAGAAAAAAAAATGCTCGACTAAAAGTAAATATTCTTAATTCAAGAATTTTTTTTTGGAGACCTAAATTTTCTCAGATAAAGTAAAAATCTTCTCCGACCAAGACGAATTTTTTTTAACCAAGCCAAATTATCTTGGCTCAAGAAAATCTTGACTTGGTTCCCGAAAACGTTTGTCTTCAAAAATATTTTCTTGACTCAAGATAACTTTTTTTTCTGTGTATTAGGATAGTAACCACTACTATCTTAGTTGGTATTGAAAACGACCAGCAGCTGTGTCAGATTGTTAATATTACTGACGCAAAATGGTAATGGTTACCATCTCACATTATAGGAATAACCATACGTATTGTAATTGTTGATATATTAAGATGGTTACAGTTAAAAATTGCGATTGTAATAATTACGATTCGGACATCGGAAAAGTTAACATAAAATAATGAGAATCTTTTAAATGTAACGATGCAAATAGTAATTTCATTATGATCGGAGGTATTACCACATGGAAGAAAAGTAAGCAAAGATTACTATGTGGAAAGTAACCCAAAACCATTCATGGATCCAATAGCTTTTACTTTTGACAAGAGTAAAAAAAAATTAGTGGAGATGGTTGAAGTTGACGACAACTCTGCGCTATCATTTGGTGACCGTAAAGAACTACCTCTCTGCTTCGCGTTCAAGGTATGCAATTGCTACTCCATAAGGAAAATTTGCTATCATAAATTAAAAATTACTAAGCGTTTGTATCTTTTATTCATATGCAATAGTAATTTTTCACTTATGCCAAAAGTAAAAGCTATTGGATCCATTGATGGTTTCGGGTTACTTTTCACGTAGTAATTGTACTTAAATTTCGAGATCTGTTTTTTTCCGTGCACTTGTTTTTGCATGTACAACAGAAGCCTTTGAAAGCCTAAAATAAAAAAAAAATAAGTCTTCGGATGCAGTCTTTAGATTTCTTGCCTATGACATGTAATTTACCAGTGCCTTAGTGTCTCATAAAGAGATACAACTTACGATCATTTCTCACCGTTGTTACACTGTAAAAAGTGAATACTCGTTTACGCACATACCTACTTATACATTAGACCGGTTCAAAAAAATCGACTATTTTTTTTTTTTTAAAACCCGCAGTGAAATATCTTCCTAGTCATGAAAAAAGAAGCCTGTGGAAACGGGAGCTTTTAATATCAATTTTGAAAGGTCGTTCATCGTAAATTTCTATTTTACCTTTAAATAACATGGAAAAAAAAATTTTTTAACTTTGGAATTTTACAACTCATTTTGGAATTAACATGTCGGAGTGAAAGATACATATTTTTAAAGGAAATTGAACGCTCTAAATAAATTGTCTCTTATGTTTTTTCTCTAAGTCTACTCCTTTAAAAGTTATTTGAGTTTAAAGTTCAACATGTAATTAATTTAACTTTTTTTTCTTAAATATTTCATGATTATAATTGAAAAAAAAATTTTGTCTTAAAATATTAAATTATCAAGTTCAACGTCGTTGACAAAGTAGATCTTTATTGTTCTACTAAGAAGAATAAATGACTTTTCAATTTAAAAAATCTGAAATTAATTCTCTCTTTGAAGTTTAAAAAAAATTTGAATAAAGTACATAATTTTTCGGAAAAACGACCAACTGTGGTTTGTAGGAAATGTAGTGCACTTTTTTGTGCACTCGGCGCGATACCGAATTGGTCTGAGTTCGATTCCCAGTTCGGGCTATCTATATTTTTCTCAATTTATCTATAAATTGTCTTATTGAGAAGGTATGCATGTTTAGGTTTCCACTATATTTAAATGGTTTTTTTGTGCAAAAATTTAATATTATTATTTCAATAAATAAAAAAAGATTGTTTCTGAATAAGTGTCGGCTTTTCATCAAAATGTCATTGTTGGGTTATTGATATTTAATTGTAGTTAGTAGCATTTCATTGTTCATAAATTTGATAGCTGAAGTGAAAATCGTAAATTTTATAAACTGAAAATAATCGTGTTAAACTTAAAGCTATTATCTATACACTGTAAAAAATCACCGGGGTAAGTCCAAGCGGTGTAGGTGTTAAAATTATCGGTGTTAAATTTACCCCCGAAAGCAGTGTGAAAATAACGCCGCCCCCGGTGTAAATATTCTAGACCGGTGTTAAAATGATGCCGCCGCCGGTGTAGATATTCTTTACCGGTGTTAAAATATTTTATTTTGTGAATATTTTTACTTACTTGATCACTATACTTGTTAATAAATGATATTCTTTATTAATTTTCATAAAGAACTGACATTTTTTGTGTTTTATAATCTTTAAAGTTAATACTCCAAGCGGATGCAGTTTATCCTGCCTTTACACCGGTATTACTCCGCTTTTACACCGGTTACTGCGCTTTAACACCGGTATTTTTAATACCGGTGTATTACTCCTCCTACACCGGTGTAATTTAATTTTTACACCGGGCGGAGTTAAAACGAGTCCATTTTTAACACCGCTCTTTTTACAGTGTACCATTTAAAAATTGTAAAATAATTTTTTTCGGAGATGAGTTTTACTATACCACAATTTAAGAAAAAAAGGTGAAATTGATTACATGTTGAACTTTAAACTCGAATAACTTTTAAAGGAGTAGACTTAGAGAAAAAACATAAGAGACAATTACTTAGAGCGTTCAATTTCCTTTAAAAATATGTATCTTTCATTCCGACATGTTAATTCCAAAATAAGTTGTAAAATTCCAAAGTTAAAAATTTTTTTTTTCCATGTTATTTAAAGGTTAAATAGAAATTTACGATGAGCGACCTTTCAAAATTGATATTAAAAGCTCCCGTTTCCACAGGCTTCTTTTTTCATGACTAGGAAGATATTTCACTGCGGGTTTTGAAAAAAAAAAAACAGTCGATTTTTTTGAACCGGTCTATTATACATATATCTATAGACACAGCATATTCAAACGTTATGTTCTTTTACGATTCAGGAGTTTCCTCTGACTTATAGTTATAAACATTATTGATTCCATATATTTCGCAAAGCAAATTGCTCTGTAAGTTTATTTGTGTTAACTATAGCCTTATTATTTATTCATATCATTTATTGTTTTCTCCTTCTGTACATATTATTTTTATATTATTTTCGTTTTTGCATAACCATTGCATAAATAATGAACAAATATGACTCTACCGCAGGTTATAGTTTAATCACCAAAATTGTTATAAAAATCTGTGTTGTTGATGTTTTTATTGACGATGTGTTTATTTCCTCTATTTTCTTTTCTGAATAATTCATAATCCAGTTATTGTGTATGGATGTAAGATAATGGATTTAATATTATTAATAATAAACATGTTTTTCATTGAGTGGGAATGTTATGTTTTTTTCGAATTGGATATTTACTGTAAAAAAGTTCAATAAAACGTAAGCTAAGAGGATACAGAACCCGACTAGCCAGGACTCACACATGTTTCGCCCTTCGGATGTGTGCGTTTTCTCTCAAGTTATAGAAGTACTGGTATCTAGTGTAGAGAAGAGAAGAGAAAAGGACAGTAGGATCCATCGAGAAGAAAATACGGAGGGTATTTACCTGTCTGGCGAGCGTGACCCAGCGTGCATTTCTAAGCACTCCGATCATGGTTATCAAACTGTCTGTCTAACCGCTGAACTATATACCAGAGAACCATTGCATGTGTCCGGGTCTTTCATTTTTACTCTTATACTTATTCTCTTTTTCTACTGAGAGCTAACGGAGATAGAGCGTTTTTTTTTTCCAAACTGTCGATTGTGAGACGTGAGAAAAAAAAAAGTAAGTATGTAAAAATAAAAGTTTACCGAGTTCTTTTTCTTTTTTTCTTTCTTGCATTTGTTCGCTCGTACATTTGTACTTTGGTACATTCATAAGAGTCTTATTTAACGAGCTAAGATAAGAACGTGTGCAAATTTCAGAATTTCTGACGGGATAAATCCGCTTGAGATTCTCTCTAAAGAGAAATAAAAATAAAAAGATGATTGTCGAATAATTCCCTTCTCTCTTATCTAGTTAATAAAATTTATTATTTATGCTCTTGTAGAAATATATTATTATCATATTTTTGATAATTATTAAATACATTAAATGTGAAGTAAATAATATCTTTTATATTCATTGAATAAATGTATTTATGAGTTATAAATACATTGTAAAAAAAAACCGGGGTAAGTCTAGGTGGTGTAGGTGTTAAAATTTTCGGTGTTTAATATTCACTGCCACTGGCGTAAACATTCCTTACCGGTGTTAAAAAAAATTTTCCGGATTTAAAATATCTTTCGGTGTTGAAAATACTTTACTTTATGAATATTTTTATTTCTTAGATCACTTCAGTTACGTAGTATTTTTATTAATTAATTAAATTATTTGTGATTGAAATGGTGGCCGTAAAATCGTGTAATTTTTAAATGAAACACGTATAACATAAATAATTATTTAAATAAGTACATAGCAAAATTTAAATTTCCTCCAGATAATATTCATTAAATTTTAATATGTAATATACTGTAAAAAATCACCGGGGTAAGTCCAAGCGGTGTAGGTGTTAAATTCGGCGGTGTTAAATTTCAACACCGAAAGCGGTGTAAAAATAACGCCGCCGTCGGTGTAAATATTCTGTACCGGTGTTAAAAAAAATTCCTTAGTGTTAAAATAATGCCGCCACGGGTGTAAATATTCTAGAACGATGTTACAATATTTTCCTTTGTGAATATTTTTACTGACTCGATCACTATACTTGTTAATAAATGATTTTTTTTATTAATTTTCATAAAGAACTGACATTTTTTGTGTTTTATAATCTTTAAAGTTCATACTCCAAGCTGACGCAGTTTACCCCGCTTTTACACCGATATTACTCTGCTTTTACACCGGTTTAACACCTCCGAATCACGCCTCCTACACCGCTGTAATTTCATTTAAACACCAAGCGGAGTTAAAATGAGTCCATTTGTAACACCGCTCTTTTTACAGTGTATATTTTTTTATCTAATTAGATTTAACACCACCAACAACGGTGTTATTCCATTTTAACACCACGCGGTGTTAAATTAAGTCCACTTTTAACACTATTTTTTTTACAATGTACTTATAGATTAATACGTTAATAACTATCTAGTTTATTTAATAAAAGGGCCTTTATTTAGATCGAAATATATTATTGTACTTAGGGACTGCAAATAAGTGCTGTAATATCGTGAGCACGTGCGCATTTAAAGTGCTTTTACAAATGGTTGCAATTGAACATACACTTATTTGTACTGCTGACATAAATCACTGTTTCTTTGATTCTCATGTGCACTAAATTTAAATTCTGATAAATTTTCTCAGCCACTAAGTAGCTCCCTTCACTTCTCTATAAAACGTCTGCAAGATTACGAACAAGTGCATTAAATATAGTTATTAATTATCCACATCAACTTGTTCGATTCAAAAAGCCACAATTATAAATGAAAAATAATTAAATGACTTGTAATTATAATAATTATTATTATTATAAAAATAGTAATTATATAACTGTAATATAAAAAATATAAATTTTCTCATTAGGTTAATTTGTAAGTTAGTTAAGTAATGCTAATGCTTATAAAACGTTTCATATATATATATTTAATATATGAACATACTATTAATTAAGAAACAGTTTGCAGTAACACGCAAATCTCACAATGATTATCAATTTTGATTAAATCAACGGTTTGAATGTCTGTTTAACATAAATCACCTCAAACTCAGTTTATGTATATATATATATACACATATATTCTGAGAGATGTATAATTATTCTTAACGAATCGAGATTAACCGCGTACTTCCGTAATATCACCTGCAAGACGCATAAGATTAAACATTTAATAGTTATATATATGCATGCATATACGCGGTAGCTCAAGTTGTTTGATTTTGTGTGGGTAGTTAAATTATGAACCCAGTCACATCATCTCAAGTATTCTCATCTAAAAATAATATAAATATAAATATATAAATGATAATAATAATAATAATGCTGAAGCTTGGTGTGTACACAAAAGAATAGATGACAGAAAATGAAGACCGGAATACGCAATATCAATAAAATGAAAAAGTGATGCATAAAATCCAAGTGACGTCATCCTTGAATTGCTCTACATCAGACACGATTTATTATTATTCCTGAGTTCTACGCCACTCTTTCTAGGTATATATATATATATTAGAATGCATAACAAGTTTCACATTATTATCATACATACAGTTATCATTGCTGCTTTTTATTTGGATGTTTATTTTTACTTTTGCTGATAGACATCAAAGAAATGGATTTTTATTATAGAAATAAGCGATATTAAAAATATCAAATGTGTATGAATTTTAAATATATATATATATATATATATATATATGTCTTTTTTATCTAAACGAAACTTTTGAACCTGTTTGGAAGAAAAAAAAATTTGTTTGTTTTTTGAATCACCCTAATATATATATATATATATATATAAGTGATGATTATAAAAAATATATAGTCGAATATATCAAATAGGAAACGTGTAATTAATTTCCTCAATTAAGATGATTTTTAATTGAAAGTCTGTTGATGATAAAAATGGAGTTAGTAAAGAGTTGTAATTCTAGTATGAAGAATTATTGCACACCTCGAACGCGAAACGGAGAGATAGTGCTCTACTGTCGCCAAATGTCAAAGCAGGGTTGTCGTCAACTTTTTTAAATTTGTGGCCAGTGATGAAAATAAATTAGTTTCGATAATTTATAGGTAATAAAAATGTTGGTATACTGATTGAATATACAATTTGCAGTAAGAAAAAAAACGAAAACAGAAAAAGAAAATTAATAAGTACAGTTTTTCTTTTATGCATGTATGAATACTTTTTTTTTTTTAAATAAATTAATGATTTGATATTAAATCATGGAATGTTATGATAAGATGTGCAACGATTTGCACAATTATTTTGCTAAGAGTATTTTGCTTGCCAATTAATCACTACTTTAAACTCCATTTACCACAGATAAATACATGTTCACTCAATTAAAATTTAAAACCGGAATAAATTTTTTTAGTATAAGATTATAATTATAATCTCACTATCAGTACAAAGACTTAATTTCTCATCAATTAATTTTATTAATTTATGAAAAGTCTGAAGCTTAATTCGAAACGATGAATTAATACACTGAAAAAAAAATTTATTTGAGCCAAAGATATCGTATATTTGGATATGGCAAAATAAATATTTAATTGTTAGAAAGATATAATATAATTGAATAGTTTAATTGCGTGAAATAAGTGATTTATTTATGGTAAAGAAATGATCCAATTGCTACAAATAAATAAGGGCTTCAAATATATGTATAGTATCGCCAAATTTTGGGATATTTGTCACAAATTTAATATCTTTACCACAAATATATCAATTACTTACCACAAATAAATTATATATTTCCGTCAAATTATAAAATTATTTGAATTAACTGTCATATTTTGTTGTACCAAATATATTTATTTGTCATTAAGAAATATTCAAAAAATAGCCACAAGTAAATTGATTTATTTGGGAAAATAACAAATTATCAGTTTCAAATTATAATTCACTTATGTTTTGCTAAACTTGATTGTCAGTTATTAAATAATTATTAATGAATATTTTAACTACAATCGTAATTACATCTTTAAATCCACAACTTTAAGTTAAATTCATATTCTAATAATTAAACAAAAAATAATCACTTTTTAAAATGTAGTTTTATTAAAATTTTTCCCCATAAATTGTCGTACACACGACACCTAATCATTCATACTTTTTATACTTTCAACACTCAAACAAAAAAAAAAACAGCTATTTCCATAGCACGATATCAAAAAGTTATCTGTGGGAAATCACATTAACTAGAGGATCCTCACGTATGTCTCAGCCGGCGGCACGTTCTTCTCATACACAGCCTCACACTGTAGCAAATAAACATTGACAAAAGATAAAAAAAATCCATCACGATGTTACACACTCATTCTTTTTTCTCACCAACTCCCTCAATCCTCTTTAACTCTCTTTACACTTTTTAACTTTTTTTTTCATGCCCTTTCTCTCTCACCTTCTTCTCATGATATGTACATACATACCTACACATGTATATATATATATACAGAATTATGTTTATAGTAACCGGCAAATGCATTTATTAACGCTTGCCTCAGTCTACGCGAGCTTGCTCGTGTTATCGCGATGCACGAAGCGTAATGATAATAAAGCGTCGGTTGTGGCGTGCGCGTTTTCGATAGTCGAGGAAGATTTCTCGAGTGTATAGCATATCAGCAATGTTGCTGAGGCCACACTTACACACACATGTGTATACATATATATGTAAATATACATTCATTCTATAACATAATAAATAATAACAGCAGTAATAAAAAAAAATAAAAATATCAGCAATAGAACTTGAAGTAACCTGGTGTCAACTACATTTGTCATGTCACCCTTCAAGTTTTTCAGTGTCCTTTTGTTATCCGACAAAAGCTCGCGAGTAATGTACACCATATTTATGTATACGTATACGTATACAAATATGAATAAATATAAAGTACCTGTTCGTTTATATGGATTTAATAATGAGGATAATGCGTAGAGGTTCTTGTAAGCGAGAAGATACGAATCAACACCCATAGGTGTATACATGCATCAAACACTGGTGTACAAACATCAACTTGATGGAGATTTGCTGGATAGGATATATATGAGTAACGTGCGTTTTAGACTCTCACGGCAGAGGATAAGTGCGCAATGATGGCCACCAGTGTCTGGCAGTTATAATACTGCTGCTGCTGTTGCTGTTGTTGTTACTTCTATCATAATAATGGATATACATAAGCAGCAACAGTTGTCCAGCGACGTTTTAGTACGGGAGTTCGCTGGTATAATAGGATGCTAAGCATATGCAAGGGTGCTTTTATTTGTTTATTGCCATGTGTGTATTCATTTCATATTCTGACAAGCTGTAAGATAGTAACAGACTTTTTGAGGAAAAATATTTAGTTAATAAAAATAATTAATTTACTTACAATTAGTATTTACTTTCTAAAAATAAATCAGTGAAATTCACTTCGAATTAGTGGATATTCACTGGGAACTAGCTGTAAGTATACCACTGGTTGAATTAGTGGTATACTTATAGCTGTAGAAATAGCGACTATCCACTGACTTGCAGTGAATTTATTTACTAATTCATTTTTAGAGGGTTATTATTCTTTGGCTATAAATTTAATCTGGATAAATTTAATTTTGGTACATTGTACAAAATCGGGAGTGAATACCCTCTAAAAATGAATAAGGGAAATTCACTGCGAATCAGTGGATAGTCACTATTTCTACAGCTATAAGTATATCACTAATTCAACCAGTGGTATACTTATAACTGGTTCCCAGTAAATATTCACTAATTTGAAGTAAATTTCACTGATTCATTTTTAGAGAGTACGGATTTTATGTCAATCCAAATTCACTCCTTCACTCGGCGTTCCGGAGTTTAAAAAAAAATTACTCCGCAAAAAGAGTGATTAGGGTTTTTTTCATGGGCGGAGTGATTTCAGAGTGACGCGGATTTTATTTCAATCCGCATTCACTCTGGTCCGGAGTTTTAGTACTTAATTAAATTTATATTTAATAGAAACAACTGTTAATTAGAAACATAATTATTTCAATAAATAATTCATTCAGATATTAATAATTAAACTTAAAATATTATGTTTTTAATTTATAAAATGTTTTAATAACTCACTAAATTATAATTTATAATATATAATTTCATAATATACACAGTGAAAATATTAAATTATTGAGTAGCTATAGTGACATAGTTTTTATGGGAATATTTGATATTTCGGTACAATATGAAATGTTATCTCGTGGTATGATTGATGTAAGTCATACGACAGTTTGAGACTCAGTGGAGTAATAATTTTTAAAAATCACTTCGCGTGAATATATGGAAAAAAAGCTCCTAATTATGTCCGTACTCAATATAAATGCCAAAATATCAAAGACCTAAGCTCATTATGTATTAGTCAATTTTTTTATAATTATTATTTTCGAAACTCTCATTCGGGGTGAATTTCACTCTGAAGGGAAGTCAATTAATAAAAAGTCATCCATTCCGCGGTCACTCCGTAAATTTTTTACATTGTGATAGTATGAATATTTGACAAATATTTTTACAAGTCAGGAAAATTAAATTGAGCATAAAAATCACAGCGTTCGACAGAACAATTTTTCAAAAGTGTGGAATCGAATAAAAAAAAACAATTTTTGCAATAAATTACCATATTTTCAGTTAATAATAAAAATTAAATATCCATTACAAATTAAGAAATGAAGTGTTCAAATTTTATTTAATTGAAATATTTTAAAAGTAATTAATGACAAGGCATAAATTAAATTTGTATTCACGATCGTTATTTTTATTCAAATTATAACTTTATATTACCGAGTATAATTCGCACAAGTGATAAAAAATTTCGTTAAAAAAAAAATTAGTAGAAAAAATATATAATTTACAAGCGTAACGGAAAACAAAACAGTATTTGTCTGGTGTTAACAATTGTTTTGTTATTTTTTTCGTTGAAAACAAGTAAAATAACAAAACATTTGTTTGAATTTAGTTTTTAGGATGTGTTTTAACTTTCAGCGGTGTACTCTATAGCAAATAGACCTCTCTCTCTCTCTCATGTCGCCGGATAATAGGTAAAAGTGGTGTACGCCACTCAACTATCCCGATGCAATTTTCGTCTAGCTTGGTTCACCGTTGGTAGAAACGTCTTTCGTGCTATGCCGGGTGTAGTTTATATAGTTGAGTTCGGAATAACTCCTCCTGCGAGGTGGAGGGGTGTTACGTAGAGAGTACAGAGCTGGTCTAGTCGAGACGGCGGCGGCAGTAGCGATGACGATGGTAATGGTAGTAATGTTGGAGTAAGTAGTAGTGGTAGTGGGCTACGTCGTCGTCAGCGCTCAACGTTTCGGGGATTGCGTGCGTCGGCTCTGCGTGCATCGTTCTGAGGTGGTTGAACTTCTGCAAAAAGCTGCAAGCTCAAAGCTGCCCGGATAGAAGCGTAAGGGGAAAGAAAGGAAATGTTCAACTAAAAAAAGTTATGACAAAGATGAAAAAGGATCGAGGGAACGAAAAAAGAGTATAGAAGAGAAAATGAAGGTTTTGATGAAGAGAGACAGGTTATATGTTGTACGTTCGGTGGTTGGGTCATACAATATTCTAGTGCCAGTGCTAGGGATCTAACCTCACAGTCTAGCCATCTAGTTTCTCAAAAAAAAGGTAAGGGGTAGATGAGTTTGAGTGAATACTAGCTGGTATGGAGGAATGAGATAGAGTTAAATAAGATAAAATACTTTTGCAACGTCCTCACGCACACAGAAAGACGTCAACTGAATGTGTATCAATGAAATGGAGTTTTAGTGTAGAATACTACTTTGTACGCAACGTATGTATGTATGGATGGATGAAAAAGGGTGGTTTCCTTTAATACTATCACTATTATGTTGATTGTAGATGTCTGAGTGTGTGTGTGTGTGTATAGAGAGTAACCCTCAGGTCCCATACTACTCACAAAGAGCATCACGAATGAAACCAGCATCAGAAGAGAACAGCCGTCGTCCGTTTCCAGAAATGATGTCCTTTGAAGAGAATCTCAAGGTGTAGTAGTTTCATATGTCGTCGACTACGAGTGGTCCTAGTAGTAGTAGTATATAGTAGTGTTTGCTGTACACGGCGACCTAAACCACACACTCTTCTTTTATGAACGCCATCAAATATTTTTTATTTTATTTAACTTTATCTTTCTTTTTTGATCCATACATTTAATAAAATGACTTTTGTGCGACAGCTTCTTATTTTCCTTTATTTTTTTTTTTTTATCATTCGCTATCATGAAAGGCAATAAACTTTTTTATTATTTAAAATGAAAAATATGTCAAGACCGAGCTTTAAGTTAATTGAATTGATTAAATAAATTCAGTAATTTAGCTGTGAATAAAAATTATTAGTTTTTTTATGGAAAATAACTTTTAAAGTTTTTAGTTTGGTAAGAATGTATTGTGAGAAATTTTTTGAATTGATGGTTTATAGATTTTAGTTTTCCTTCGTAACTTTAAGACGAGTGATAAACTTTGTATTGGAATACTGAGTTTCCTTATATCGACAATCATCCTGACTTAGATGTTTGCACAGTCTCATAATTCAATGGGGCACCATTACTGTAACTCACTTATCGAAGCGACAATGTATTGACGCGAACTTATTTCAAAATATATATGTATGTATAAGTATGTATATGTATATGTACATATACATATATATGGTCGTAGATTCAGTACAGAGCCTAACCGAAGAAACTTCCTTCCATTGGTTTCCGCGGAGAACCCGAAGCCAACTTGAATAAGTCAAGAGTAGCTTTGTAAAGCAGTCGTGAGAGTAAACGAGAAAGAGAAGGAGAGAGACCAAGTTAACTATATACATATATACATATA
This sequence comes from Microplitis mediator, assembly GCF_029852145.1. Taxonomy (NCBI): domain Eukaryota; kingdom Metazoa; phylum Arthropoda; class Insecta; order Hymenoptera; family Braconidae; genus Microplitis; species Microplitis mediator. Next base: position 20,385,661 of record NC_079973.1, on the reverse strand, counting down.
TATTGGAAAGAGAAAATGAGAATGAGAGAGAAAGAAAATCGTAGCTGCACGACTTGTCGTTCTTATAGCAAAGTGAGGGCTTGCTCGTAACTGCAAAGCGTACGTCTCATTAATAATGGAGACAATTCTATTACGCTGTCTCTTGTACACCCTGAGCGGGTGAAGAAGTAGGATATCAACGCACATTGCACATACACGCACACACACACACACATAGATACACAAATATACTCATGTGAAATTGAATTTACCATTTCTCTGTGTACCAGCAGCTAGAAAAGAATAATCAATACCGTGTATATTCTTGTGGAATATAAAATAAAAAGAAAAGCATTAGATCAAATGAGTCGTGAAAGACAACCCGTATTTCGAGCTCGATCGTTTGTGTTTTAAGAAATAAAATTGTGTGTTGACTCAACCGGATAACCTGAAATTATGAAATACAATTGAAGTATCTTTGAGTCAGACCGTAATACTTACTGGGAAAAATAGTTATGATAATAGTAGTATAAATAGAATAAAGGAAAATAATAATAGCTGAATAAATACATTTGCTTTTTAGATTTGAAATAAAACATTTAAAAACAAATAAGAAATTTATAGAACCGAAGAAAGGCAGGAAGGGGAAGGAACTAGACTTTGTAGGCCACAATGGGCTAAAAATAAAAAAAAAAAGTTATAAATATAGGAACAAAATTGATAACTTAGGACAAAGTGTAATGATTTACACGGAAAAAAAAATAGGCGCAGCAACAGGATTTTTCCTGTGGAATAAATAGGATAAGGAACAAGTTTCATGTACTAATTATTTTGTCCGTATAATGAAATTTCAAAATTTGTAAAAAATTTCAATTAAAAAAAAAAACATCTTCGAAAACAAATTTTTATCCTTTCCAAACTTTGAATTGCTCTCACAGGATTTATCCTGTTGCTGTCACATGAAAATCCTGTTGCTCCCACAAGACTGCGTCCTGTTGCAGCACCTATTTTTTTTTTCCGTGTAAGATACGAAACCCAGTACCCGATCAGGTAACTAGTACACGGTGAGAAACTCATGGCGTTCAGCACCATGCTGGTATGATCTCAAGACAGACACTAAAATAGTATGTGAAATATTCCGAGACAGTAGTGTAACGAATCCTAGAAGTATGGCGTTATTTACTATACTATATAATACTGGAGCTATTGTATTGCTCACAAGTATGCATAGCAGGCACGGCGAAACAGCATTGCCTTGAGACCCATACTACAATGCAGAGAGCACAATGCTACTAATTTTTCCCGCCATAATTTCTGGCGTGACAATCAATGTGTACTATCGTATTACCACCAAAACTATATAGATGTCGTTAGACTAGGTTTATCGGCCAGAAGCAATGTGGATACGGCAATGCAGTATGGGCCTGACGGCCATACTGACATTGCGGCGTCCCCGAAAACTATTTCCAATGTTACTATTTTCGCATTGGTTGAATCATCTATGGATACAATTTTATAACCTATAAAAATTTTCGATACCATACAGTATGGCGTTCACGCCCATACTGGCATAGTGATATTCGCAAAATATTTCTCACTGTGTACTCGATCTCTCCATGTGTTTGTATATCTATATTTAGTACTGGGTCTCTTACCTTAGTAAAAATTTCTTCGTAAATAAGAAGTTGACAATAATTTTGTTAAATCGGTATGAAGAAAATTTTGTTGTTTCACTTGGTAGTTTTTTTTTATTTCTTTGTTCGTAAGGAATAAGAATTAAAAATAAAATTATCATTTTTTTTAAAAGGCTATTTTACTTCTTATATCTCATTTTTTATATGAAAAGTGTAAAAGTAGTAAATTAAGAAATAATAGAATTAATTCCATGCATTCAAATATTTTACACTGTAATTTATTTTTTTTATTTTATTTTCATATTGAAATTTGAAATGTGAAATAAAAAGAAATTTTTTTTGAACTTTTCATTATCCGTACGAAAATAATGTCTGTAGACAAATGAAAAATGAGTACTGTAAAGATAGTAAATTACTTTAACGTATATATAAGTATATATATTGACTTGAAATAAATATCAAAAACCTTCATTTTGGTTTGAAAACTAGATAGACTCAGTGAAAATGTAAAAAATTATTGTTAATATAATTCTTGGCGCCACTTGTATCTTAGTAATTTGCAGTAGCATTATTATTTTCAGCATAAAATGGTTTAAAAATACTTATAATAGCATGTATAGCATGACGCTTATAGTATTACAAGATAATAGCATAATCAACTCTTCGGCACCTCAATCAACCCCCGCAAGAAGAATTAACTTTTCTGCATACACTCCTCATGATTCATACAATCATCATCATTCCAAGCTTTGTGTGTGTATTTATGTCTACGGTCTTGACAGAATTAAAAAAAGAAGAGTCTCCCTTTAATATAACATAATAATACGTGCAAGTGCGTGTAGATTTAACCTCAGTAAAATTCTCACAGACTGAAAAGCGCGTGTGGCGCCATGTAATTCCGGGTTTAAGGACCATCATGTCTACACATGATGCTGGATATATCTAAGTGAAGTAGTGTAAAGAAAATTTATATTGTATAAAAAATATATTAATATTCGTGGAATTTAATATTTAGTTGATAACATATTTATTTTCAAATTCTCTGTACATGAAATTATTCTCTTATTAATAACATACTTTGGTACTCTGTAAAAAATTTACGGAGTGAACGCAGAGTGGATGACTTTTTATGTATTCACTCCCCTTCGGAGTGAAATTTACTCCGAAAGGGAGTTTCGAAAAATATTAATTATAAAAAAAATTACTAATACATAGTGAGCTTAGGTCTTTGATATTTTGACATTTATATTGAGTACGGAAATAATTACGAGCTCCCTTTCCATATATTCAAGCGAAATGATTTTTAAAAATTATAAGCAGCTGATAATAAAACTTGAACAAATATAATTCCACTGAGTTGCAAACTTTGGTATGACTTACATCAACCATACCACGAGATAACATTTCATATTGTACCGAAATATCAAATATTCCCATAAAAACTATGTCACTATAGCTATTCAATAATTTCATATCCTCATATAATAATATATATGAAAATATAATTTAGTGAGTTACTTAAACATGTTATAAATCAAAAACATAATATTTTAAGTTTAATTATTAATATCTGAATGAATTATTTATTGAAATAATTATGTTTCTAATTAACAGTTGTTTCTATTAAATATAAATTTATTTAAGTACTAAAACTCCGGACAGGAGTGAATGTGGACTGAAATAAAATCCGCGTTACTCCGAAATCACTCCGCCCATAAAAAAATCCCTATTCATCTCGCATGCAGAGTGTCTTTTTAAAACTTGGGAACTCCGAGTGATAGAGTGAAATCCGATTAAATTAGAATCCGTAATCACCTCAAATTCACTCCCAATTTTTTGTAGTGTAACTAATTAAGGTAATTAATTATTTAGGAAATTAGTATATTTCAAAAAATGTAATTTAATATACAGAGTAATTCGGACGTCATACAGTTAACATGAAGTTGTGTTACTCGAGCTATGACATCATTTTTTTTTAATCACATTCGAATAAATTGATTCCTCCCAATAATTATACATCGTTATTTTTTGGTAATTATGCAAAATTTTTAGCTTAGCGATTATTAACCCTACAGTTAACTATGAGGAATATAGTAAAAATAAATGAATGTTTTTTCTTACCAAAAACTATAAAAATTAAAATCGTTATGAAATAATTCAATTAATAAAATAAATTTAAATCATAACTAAGTAATTACAATACATTCATAATACGATAATCGTATTAAATTAAATAGCTAAAGCTTACAAAGTTGAATATTACAGATATATAGTCATATATATGTATATCTATATCCATCATTATCAAAATAATAATAACAATAATAATGTTATACTGTAAACTCAGCTCTAAAGTAAACTTCTCAATAAGTTATCCAAATCCCTTGGATTTTGAAGTAAAAGCCAGTTGATCAAGATTAATAACATATTATACAAATGCACTTTATATTTCGGCCAAAAGCCCAGCACTTTAATATACAATACTACCTTGCATATGATTAATGACGAACAATGTCAGGAGACGTATATGTTAGATGCGGTCTTCTGACAAACTGTGCTACAAATAATGACATATAACGGTCAATATAACCGGAGAATTCGCTAAGACGAATAATACATCAGAATAACTTGGGAGTAAAAAGGAAAACCATAAATATATATATACATATAGAACTCTGGTTCTGGTAAGGCCATAGTATCAGAGACAAAGAGAAGAGAAGTGTAGTCGTGTAGCCAGACACTGAGACTGATTAAGGAGAAGAGATTTCAGTGAAATGTCTAAAATGTCTTGGAGACATTTGTGGAGGCCTGAGAAATGATATCGGACCTGGACCTCGGATCAACGGTGTTTTGTTATATCACAAGGGTATAGAATATATATCTATATAGCTATATATATAAGTAAATGTGTGTATATCTGTATTGAGTATAAGCCTGAGTAGATATAGAGAGAAGAAGTAAAGTAGAGGCACACAGACTGTGGTATCGACCGTCCGGACCTGCCTCACACCATTACCTCTATCTTTCTCTCTTACTCTTTCTCTTTTACACAAGTGTGTAGTATAACGTCAGTTCAAACAGTTGGCCCGCACACTCTGTCGTCAGTACGATGAGTTGTGTCCTACTACTACAGACTCTAACTACTTACACTCATACAAAGTTTCGTCGCGCTGTCTGTAGTTGAATGCATTTGTACGGCCATCACTACTTTGTATAGACCAATATCATACAAATACTTGTGCAGATTTAAATGTATGATTATGGATTCAGTAAAAAATTTTTGGTCTTTGTGTATTATTACACGCATGCGCAAATAATTTGATTCATATATATATGTATTGAAGTAGACGCATTTACCTTGAGAGAGACCCAAAGCACTTGAGCTCATTCACGTGTACGATGAAATCTTGCGCTTACGTACAAAAGCAGCCAGGAATTAACGCTACACAGATTACAAAGAGATAAGCTAAATTCTAACTGACGGTTTACTTGATTATTTAAATTATATTATGCTATAATTGTGTTTATTTATGGATGGAAGGGAAGAAGGAAGAGTATAAATGATTATTTTTGAAAATTATATTTTATTATTTAATTAGCGTTTAAAATACTAAAAAGGTTTTTATTTGTAAATTAATTAATAAAATGATATTTTATTTTACGAGCATTGGATAATTTTCAAGTATTTGAAAAAGGAAATATCGTTTATCAAAATTTTTAATATTGTTTTAAAACTTGAATTGTGAATTTCATATTTTTTAGAAGTAGTGATGTTACTCATCAGCAAATATAAATATTTAATAGTAAAATAGACAGGCATCGATACTAAATTTTGCATAAAAATATTTACACGCACCCATAATATAATTGCTGTGTAAATTTGTTGGCAGAAGTGAAGACCAATAATAAAAACAAATTTTAGCTTGACATATTTATTTTACAAAATTTTCTTCAATTAATTCATTGGAAGAAAAAAACCCGAATTTTTTTTGGTTCACTCTAATATATGATGAAGAAGAAGTAGAATAAAATATTGGCAGTCAGCCGAAAAAAGACTCAGATAATCCAAGATTGAAACTTACAGATGCTTATTCCATTCACTCTGTTAACCCCCAGAGGACGGGAGTATTGTCGGCAACAGGGCAGTTAACAGCAGAGACAAGTAGGAACTTGGATGGTAGGCATACACAGCATCAGATCACATCCCCTATGACTCGTGTGTCGTTAAACAGAGCAACAATACGAGGGAGATGTTTATTCTACTATAGAGCAGCAAGAGGTCGTCTCGTACCTGGTCTAGACGCAACCTCCGGTCATAAACGCCCCTCTATTCCATCTTCTATCCGATGTGCTCACCCCTTACTTTGCTATCTCTCTCACTCTTAACCCTCTTTTCCTCTACCTCACCTTCACCCACACCCTGCCTCGCTCCATCTTCTCTTCCACTATTCGTGTATTCCTTATTTTATTTGACATTTCAACCGGAGTTATGACTATGATATGGAAACTCCACTTGTGTATACGGCTCTCATGTTTCTCTTTTTCCATATGTATATACTTATACATATATATATCTCTTAGAATTCTTTTCTTTATTTTTCATGTACTCTCTTTTCCTACACTCAATGCCGTCGACTTCAAGAGTACACGCTCTATACAATACACATCATCCGATTCGTTATAATATTTTAGAAAAAAAAAAAAGTAAATAAATAAATAAGAAAAAATCCCGTACACTTTAGCTCCAAAGCATTCCTTCAATATTTTCTTTGTAAAAAAAAGTATCGAAAAGTGGACTCCACTTAAACAAACAATACTTATCCGCTATGAACCCGAGGGTACAGCAATAAGAATCCAAGTGAAGTGAAGAGAAATATATGATTATAATATAAATAGACATAGAGTAATGATGTGGATGATAATAGCAGTAAAGATACGCTGTAGGTTGGTAAACAATATACATATATCTATACTTAAACAATATCAACATACATGAATTTTATGTATATATATATATAAGATGTAGGAGTTAAGTATGTGAGTATGTGAGTGGAAAAGTTGCACCAGGATAGTTAACGCGCACGAGAGCTGGCAGGAAAATATTTCCAGTATACTCTTTACCCCTTGGTAGCATTTTCTACTCTATATATACGCCGATAGTCGTTAAACAGCACCCACCCCTTATTGCCGCGATACGAGGACATACATAGGTTGACGACGCAGTCTCTACCTAGTCTAGACGCACCCCCCGGTACACCCACTAGTATATCCATTGCCACTCACACAATCCAGAATTTACTGCCATCGCGTTAATGCCGTACCACGTATACTCAGTAACGCGACCTCACAAACATCACATTCTCCTTTTTCAACTCACGCTCTTTACTGCGAACCCCTTATTTTCTCCACTCTTTTCCTCTTTCTCTCCCTCGCTCTTTTCCGCAAATACTCCATCTCAATTTCCATCTCCTTTCGTTCTCTCCCGCTCTCAATTCTCTCTCTCTCTCTGTCTTGCTTTTGCGAACATGCACGTGACTATGCGAAAGCACCGTTAAATTTCCCACACAAAAGCTCATGCTGTGGTGGAAAAAGTATTTCCGTGGTATGTACATTAGACACATACACACCATGTCATCATTTCTTTTCTCTTGATCCTTTTTTTTTTTTTTTCATTTTATTACTTTGGTTTAACTTTAAGTATCGGTGTTGTGAAAAGCAAATTAAAGTTTCGTTTTTACAGTCGAGTATTCGAACGGGAAACAGTTGAAGAAAGTGCTCTTGAGGTAGGTAAGAATACTTTAATGAAAAAACATGAGGCTGCCTTTGTTATTGTGGTTATTTTTTAAAAATACATTAATCGATGGTGGTCTATATAATATATGGTGGTGTCATTGTCGTCCTCAAGAGTGAGGATAAGTGTGTTGAATTTCCGAAACAGCCAATTAAAATAGATCGCTAGATCCCAAGAGTAAAGTTGATCATATACATTAAACCTATGATTTAAGATCCTCGTGGGGATTAGCAGCTGACACTTGAGGATTTGCGAGGTTTCTTCGACACGCCATCTTCGTGGTATTTTATACTCATCATTATTATTAACTCGGAGTCGAAGAGAAAAAAAATACTATTCCTATTACTTAATATTGCTCTTAAATATTTGATAAAAAGTATATTTAAAAAGTGTATAAAAATCGTCTAGATGTGTACTAAACTTAATAAAATTTACTTCAAAGTATCGAATGCAATCATCACGGATTCATCATATCATCCTCATCAAAGCTATTAATTTATCAAGCATACGTCCATAATCATTTTCAATCATCTATTAATTTACCCAATTTCATCAAAGTTCATGTCCGAGAAATCAGATCGTGAATTCCAGTAAAACTATTTCCATTTCCAGCGAGAAAATACTCAGTCCGTGTACACCAGCATCAGTATACCATAGTAATAAGAGTAGCTGCAGCAGTGTCACCCGATGGCGTCTACGATTGATCGGGCACTGTCATTGGCGATATCAGACCGATGGTGTAGCCATCTAACGTTTGTGCCACGAAAGACCTGAATGGTATTCCATTCCCGCACACATCTCTCGACGCGTTTCAAACTCTACACGCACTTGATACAAACTCTCTTCCTCTCGAGCCCAAATCTATACACACATACACACCCACACATATTTGTTACCAAACTTTCGGCATGGACTCTCAACCCTACACTGTTTCGAAACTCACACAACTGCCCTAAAGCTTTCATGTGTATCGTGCTACTCAGGACTCACGACTCACGTATCCACCACCACCACGACCATTGCTATTCTATCCTAACTTTAGCTCATACACATCCACATCCATTACATACAACTAACCAACTCACAAAAACAGGGTCGGGGGCTTCACGCAGACACTTGCGAAATTACGGCCTTCGCTTATGTCTGGATACATTGCCAGAGTGAACAGGCTAGCGCGAACGGACGACCAGGGTTTATAGGGCCGCAGGTATACACAGACCAACCAGCAAGGGAATCAGTATTAGTAGTAATAGAGGCAGCAACATCAGTAGTAGTTGTAGCAGCAGCAGCAGCAGCAGTGGTAGTAGTGGTAGTCGATGCTCTAAAAGGGGATGAGTTTTAGTCAAGAAGGTGTGGGTGGGCTTTAGGAATTGAGAACTGAAACGCAAGAGAGAAAGAGACAGGAGACGAGGGTTTTACGAGATAGAATTCATGGGATGAGAAAAGGAATACGAGGACAACGCACACACTGACGCGGTTTTACTGTTTCGGAAGTCTAGCCGCTCCCGGCTATCCACCATCTCCTGTCGCTGCTTCGTCCTCGCAAGCCCCTTGCCTCGCTTCACCCCGGGCTCATTCCACTCTTCCGGTGGTGGGCCCACCCTCTCTAGTCGACGTCGTCGTAGTCGTAGTCGTCGTTTATACGACCTTCTACCCCGTCGGCCAGACTAGCACACACCAAAGTCGTAAACCCTCTCGTCTTTCTCTATATCCTTCCTTCTCTCTTTCCCTCTGGCCGATTGCACCCTGACGTCGCTTGGGCAATCCTGACCCTCCCTGTCCCCTCACACCGTCTCTTCTACTTCAGCTCACCCGACTCACTCTACCCTTCGCCTTTCCCCCTCTTTACTTTCCTACCCCATCCTTTCTTCCTTCTCTCATACCCTCGTTTTCTCGTTCACCCGTCTCTCTGCCAACCAAATCCCAAAGCATCGAGTCTCTCTGTTCCCTTCAGCTCTCACTAACACCAATACACAAGACCAATGTACCACTACCAAAACCCACGGCACACCATCCCCATCATCATCCCCCTTTGCAGCCATTTCTCATATAGTTTCTCTCTTGCTCTTTACGATACCCCCGCGAATCCCAAAATGCACCAGCTCTTTCTCATTGTCCGTCTAACACGCACGCACGCCACTGCTTCCATTTCCCCGGGTACAGCCACGTACCCATTACATATATACTATTATATGTATATATCTATATATACATATACTATATGCTTACTATCCACGATTGTTGGGTTGGGTTTAGTTGTAAGGGTTTCACATCAAAGCTCGAGAACAAGTCTATGGGATTTAGCTTCGAGGAATTACGGGAATGGATAAGAGAATAAATGGGTGGTTGGTTTATATCGAGATCCTTGTTACATCCCCGCTCATTCCATCACCGTTGCTTAATTTCTTCGGTGCCACGTGGCACCATCTCCTGATTCCACACATCCTTTTCCCCGTAAGTTATATTCCAGCATTCGCCGAGACTTTTGATTGCCAGTCACTGCATATGAATAACACATAGTGACTGTTATGTGCAACGGAACTTTTTTTTAAAAAATTGATGATTAAAAGTTTACGAAGCGTGATGCCACCGAGCGTATATCCACTGGTGCACCATGGTCTTATCTCACGACCACTCTCGATTCTTTCTCCACTGCTATGCGTTGCCGATAGCCAAATTGGAATTGAGATTCGCTGTCTTTTTTCCCTATCGACTAAATTACTTCTGTCTATGAGCCGTATTCTCATACCCACGTGAATATATTTATATATTTATATACATACACATATATACGTATATATAAAATGCAATATACCGGAATATGGTAATACCCGAATTTTTTTAAACTTCAATTAGATATCGAAATGAACGAATATGGTTAGAATCTGACAAAAAAGCTCTTGCTTCATAAAAAGGTTGAGAAAAATATTCGATCTCCGATATGTACATATATGTAGATATATATATGTGTGTGTATGCATTTATTCGAAACCTCTAATTTTAGGATTCCCATGAGCGCCCCAATCATAATTTCAACTTTCATTTTCTATCTTTGTTTCATTTACCACCGCAACTAAAACAATGTGTGCGCTGCTGTTAAATAACACGTGGCTATTTCTATAACTGACAATAGACATAGACAATGAGCTAGTCAGTTTTATATCTGACAACATTGAATATATTTTCATAAAATTAATACAAAATTAAATTTTATAAACCATAAACTATAACTACGTCTCAGGGAGTCAACGACCAGGCAGTAAAATCCATGAAAATGGCCATGGACAGACTTGTCTCTCATCTCAAACGATTAATGGGTCACGAGACGTAACTAACTATAAATTGATAAGAGCCAGCTCCAACCCGCCTCCGCTATGTCTCATCCTCTCTTTCTCTCCCTATGTCTCCTCTGTCTCTCCTGTCGCTGTTATCTTCTTCTCCTTCTGTCTTTGCTATTCGTCAGACCGAGAATTACTGTACCATTGAAATTTCCATTCGAGTTATTTCCTGCTGTTCGTGTCTACCAACCTATTATAATATCTCTCTTAGCAATATATAATTGTTCTTCATTGCTATTGGCTCGACAAAATATTAAACTGCATAAATTTTATATTTATTTTTTAAAAATTCATTCAATAAGAAAAAGCTTCATAACTTTCAGACTATACCAGTAATCTGTTATTTTTTATTTTTTTGTCACAAGTGAGTCGTCTGGTACGGTAACAAAAGTGTTTTATCAATTTTTTTCGCCAACGTTATAACCCCGTATCTCTCACATTTTCTTGGTACATCCCCTTGATGCCAGCACTATGAGTAACACAAAAAAAAAATACTTTCTAAATCCTGGTGGCTGCTCGTTAACGTCGATGCTCTTTCCAGAGGGTCCATTACGCAGCACTGCAGTAGAGGATGAAGCTGAAAAGTTGAGGATGAGAATGAGTACTGGCTCTATATACCGACGTATACACACAGACTCTCACACTTAAACCTACATACTTATATACCAAAAGAGAATCTTTATGCCCGACGAAGAGCGCAGCCTGAGTGGATGACGAAACGGCGATACCTTATCTGTTGGCGTGCAGCTGAAGTAAAAAGGCCATCGGTGGAAGGAAAAATGGTAGCACCGGATGAGGATGAAGGAGTAAGAGGATACCATGGAGAGTCTAGGGTACGTGGGGAAAGGAAAAGAGTAGCTAGCTAAGTTGGGCTTTGACATTGACTAAACGAGACAGCGACATGGCGTCCAATAGCAAGATCACTGTATGCGTTTGCTCCTTATTTCTCTTATATCAGACTACAAAAAGCTCTTTCTCTAACGCTCCCATTCCTTACCTTCCCTTCTCTAATCACAGCGCTCCAGTGCACAATTTCAGGATCTGGATTTAATCCAGCAAATACAAATCCGTAAATGAGTTTGCTTCAGCCAACTATCCTTGTGTCGATTTCCTCATTGATGTGACCTTTCTCTTATTCCATTGCCATTTCATAATTACCCATACGCCGTCAGCAAAGCGTGCAAGCCAGCAAACGTAGAATTTAACTTACCAACAACAACAACATATGACAGTCAAAACAGTACCTTTATTAATGGTACATGCAGGTGTACCTAGAGGTTGATTAAAAGCAACCAAACCACTTTGATTCATCAATCATAGTGTCTGGTGTCTGACAGCAATGAATAAACTCAGTTGAACAATTTAGCACTGAGAAGCTGGTTTGGTAGTGGTATAGTTAAGTTAGAGGTAGAATTGGTGAAAGTAGTTGGTGGTGATCGCACACGACGACAGTTAACGAGTGAAAAGGATCGAATTTATAAATTGGCTGGTCAATAAGTAAAGCGTCAAGCCCAGTTGGAGTATTCACGTCCGAAATGTGGCTCAAACGGTAAGAAGGGGGTCCAGGAACCAGTGAGGGCGGATCAATACAATCGCTAATCCGGTGCATTGTGAGCCGAGGCGTGGCGTAGCAAAGAGACGCAGAGCAAGAGGAGGAGGAGAAGAAGGAGGAGGTGGGTGAGGTGGCAGTCTTGCCTTCATACTCCCTTACAACCCACCGTCTTTCTCTAGTGTGCCTGGGTGGTTTCAGGCAACCCTTGTCGTCGTTGTCCTCGTCCTCCTCTCAGACGCCTCCATCACCCACTGCCCCGCCGTTATCCCTCGAAGTTGCCGCCGGCGTCTCGGCCTCTGACGCCGTAACGCCCTCCACGTCTGCACCCGCACTTTCCTATCCACCTCAGTCGTTGCACTACTACTCTGCCAGCAGCATCATCACCATCACTACCATCACTACAGCACCTAGAGAAGCCCGCTCAAATAAAACCACCCCCCGGGTATCCTTTTGCCACAGCTCACAACGTCTTACCGCACTTCCGCTTTTCAATCCTTAACCTATCCCTCGAGAAAAATGTGCACCAACAAGCCCCAGGGTCCAATCGCAACAAGACAACCAACAACCCATGATCCAAAGATCTATCTAAGGGTATTCAGTATCCAATACTTGGTATCCAGTTGGTAAAGCAAAAAGCTAAGAGTACAAGAATACAAATGAAAAATAAGCAATTCATCTTATTGTCAGATTGCAATGACTTTTTTCAGGGTACTTTTATTTGGCTTGTTTGGTCTAGACCAGCGACGATGAATTCCCTGTCCGATGATGCATTCATGAGTGAATGTTACTACACATTATGAATCAGTGATTTATTAAACTTGAAAAAAGAGTGATGTGAAAGGAAGAGATTCGTAGGGTAATAAAATTTGTGCTGGAATTATATTTGGTAATACATAAGACATAGTGTGATCCTGGCTAGCATGATAAGCGAGATAAAAAGGCCGCCGACGGCCGATAAATCGGATAAGACACCGAGGATGGATCATGCCGAGTTTCTTTCCTCATATATATATACATACACGCACTCTTGCTTATAAATATATATATTTATATATGTAGTCCTCGTGTCTCTCTCTTGCACACGGTAGGTACGGGACCATGCTTAGCTACAACTAAAAGACACAATCTGTCTCTTTTTATCTTATTCCTCTTGAGCATGTTACTCTTAAACGTGTAGCGGGGAAAAGATGACTTATGCCCTGCCGACGCATTACCGCATTTCCCACGGTTATATCCTAGTAGTAACGTTTTCTAGTGGCGGTACTCTTCCTCTCTTTCTCACTGTGGTTCTCCGGTTCTCTGGATCCCTGAATCTTGTACTGCCAGAAGTAAGGGGCCAGTCTGGATATAAACTCCAGATGAAAATTTATTCACCGTTACACTCGACAGCTACGGCGCCAGGGATATGTCCTAACCAAAATGTCCTCTGGCTAGCTTCTGGTAAGTAGGATCCAGTGTGCACAGTTTTAGCTGCTACAGATTTCAGTACTATGCGACTATCCGTATATATGTTCAAGCAGAAACAAGAAAAGACAAATATATAGTGATGATATATACTTACCAGCATGGAGTAGAAAGAGATAAATATATACAAGGGCTTTCTCAGCATGATGCTACCGCACTCTTGAGTGCTACCACCACCAACTTCCAGGGGGTCAAACACGTTTGCTATGTTAGATCGCACCGCCTGCACATGGGACGGTGATATAGTCGATACATCTTGAATATAGCTGCGGGAATAAGTGACCGCGTAACGAGCAACACGCGCTCGCACTCTAGACTCTACAAACTCAACTATATGTACATATATATGTATACATATTTATTGTAGAACCAACTGGACTGGCGCGTTTATCGGCTGCCATTAATTCCGAACGTGCGCAGAAGTACATGATTACCCAATCAAGATGTAATCGCGCGCGAATCAAAGGGGCCCCGATCTGGCGTTTGCCGGTTGCCCACGATTCATACTATATATATATATATATATATATATATATATATATAAATACATACATGCCGATAACTGCTGAAAATTATGACGTGAAGGATCCACTTTAATTTAACAGCGTACAAAGTTCATTTACCGGTGATGGTAAGACAGAGGAAAAAGTGTTGCCGATACTAATCTCTCTTTTGTGTTTGTTACAACATTATAAAATGCTTTAACGCTTTATTTTATGGCTCTGTATAAGTGCGACTAAAGTTTATACACTGATATGTATGATAGAGTTCTCGGGTGTTAAATATTCTTATATGGGTAATCATAGCTGGTGAAAGGATTAAAGAATAGATTAAAGAATGTACTTTCTGCGAACGTAACTAAATGACAGGTGGAAATGAATGTATAATAAGAACACCAGGTCGTCATGGCAGCACCCTCGTAATGATTACACCGTAAGCAGTAGTAAGGTATTCCCACCGTCAATATGCACAACAAGAACGAGGGTTACGTAGTTGCACTTACAGTGAGAACAGTAAGAGCCCATCCCATTGGCTCGTTCAACCCTCTGGTCTTCCGACTACAACCACCCCTGTATCCTTCCTCAGGACCGCCTACTCTTAAGCGAGATGGATCCAAACAAACTGGCTCACCGATTAATCCAAAACTGTGTTACTGGAATAAACCACTCATCTGTGTCCAAAGCACCAGCTATTCCGCTCTACTACTACTACTACTACTATTATTACTATTATATCATAACTAACATCGTGTTGGTGTCCAACACTAATACAGTGATAATGTCACAAATACTAAAATATACTCTCCAAACACAGTGTACAGACAAACGTGCCATTATTTTGCCGCAGTAACCTACAGCTATTACTATAGATGTATACACCTAGGGCTTTATAACAACCGGGTGATGAGTGTTTACGAGAATACCAACGACTATGTGGAGGTTGCACTTGTACGGTATTGTGTTGGCTCAGTTATACTACCAATATATATATCTATATATATAAACACCACATTACACACCAACACCACAACGGGAAGAGATTGCAGTACAGTGGTTCACTTCCCTTTCTCTTGGCATCATAACTTTAAGAAAGTGCTATAAATTTAACATTGTAACACTCAAATTTTAAATAACACATTTTTATCATCGTAAGTGACCACTAAAATCTATCATTTCTTTTTAAATCATTGATAAATTCTCATTATTGATTAATTTCTTTACTAAGAAGTAGAATAAGAAAGCAAAAGAAAGCCTGGCTGCTGGGTTCCAACCTCAGTGAGTGCAAGTATGAATTTTTCACATAAGCGTGAGGTCTATTTGCCCTGAGGTTGTCCTAACACCAATATCACAAATGTCCCATTGACCCCACGTTCCACACCCAACAGTTAATTAGTCAATGATGACCCTGGCAATTAGGGGGGACTTTGAATAAAATAAAAAACCAGAAGAAAATTACACTTGAAACATCTTGGATCGGGGATCGAAGATTAAATAATTTGCTTCGAGATACAGCAGAAAGTAAAATTTCTACAAGCAATGATTAATTTATTTTATCATAGAATTATGAGTCGTTCGGAAACGGTATTCATGAAGCAATGTAGGATTGATCGATGTAAAAAAGTTATAATTAATTTATGAAATTATAAAACCAACTTTTTTATCGTGTATTGTAATTCTCGAGACTTGGTAAATTTATCAACTGATTGCTCGACGATTATAGGAAATGTAGTTTCGAGATGGAGAGTATGGCATCACGATGAAATCACACATATATAACATAGTGAATACCTATAGCTACTAGAATATGCGAACATATCCGATAACTCTAGTTTCTACTTCTCTTCCCATTTTCGTTAGCTAGTTCTCTAGCTCACCGGCTAAAAGCTTGCGCGTGCTTTGCTGGTTGAATTGGTTATTGGTATTTGCCATTTTGGAATAGGAAGTTCAAGTTGAAGATATATATATGTGTATATATATAGATATCTATACAAGAAAGTACGATCAACGCAGACGGCATTACTATTTAATACTTTCGACCTGTGTTGGAAGTCCAGACCTGCGTTCATACCTACAAACTGTACATATATATATATATAGTATTGGTTGTTGTTTTCCATCAGCAACCTCTTTAACTGCTGTTACTGCTGCTGGCATTACTAGTTCTACGTCCAGCGTGTTGTACTCTCGCAAGTTCTGCCAACTTCCATGAGTTCTCTTTCTATCATTCGTACATCTGCTTCATCCCTTTCATACTTTTGTTTTATATTTTTCATTCGTCTTTCCCATATATTTCATCATTTCCTCGTCTATTCAATTTATATCTATATATCTATATATCTTTTTCGCATCCATGCCTGCTATTATACATATATATGTATATCTATATCTATATAGCTTTATACGCCCTGGTTCTTTTTCTCGTTTATCTTTTATTCGCGGTAACTACTCGAACTTCAATTAATTTCGTTGATTCAAAAACCCAAGCGTTTTTCCAATTTCAAATTTTCTCCAGCGATCAGATTCGCCTCGACGTTAAAAAAACCACCATGCACTCTTTATTTTAACCGTTTAATTGTTCCTTTTTTTACAGTCTTTTTTCAGCTTTTTTTGTCGGTCTACACTTTTTGTCCTTCCACCCTCTTATGACTGAAGCGACTAGGAATGAAGAACGCGGGTGGAATCTCAAATAAGAGGAGGACGGTCCAGCTCTCGTTAAAAATCAATTACGAGTTATACGCGTACCAAGGATATTTCCAACCCGGGTAATTTATTAAATCCAATTATCCTGAAAAAATTAAACTATTAAATACAAAATGCCTTTACTATATATACATAATTTCAACACGGGTCAAAAATAAAACTTGATTCAGGCTCGCTTCGCTTTATTTATTTTTGAAATTATCGATTTGCCGACAACTTTCCGATGAGATCTCGACTTTTTCGACTTAAATTAAATTTTTAGAGCTTTTTTCATCTTAATTTGAACTTTTTAATATTTTTTGATCTTGATTTCGAATTTATTTGTCTTCACTTTGAGCACGACCAAAGTTTCACTTTAGGTTTTACTTTTTCGCCTTATAGTTTAAGTCGAATAAGTCTAAACCAAGTCAATTTCGACTTTATTTATTTATTTAACGCCCCTCAGAAATTATACATAGTAATAACAAATATAAAATAATATAATATAAAGTGTGAATAATTAATCATCAGCGTAACTTTAACAATAATAACCAAAACCAAAAACAAAAAATTATAAATCATAACCAGAATGCTCAATTTAAAATTTCCCTTCTGGCTTTCTCCTTACAACTGTCCGATGATGCTCCAAAAAAATCTACTTCAGTGGCATCTTCATTGATAATTTTTGAAATTCTGTATAGTGGAGAGCGTGTCGAAAAACGCGATCTTACTATACACGGAAAGATTGGAACCCGATTGGTTACTGTTCTGCACCATACTGAGTCGGGTGCCGAACAGTAACCAGTCGGGTTCCAATCTTTCCGTGTAGGAATCTCCATTATCCTATTAGATCTCAAGTTTATATTTGGCACAGCAAAACCCAAAATACCAAGCAGCTCTGAGGTATCAAGACTTGATTTTGACTTTCTCGTCCTAAATCGTGACTAACTGAGCCAGTTAGTCTAAATTAATGTGAAAATTCAATCTTTTTCATATCTTCGTAAAAAAAAAGTGGAGTTTGTCTTGTGAAAAACGGCTCAAAATTTCCACGGAAACAAAAAGTTTCGTTTTCATAAGGAAAGACAGGATAACGAAAAATTTTTTTTTAGTGACAAACATGATGAGCTTATGGTGACAAATCAATTTGAGCTTATGAGTACCAAAATTTTGTCAGTACTATAAATCCACTTTGTTATGTTAACAAATCCGTTTTTTTACTGTAACACAACAGTTTTGTTGCAGTTACAAACCATTGCTAGGCGCAACAAACAATTTTTTATCGTTACAAAAACATTGTAATCATAACAAATGTTTTGTTACCCGCATATTAAGGCATAAATGTGTGACCATAAGATATCTTATCTTGTGGATACAAAAAATTTTTTATTTTTTAAATTCAAAAAAGTTATATTTTTGACCCGGGAAAAAATTAAAAATCCCATCGAAAATTAAATGTTATCTGAAAAAAATAAAATCCATCACATTGCTGACAATCCAAGGTTTCTTCGAGTAGTATTGATTTGAAATTAAAAAAACAATTTTTGAATTCGTAAGTAAGTCTAGCGACAAAACAATAAAAGGTATAATGAATCAATGTCACTTAATGCGCCTTACACGAGTTCTCGACTACAACTAAAGTGTCGAGACAATTGAAAAGTAAAAGAAAAAAAAAAAAAGGTTAAACCGCTGACGCATTTATCCGGATCGATCGATGGACCCGTTGGTTTATGGCTCGCGTACGACAAAGAGCGATAGATCCGTCGTGTTGACGGAAGTGAGAGTCACCGCACGTGTGAGAAGAGTAGGAAGCGAGGCTGTAGACTTTTGATCTTGGTTAACGCTCTGCAGCGACCCCCGCCAGCCCAAGAGTCGATTGATTTACAATAGGCGGAGGTGTGGCAGAATCCGACACCCAATATCGTGCCAATAGTCAAGAGACTCATGGACAATTATCGTGAACTGGACAAAGGCGAACGGGGGTGTACATCACACACACACACACACACACACACACACACACACACACACACACACACACACACACACACGCTTTGCAAACATACAATACACAAATAAATTCACATACAGTTAATCAATCGTTTATGTTTAGTTCTATTCTCCAAGACATTTTCCAATCGAGACTGTAAAAGTGTGTAAGCAAAACCCTGGAGGCTTTAACACTCTACGCAGCTGACGCGTCTCATGTATTTAGAAGTCGCGTGGGTAATGATGCGTGGGCCTAAAAATATATATATATATATTTATATTTATTTATTTATTTATATATTTATATATTAAATGCACGCAACTTGTGGTATCTTTAGATTGCACGTACATCGACCATTAAATTATAGTTTCCATGTATAGGAAGCCAATTTATTCGGTTAAAAGTGTTATCCTGATGTGACGCGAGTAGAGGAAAATATTTTTCATCGAACGCGTCGTTGACCTTCTCTTTAAAACTAATAATATTCATCTCTCTTTTATTATTTTTCATCCTGCATGATTGCTTGCACGTGATATTTTACGTTTATCGCTGGCATTATCGAACCCATCTGGCAATTAATATAAACAAGGAAATCATTTGAGGAAATAGCCTTGTGTTTATGTGTTTAATTAATTAATGCATTAATTTGTCATTGAAATCCAACAGACTATTAGAGGTTTAATATGCGTATATGTTATTTTAATTTATAATTTATAATGCATTGAGAAAAATAACTTATGGAAATTATTAATTTTTTTTTAACTGATGTATGTGAAAATAAATGCACGTCAGTCACGCTCACGTCCACGCAGATTCGTTTGATTTTTTTTTAAACGTAATTTATCAGCTTTCTCGGCAGACAGAGACAGAGAGAAGTGCATTGTAATAGAAGAGTTTTGTTACCCTCGTAGAGCAGAAAAGGTCCTGAGGACATTCATGATGCAGTAATGAGCCCGTAAATACCCAGCAATCATCGACGGCTATATAGGAGCTCTACCACACACGAGTAACTAATCCGCCGGGTACAGAGACATTCACCATCTTCTTGTCATATCTTTTCCTTTTCACAAACCGGCAGGTTTATAATACTCGGACGTCACGCCTCTGCGTGTATTAAACTCGTGTACTAAACTGTACTTATTTACTAGTACGCTGTCATCATAGATGTCACATTTATATGTTCTTATTCAAAACTTGACTTCAAATCCTAGACTTCGTACTTCATAGTTTCGATTACAGGCTTGAGGGAAAATTTATAAGCATCTGTATTCATTATTGTAGAATCATTTTTGTATTGAGATGTAATAGCAATATTAATAATAACTTGAAATGCTGGCTCTATACACTGTGAAAAGAGCGGTGTTAAGATGAAATGACACCGGTGTAGGTGGTGAAATTTGGCGGTATTAAAATACCGGTGTTAAATCGGTGTAAAAACAAATTCTACGTATAGAAGAATAAAACTTTAATGAATATTATCTGGAGGAAATTTAAATTTTGCTATTTACTTTTTTAAATAATTATTTACGTTATACGGAATTAATTTAAAAATTACACAATTTTACGCTCACAATTTCAATCACCACTAATTTAATTAATTAATAAAAACACTGTTTAACTGTAGTAATCGAGTAAGTAAAAATCTATAGATTCCACTGATAGAAGGATTTCTTAGCATTTAAAAATATTTCTTTGTATTTAATAAATATTTCTTACTATTTAAGAAATAGTTTCTTAACAGTTAAGAAATCATGTCTTAAAAAATGATTTCTTACACAGAAAAAACAGATATCTTGAGTCAAGAAAATATTTTTGAAGACAAACGTTTTCGGGAACCAAGTCAAGATTTTCTTGAGCCGAGAGAATTCGTCTTGGTTGGAGAAGATTTCTACTTTATCTGAGAAAATTTAGGTCTCCAAAAAAATTTTCTTGAATCAAGAATTTTTACCTTCAGTCGAGAATTTTTTTTTTTGTGTGTAGCTATGAGGAAATGATTTCTTAAATACTAAGAAATTATTTCTAAATATTAAGAAACGCTTCTATCAGTATACTTGCATCAACTTTACTGATGAGCCCAGTAAGTATATTCGGGGTGAAATTGTTTCTATAATACACTAAAAAAAAGAAATTTTTGTCCCAAATAAATCAATTTATTTGTGGCTTTTTTTCAAATATTTCTTAATGACAAATAAATATATTTGGTACAACAAAATATGACAGTTGATTCAAATAATTTTATAATTTGACGGAAATGTATAATTTATTTGTGGTAAGTAATTGATATTATATTTGTGGTGAAGATATTAAATTTGAGACAAATAACCTAAAATTTGGCGATACTATACATATATTTGAAGCCCTTATTTATTTGTAGCAATTGGATCATTTTCTTACCACAAATAAATCACTTCTTTCACGCAATTAAACTACTCAAATATATTATATCTTTCTCACAATTAAATACTTACTTGGCCATATCCAAATATACGATATCTTTGGCTCAAATAAATCTTTTTTTCATTGTAATAACATCCTTCATAATTAGATTATATTCCATTAATGTATGGTATCGCAGTGCGCGTATAAAATAATGCTATATTAGCATTATAAATCTACATGTAATCACTCATGCGAAAGAATAGAATCTAGAAAATTCTCTGTCAATTTAGTAGATCAAGAAAGCCGTAATTCCTCTCTAATAACAAAAATAATAATAATAATAATAATAATAATAATAATAATAATAATATCTTTATATGCCGGCAGATTTGATGAAAACTGTTTACGCGTTCAAAGGACAAAATACCGTGGCGTCAATTCCAATCCTCACGTTTTCATACCGTACTTTTGTGAATATCACGTGCGCGCATTTGAGAAGAGAAAAAAAAATAATATATTACATGCGGCTATTTTAATATATTATTGAACACGTGATTGATGTGACTATCAATTGTTATTGAGTGTTATTTGATGATAAAAATAATGACAATAATTTTTTTCATTTTTTCTTATTTTATTTAAGTTAAGTATCTTCAAAAAATGCTGATAATTGTTAATGTGAATTTTATTGAGTCTGAGTAATGCGATAAGATGTAAATTTTTTTGTATTATTAAAACGCTTTATTAAAGCCAAGACATTTATTTAAAGATTTTAAAATAGAAATCGAGTTGAAGGTGGATTTGATTTACGTTTATAATAGGGTAATTTAAGAATTGAGAACGGCGATGCGGCTCGGCGAACGCGTGAATTTCTTAACGTGTGTAAGAAAACTTGATACTATTTCAGAATAAATATATATGTTTTTGTGAGTGTGAGTCTGTAGGTAATGGAGATATGCAGATATGGATATTTGTATAGATGTGTAAGTATACGTCTTACTATTTAACGTGTTTTATATCTGCCGCTAAGAAAACGTAGGTGTCTTAAAAACCAGCTGAATTATAAAGGTCTTGCCGATGATATTATGCTCAGTTTGCTGGTGTTATATCCCTATGGAGCAGGCCCAGTGCACCCACGAGTCGCACACGTGCGAGAACTTGATAAAAAATTCATAATTTCGCTCTCAATAATTCACAAACTAAGATATATGTATGTATATATGTATATACATAGAAGCAGCCGGCGGCGTATGATGTTGTATGAAGGTAAGAAAAGTTTTAATGGCGCCTTTTTTTGTGAAGATTATTCAGCTGTATGTGATGTACATGTTTTTTAAGTTCGGGTCGATTTATCAATGATAATTTATATTGAGGATGTGGAATTATTTTAATCGTTCTTTTCTTTTAATAAATTGGAATCATGATAAATAGATCACTTGTGAAATACTGCGCCAAGTTCACAAGGATAAATTTTTATTTTTACATTTCCCGCTAAGAAAACTGAAAATGATAATAAAAAGTAAGTTATTGTTCTGCCAAGTATTTGAAAATAAAATGCATTAATCTAAATGTCAGTTTAATTTTGTAAATTCATAGGTTTCAATTGAGTCTAAATGTGAATAAAATGAAATTAATTCGGTAGTTAAATAAATCAGTGCGATAAAATTAACATTAAGCTATTTTGTGATCATGTTTATTATTAAGTGCAGTAAATAAAATTTTTTAAGGCAAAACCATTATTTTATACATTCATCGTGATCCACTAATTGGATAATTGGGTAATTAAACTAAACAGCAACAATGTGCGATACCTAGTGTCAATGTCTTGTACCATTTGCGTAAGAGCCTTCGATGATAGTATAAATTACCGACTTGTAAGACTGTCGATAGAAATGTTCTCTGACTATTTAGCTTACCACCAACAATCTCCACTAAATACAATCGAAACCTACTTTATTCAGGCATCCTTAAATCGCTACAGTTTCTCGGCTATCGGCTATAAGTTGGCTTCAATTTTTCCAGAAAGTTGGCGACGATCTGAGGCCGCAATGAGAAACCTGATAGCGAAGTTGGCAGCAAGTCAGCGACAACCTACTGCAGTAACTTGTCACCTGGCCGCAAAAATGTGCACTTCCATAAGTTGACGGAAAGTTAGTAACAACTTGAAGTCAACAGTTACATAAGTTGAAAGCGACCAGTGACCGTCAACTTATAGAAATGCCAATTTTCGCGCCAAACTTGGTGACAAGTTGCTGCAGTAAGCCGTCGTTAACTTGCTACCAGCTTGGCTACCAGGGAACAAATCGCAGGAATGTTAACGTCAAATTTCAGCTGCAAGTTTACATCAAATTATTACAGTAACTTATCTAGTTATCCGATGATTTATGAGGTAATAGTGACTTTAATTAAGCTACCGTGGAGTCAATTAAAAGTAAATCATTTTTTTTAACTTACCAATGATTTATTTATGAATGCACAGAAAAAATCTTCTCCAACCAAGACGAATTCTCTTGAGTCAAGAAAATATTTTTGAAGACAAACGTTTTCGGGAACCAAGTCAAGATTTTCTTGAGCCAAGAGAATTCGTCTTGGTTGGAGAAGATTTCTACTTTATCTGAGAAAATTTAGGTCTCCAAAAAAATTTTCTTGAATCAAGAATATTTACCTTCAGTCGAGAATTTTTTTTTTTTTTTGTGTGGTTTCAAAAACTTAACTTCTAAATAATTGTTTCTTATCTCAGTTGCTGGAAAAAAATAATATGCATGCACGGAAAAAAAAAAATCGGTAGCCGCTACCGATTAATTTTCGATAACAGCTACCAAAATAATCGGTAACAGCTACCAAAATACTCGGTAACGGTTACCGAAATAATTGGTAGCTGTTACCAAAAATTAATCGGTAACCGTTACCGATTATTTCGGTAACTGCAACCGATTATTTCGGTTCTACTGACGAATTTCAGTGGACAAAAAAAAACTATTCCTGAGGGATGTTACACGGGATGTGTGTACGAGTGTGCGAGTGCGTATACGCGCGAGTGTATGTGCGAGTGCGTGTGTACGAGCGTGTGTGCGTGTGTGCGAATGTGTGTGTGAGTGTGCGTGTGAGTGCATGTGTGTGTGCGCGTGCGTGTTCTCTTTTGTAAGCGTGTATGTGTATCTGTGTACGTGTGTGTGTGCGAGTGCGTGTGCTCGTGTGTGTAAGCGTGTGTGTGTGTGTGCGTAACTAATACCAAAAAAATCGGTAATAGCTACTGAAATAACCGGTAACAGCTACCGAAATAATCAGTAGCAGCTACCGAAAAAAAAAATCGGTTCCTGCTACCGATTGGTAATCAGTAACTGTTACTGAAATAATCGGTAGCGGCTACCAAAAAATAATCGGTAGCTGCTACCGATTATTTTTTTCCGTGTGTATCTAACGCTGGTTTTATTAATCGACAACAGTCGATTAAGCTGTCTGACTCTGAAAAGGGACTTATTAAAGACGAATATAGTTACCATATAAAACTACAAACATTTTCGAGACTTATTTTATTTTTTTCTGTTTTTACAATAAACTTATGTAATTTATCTAAAGTCAGACCATGATAATCATTGAAGTTGAAATTAATGAACAAAAATATTTAGCTAACTTACAAAAAAACTTCATAGAAAGTTGAGTTATTGAATTTCTTTCTTTTTGACAGATAAACGATTAGCCAATTTTTTTGGCTTACTCGTTTTTATTTTCTGAATTGAAGTTTCTATCGATGTATTTACTCCTAATTTTTCAGGGGTATCGTTTAATTCGTAAATAATTGATTGTAAGCTTCTTCCTTTAGTTTCGGGCAAAATACAAATAATAATTATAAATGTAAATAAACAAGCAACAGCTGATATAATGAAAGTCCCATGTAATCCCACTAGATCAACGAAAAAAGGAAAAGTTGTCATAGCAATAAAACCTATTAAAGCCATGAAAATCATAACAACTGAAGTAGCTAGTGCCGAAATGTCGGAGCTGAAAATTTCCGAAATAACTACAAAAGGTACTGGACCCATGCCGAGGCAATACGTAATAGAAAATACGGACAATGCGATTAAAGGGATCCAGCTGACTGAAGACACATCATATAAATTAAATTTTAGATAGAAAAATACTCCTAGAATACAATTGCATGTAATAATACCGATACAAGATATAGATATTAATGTTTTTCTTCCAACGCGTTCCATTAGCAATGTTGATAACCAGCAGCTGAATATTTGTATTAGACCAATAATAATAGCACAAATATTCGGTTGCAAAGAACTTCCGGCCATTTGAAATATCATTGCAGTATACGCAAGCTGAAATATTTGTAATATTGCATTAGTTTAAATTAACTATATTCTGATATTGTTATTATTATTATTATTAATTAAATCATAACTTCTCGGGTAGAAAATAAAACTTGATTGAGACTGGGTTTACCAAGTCGAAATTTAGAGCCGTTTTTCACAAAACAAACTCGACTTTTTTTAACGGAGATATGAAACACATTGAATTTTCGCCTTGGTTTAGACTTAACTGGCTTTCTTTGAGTGACTTCTTAATTCGACTTGAATTAAATAGCGAAAAAATCAAAACTACACTGTGAAAAATTGGGAGTGAATTTTATTAAAATCCAAATTCACTCCGTCACTCGGAGTCTCGGAGTTAAAAAAAAAATCAGTCTGCATACGGAGTTAATAAGGAGTTTATTTTTTCAACGAGTGATTTCGGAGTGATGTGGTTTTAATTTCAATCTGCATTTACTCCGATTCAGAGTTTTAATATTAAAATAAACTCCTTTTAGAAGTGAATTTCACTCTGAACCGCAATTTCAATATTAAATTAAACTTCCTCTCGGAGTGAGCTTCACTTCAAGGGGAATCAGTAAATAAACAATCTGCTCTACCTTCACTCCGGATTCACTCCGGATTTGCTCCACTAATTTTTTACAGTGTACGGTAAAACGCGAAAAACACATTTTATACTAAAAAATACTGCTTTTTTTTAACTTGGTTCAGCAAATCAAGAGTTAGGTGAATGACTGTCGTGCTCGAAGTGAAGACGAATAAGTTGAAACTATGATGAAAAAAGCTCTAAAAATTGACAAAAATTTACTTTGTCAAAAAAATCAAGATCTTATGGGAAAATCGCCAGCGAATCGATAACTTCAAAAGAAAATACGGTGATGCAAGACTGAATCAAGTTTTATTTTTGACCCGAGTTAGTAGTCGAAATATTTACCACAATCATAATTCCACATGATTGTTGTCCGCATAATAAAGTCAAAGCAATGATAAAAGCTTTAATAGTGCCTTTATCACGAAATAAATCTTTCAAACTAACAGAATTTTCGGCATTACAATGTTTTTCTACAAAGATTTGTAGTCGTGATAATTCGCGTTCCACCACTGTTCCATCACCATTTTTTAACCACTTCAAAGACCTGTAGATTGTAAAT
Source organism: Microplitis mediator (assembly GCF_029852145.1). Classification (NCBI taxonomy): domain Eukaryota; kingdom Metazoa; phylum Arthropoda; class Insecta; order Hymenoptera; family Braconidae; genus Microplitis; species Microplitis mediator. The sequence goes on along the minus strand of NC_079973.1, from coordinate 20,358,885 downwards.
TATTTATTATAAATTAATACTTTCTAATTTATGAATGCATTAGCAATTAAACATACTTAGTGCCTTCAGCAATTTTTTTATTACGAATGAGATAAATGGGAGTTTCTGGTAAGATATTAAAACATACAAAAAACGTAAAACATACGGCAAGTGCACATAATGCATATAAATGATACGATAATACGGCACCAATAATGTAACCCAATAGAATTCCTAATTTTAGTGAAAACATAAAAATACTTCCCAGTTTCCCTCGTATACTGTCGCCAGATATCTCAGAGACGTAAATTGGGGTTAAAAAAAGACTTGTAGTGCCACCGAAACCAGCACAAAAACGAGCGATAAACAAATGCCAAAAATTCGTCGCGAAAAAAATAAGAATCCAACAAGTTATTAACGGAATAGTCACTAAATATCCAACCATTTTCCGTCCGTATTTTTCAGATACATAATTACATATTGGTAATACAAATAATGATGCAATGTACACGATACTGTTCAACCAGGAGACTTGATAATCTGATAAGGGTTCATCTCCAACAGGTGTTTGTTCACTCTGAAGACGAGGCATTGTTGGTGATGACCATCCAATGTTCATCCCATGCAATATTGCTGATAAATTCACTGTAAAAATTTATACTTGTATTTAATTTGATTTATTTATTTAACAAAAAGAATACAAAAGTATTATTGAATATTTAATTATTCGAGCACTTTGCGATATTTTGTTATAAAGGAAATAGTATTTTGTGCAACTTGTGCGATAAGTTGGCGATTGCTCACAATTCGCTTTCGCGGACAATCGACAACTTATCGCACGAGTTGAAAATTTTCAATTAATTTTTAATATAGACTACCCACACGGTAAACGATATTTCCGGGAACGGTAGCACTACTTGTGATTCGCGGATAAAATATCCCTGACAAAATATCCACGATAGAATATCCGAATACAAATTATCCGATAGACAAAATGTCCCTGGACTAAATATTCAAGAGACAATAACTCGTGACAAAATATCCTGTCGATAAATCTTATTATTGACATATGGGTTGACCTATTTACAAAATAATACCCACCCAAAATCTGTGAAAAAAGGGCGCAGTACGATTTCAAGCATATGTGCAGATCTATTTTTAAAATCACACAATCAAATTTTATGTGCAAATATATTACATATTTCTGATAAAAGGGTACCATACTATTTATATAAAAAGTCTTTATATTATAAGATATTTTGTCAGGGATATTTTATCTATCGAGTATTTATTCCGGGGATATTTTGTCTTCGGATAATAAGTGACGGTACTCTACTGCCAACTTGGCTATCAGGTACATTGATCTTGTGATTGATCATTTGAGTAGTTTTCAAATTATACAAAAAAAAAAATAAATAAATAATCAAAGAATTTTTTTTTTAATGATTCCAATTGTACTCGATCGAATAATCCAAAGGACTCACTAATTTCAAATCTGGCTAAACATTTTCTATTGCCATAAATGATTTTTTTTTCTATGAATTTTTAATGAAAAAAAAAAAAATTAAAAAATAAATCCATACCAATGATCGCTGCCAGAAATTGACGTGACTTTCCTGGTTCTAATGCCATACTTTAGATAACTTTTGTTTTTTTGTATACTACAAAAGCTTATGGATTGTCAGTACACTTTAGAACGTGCATATTTTTTAAAAAAACAATAATTTAATTAAGCACTAACTATTAAACTGTTTTATTCTACAAAACGTACACTAGTGTTTAAATCATTTCAATAATAATATACAACTGTATTCGAAACTAGTCCACTCTAATAAACGATGTAATCTGTTCATTTTTTATTTTTTATGGAGATAATTTATTATACAAGTAAGCACTTTGACCTTTTCCTTAGCAACATAACGCAATGAATTTTATATTCATTAGTTATCAATCAATTGACTGATATACCAATGATTATCCCAAGTCGAAACTCGTTTCAACTTCCCTGGCCTCATGTTTGGTCTCATATTATTATTTTAATTTAACCACATGAGCCTCATTGACAGTTCCATAAATATCTCATCGAGAAGTTGAAGCTAATTTGAACTTTTTGGACCTGATTTTTAGTAGATTACATAGAAATCTATCTATTGCATTTGTCTTCATGGTTGAATTTTCAAAGAATTTCGCCAAAAAATACCATTGGTTCAAAAGCTTATGTTTGCATGTAATATAACGGGCCTTGTTGCGACGATAGCGCCTACAACTCTGAACGGATCTTAATGAAACTTGGCACGCTAATTCTATAATTGATTATCTTGGTTAAGGTAGTTCACTCGCAAACCGACTTTTCATAAGAATTGCACGTAATTGAAATATAATATGAAGGTAGATGTCTTGCATGTACTTTAAAAAAATCAGAATTTTTGACCGTTTGTAAAGCGAGATATTGATAATCAAAGTGCATACAATTAGTATGTAGGGGAGGGTGGGGCAGAGCGGCCCCCCTGAAATTTTGACCAAAAAAAAAATTTTTTTTTTTCGACTAATTACTATAAATCCGATATGTTTGCGCATTTTTACCCCTACGCATGACATTTGGGGCAAAATGGACAAGCCCAAAATTTTGAAAAAGTGATTTTTTCATATTTTTATCGTCAAATTAAAAAAAAATTATTATAACTCCACATTTCTAGCCCTACGCATAACACCTGGGGCAAAATAGACCAGCCGAAACTTCCGAAAAAATTATTTTTTCATATTTTTCGGCCGTTTCTTTATGTAAGAGGCAAATTTGGTCACTAAAAATTTATAAAAATTAAATTTTTTTTTTTAGTTGATAAATTTTTGAAATAAAGTAAAATTATAGAATTGATTTTTTTTTTATTAAATAGCAATTAGTAATTAAGGTAATCGAGAGTGAACGATTTTTTACGCTTTAAAAAATTTTTTTCGAGTAATATAAAACCAAAAATAGTTGTCAAGAAAAAGAAATACATTCTTAATGATGAAAACAATTTAAAAAAAAAAAAAAACGAAAAAAAAAATTTTTTTTATCACTTTTTGAAGGGGGGCCGCTCTGCTCCACAAAAAAAAAAAAAAATTTTCAGAATTTTGGAAAAATGTCCATAAATTTGTTCGAAATAGAACAAAAGTAAAGTGATCTTATGGTTGAAAGCCACAAAAAATAATAATTGGCTTAGAGGGGCCGCTCTGCCCCACCCTCCCCTAGTAGCTCGGGCTAACCTAAAAAATAGTCATTTTTTCACGTATATTTCAAATTATTCTGCTTAAGAATCTCTTCAAAAGCTAATAGATTACATAAAAAAAATTTTCAAATTTAAAAAAATTTTTAAATTATCATAGTACCGATTAGTAAAAAAGTTATAAATATTTAAGGAAATCTGTCTCACAATTTCAAATGAGAAAAAGCGAGTAAGCGATATGAAGTAAAAGAGGAAGCACTAGCGAGTGACAGAGTAAGCAATAGCACACACTATAGGTCGTGAGTGAACTACCTTAAGTTCGAAGATGAGCAAAATCGGTCAATTAGTTTAAAAATTTTTTCAATCAACGAAAAACCCTACACGGAGAAAAAAATATAGCTCCTCGAACGATCTAAAGTATAGCAACTCGTAGATCGTTACCACAACAATATGTATACTTATGGTAACAATACCGTATCGTTCCAGTAACTATGTATTAGATAGCTGTGAGCCCTATATGACTTTCCGTAGTCGCCACTTCACACGGCACCACCTAACCTATTTAAGCATCTATTTTCGCGTCTATTTTGTGTATCGGGTATAATTGTTGCTAGCAGACGCTTAATAAATAAATTATTTTATTTAATCAAAATGATTTATATAACTTTTTCGTATTGTTACTGTAACTATACAGTATACTTCTCAGAACAATATTTTTTTCTCCGTGTACTTCCGTTGCTTTTTTTCCTCAAACAATATTTTAACGGAAACATGTAGCCTATTGGGTGAAAATAATTGGCTATCTGTTGACTGATCCCTTTGATAACTCACTGGTCTCTCATTACTTTGGCAACGAATTTTGAGCACATCTTCTTACTGTTCGTTATTTTCAAGGTATTACTTCTTTTCTGATCATGAAAATCCACAAAAGAAGTTTTCACTTATGCGCTTATGTAAAAAGTAAAAAAAAATAATAATAAGAAATAGTTTTAAGTCTATTAACTGAAATCTACCACCAAACGACTCCATTATTTATAGAAAAAAAAAATAAGTCTATTGTAATTATAAATTATCAAACTGTCATTTTGTTAAATAAAATATATTGTTTTATTGATTCTATCTATTATTTATAATAATATTTGTTACATTCCTATTTAATACTTTTTAATTAAATAAAATAGAATTTCTCTATTATCTACTTCAACAGTGCAATAATTGTTATTCGCTAGTTTTTCAATAAATTATAATATAATATAAAAAAAAATTCATATTTTACGAAAAAATATATACATATATATACAATGTTAATTTTGTAATTGACTGGTAGGGTCGGTTAAAGGCACGTAAGAAACGTGCATTAGTTTTGTTTGTGTTATTGATCCATCATGATTCTTATCCACTTGTAGAAGATCTTGAAATTTTTGAAACCCTTCAACTGCCACTACAGGCACGATCAAACGTCCACCAGGCGCTAATTGTTCGATTAACTATAAAAAAAATATATATGCATACAATAATTACTATAGTACGTTAACTTTATTAATACGCAATAAAACTATGATTAAAATCATAATAAACTTTTCTTACTTTACATGAAAAAGTAAATGGAAACTTTGTCCAAGTTCTTCTCTTAAGGGGATACGCTACCGGACCTCTTTCTCATACTCAGAAAAATAAACGGGACTATCTTTGTTGCACTCGTCGAGTAAATGAGGATTTTAAAACAATTTTTCTCGGAGACGAATTAGAATTTTTGAAAATACGAAATTTCTAGCCCTCTGTTAAGGTTTTAAAAAACGCCATAGACTCTCTATTTTAGGTTTCTAGTGTTTGTCCGTAAATTAAATTGAATTGAAAATCGGTTACCGTTACCCCTTAAACAAATCGCATCCCTAATACCAAAAAGGCATATGATTTTTTTTTAATTCACCTATCGCTTCAGAGTGACAAAATTGATCAAAAAACAAAAATAAAAATATTAATGCCAAAATGGCCTATAACAGCAAGCATATGCCTTTTTGGCATTAATTTTATTTTTAATTTTTTAGCTAATGCCAAAAAGGCGTATACATAAAAAATCAACAAAATCAACGAATTGGTTCAATTAAATATTTATTAACAAAAAATGAATGAACTTAATATTTTAATGATTTTTTATTTATGCGCCTTTTTAGCATTAACTAAAAAATGAAAAATGAAATTAATGCCAAAAAGGCATATGCTTGCTGTTATAGGCCATTTTGGCATTAATTTTTAAAATTTTGTTTTTTGATCAATTTCGTGACTCTAAAGCGATAAGTGTCTCCTAAAAAGTTTTCCCCGAAAAATCTGAAAATTAGAATCGTCGAGCTTCAAAATGTTTTTTTTTTTTTTTTTTTTTTTTTTTTAAATTCACGATACGACCATTATCCACATAAATACAGCTACTCAAAACTCACTGAAAAATTCCGAAATTTTTTTTTACTTTAATTTTTTCCCTTAGTATATTTAAATTTGAATTTACGGGTTTAACTTTACGGTAATATACTTTTTTTTTATATGCCTTTTTGGCATTAATGATCATTGTGCCTAAAAGCAAAAAGGCTTATGTATAATAGGCCTTTTTGGTTTTAATTTTTTTTATTATCAAAATATTCATTTCAAATCATTTCTAAGCGATTGAGCAAAAAAAAAATTTATATGCCTTTTTAGCTTTACGGTAGATCTATATATACAGCATATGCCTTTTTGGCATTAGGGACGCGATATCACTAATTCAATCAGTAATATACTTGGGACTGATTCGCAGTAAATATTGATTAACTTGCAAAACATTTCACAGATTCATTTTAAGAAAATGCACTTATAATGTTTTTTTCATAATATATAAAGTGAAATATATTTACTTGTTCAGGTACAGTATCAGCAGCAGCTCCGACATGAATAGCATTATAAGGTCCTGCAGGTTTATATCCTTCTCGACCATCCGCCTCTAGTTTGATTTACAATGACCTGTTATTAATATTCAACAGAAAATCGGAACTCGGAAAAAATCACACAATTTTTTATCAAAGGCAACCATCAGGCAAAAAAATACAACGAACTTTACCTACGAATTTTACACGGCCTTCTTTAATATACTCCGGACAATCATTGAGAACATTTCTCGTCGATATTTCAATCAGTTCGGGTATATGTTCGACACCGATAACATGGCCTTCTGGTCCAACCATATGAGCCATACACGCTGTCAAATATCCAGAACCAGATCCAACATCTAATGCACGTGCGCCGCTCTGCAGATGATCGTTTAGAAATGATAACGCATATGCATGCTAAAAATATTTAATAATATTATTTGCTACTGATTTGTTTGTCAATGATATGCGTATACGTTTTCATCAAATGCTGAATGGTTTCGTATCTTGGAAATTTTCCAATTAATGATAAAAAATATACTTTTTTGTTCAAACAATAGTGACATGGTAAGATAATATGCTGACCCTGATAGCCCTAATTTATTTATGTCTGTCAATAAATCACGTATCAATTATCAGAGCAAAACTCATCGATCGAGTGGTTGTTAATTTTGTAGATAGTAAATGATAATAAAAAGAAAAATATTTCATTGATAATAAGATTGAAATGAATGATAAATTGATTGATAGTCAAGCGTGTGTTTGATTTTTAAAGTAATTTTATTTTAAAGTATGAAATTAAAATTATCAATACTGAGGCTTTAAACAGCCTTAAAAATAACTATTATGGGTTATTAATATTGTTTTTTTTATTGTCCATGCGATAATAAGTCATTTATAGAGCTATTTATCTTATATACTTGTATAAGATACAATAATCAATGAATAATTGTTTTATAATTTTTATTGATATTCAATTTTCAATGAAAAATTGCTACTGGTTAATGACATGAGTATATAAAGAAAGAAAAAAATTATTTGATAAATAGTTGATTCAATGGTTCATTATTCTTTTAATGAAAAAATTTTAATTAGTAGAGGTAGATTTTATTTCTTTACTTAATAATTTCTCAATTTGAATTAATTTGAAATTTCAAATAATCTTATTTTTTTTTAATTCGTTCATTTTTGCTGCTTATACTCTAAAATTACAGTGCATGTGAATTCTTTTTCTTATTTAAATTTACACGTGAATCATCATACGTGTAGGGCTTTATTAAAAATGTTAAAAAAATTATTTTTTAAAAGTGAGTCAATTTTTTCCAAGAATGGAAAAACAAATTTTTCATTTAAAAAAAAAATCAAATGTTAGTTTGAATATAAATTTAAATATATCAGTTCTCAGATAAAGAAGTGTATTTTTCTCATGTACACGGAGAAATTATTCTTGTTTGAAATATTATGGTGTCATAGTAGAGCCCGACTAGGGTGGCCATCTGACGGAAATTTAAATAAACATATTGGAAAAATTACTATGATCATAGAAAAATTTATGATGCTTATAAAAGTAATTTGTGATATAATCGAAATTAATTTTACTATGATGGCCATAGTGATTTTTGCATGCGTTCAATTAAATTTCTGTAGGTTGCCAACATGATCTGGCTTTACTACACTGTAAAAAATTTTCAGTGTGAAAATAGTCCCCGAGGACTTTACACAGTCTGCTTGGTGTGAATTGGCGGTGTGAAATTTTCTTGGTGTGAAATATCAAGCGGTATACTTTTAACACCGTATTAATGTTTTCTTTTACACCGCTTGGTGTAATTACCTCAAATATTTTTCGGTGGTATAATCTGTAGTTAAAAATTATCGAATAATAAATCGGCTACAGCACTAGCATATCATTATTATTATTGACATAGTTTTTAAAATAAAAGTTCAATATTTCGTGTCGAAGTAATCAAGAGTTTCAAATAAAGAACTTATATATTTACACCATTAGTGGTGTGAAAGTGCTAATTCATACGGTTCAAAATTTGACACTGTACATTGTGTAACTTTCACACCGAAAGTGTTGAAAATTTTAACACCAAATCATTCCACTACACCGCAGACTCAAAAATTTTTTACAGTGATGACATCATAGCATAATTTCATAGTTTGATTTTTACTTGTATCACTATTGTGTTTTACAAGACTCTACATTCAAATTCTCCCTCGTTACCTACTTTTCTCGCTTCTCTTATTGTTTTTTTTTTTTTTTGCCTATTTTACAAACTAAGTCCCTCTCTGCTTAAGAAATCTGATAGATTCTTATAGCTGTGTGTGTAAGTCCCTATACTTAACTATAGCACTTCTCATAGAACTCATTCATTCTTATAAAATCTTTATGAGAATTTATGAGAATCTATCGGATTCTATGAGATTTTCTAAACAGGGCTTTTACTTTCCTTATCGATCCTTACTTAAACTTTCAATTTTTCCGAAAGAAGGCGCGCAAACTTTCTTGTTACTTTGACTCTACTACTTAATTTTTGCGGCTGTGGCCCGAATTGTGCTTATGACTGCACTGCATCATTACGGTGATGCCCTACAACCTCCCCAGTGCAATGGAGGTGTAATGGCGTAGGAACACCACAGAGAAAACCTAGCCAGTACAGTTTCGTTTTGGGTGAAGCTCCAGTGGTCGATAAAATTCCCACTTTACCGATCACCGGATCTTCATCCCGCGACTAATGGTCAGAGACCTTCGTTCGAACCCGACGCGTAGCTAAGCGGTCACCCAACCAAGTAGTAATCATGCTCGATGCTACTTAACTTTGGTGATTGCCCGTGCCGAATGGCTGCTTCAGCTGCTTTTGATGGCACCATAGCATTTCAAACAAGAATAATTTCTCCATGTAGAAATAAAACTAATTAAAAACAAATTTTATAAAAAATGAATTACCATATGTGGAGCACTGATTGTCACATTGTAGCCTATTCTCCGAGGACGGTCTAAATAAGGATCAGGTTCATGACAGTATTTGCCACGATCAATCGCTATCATAGCTGCTTCTGCGGTATCAGACGTGAGAATTTTCGCTTCTAAAAAATTTTACTTATAAACAAATATATTTATACAATCTACTTAAAAAAATATAAATAAAATTTAATTACATATTCATAATATTTTTAATTTATTCAACCGAAATAAAGTTTATCAACATAAAAAACAAAACAAATTGCAATAATATATATTTTTTTACCGTTATCTGTTTTTGTAATTTTTTTTTTCTGTTTTGCTTGTATTTTTCTTTTCTTTAAAATTATAAATAAACTGTTTGTAAGTAAGCAGTCAGCAGATGTCATGTAATTTTTTAAGAAAATAAGTATTAAATAAATCTTGCGTATGAATAAGTTTGAATGATGTAAAATAATGATTACATATCATAAACGCATGCAATTAATTAATACCTTTTAATTTATCTATCATTTCTTGATTCGTCGTGCCATTGCAGTGCCATGTCATTGTAAAACTAACGTACGAATTAAGTTTATATCTGTAATTTAAAGAAGAAAATAAAAATAAAAGAATTATAAATTCCGATATTTTTAAGATTTTGCAGTGGAATTTTTTAAAAATTTATTTAACAAAATAAACAATTGCGCAGTAATATTTTGTAAAATTCATATGGATTTTATTATAAATTTAATACTGCTACGTATGTAATTAGTGCACGTTATAATTTATGATCTACAATATCACATGTGATACATTTTTATAGATTATTGTTTGACAAAATGTACATATTTATAAATTACTTATGAGTTATTATTTATATTTAAACAATACTATAAATTACTTGCGTATAAAGTGAATCCGCAAATGAGAATAATTAAATCAGTGACGTTTCAGTGATATTACAAATTATAATTTATTATTTAATATAAATCAACTGCAAATAAGATGCTAATAAATTTATATACATTTTTTTTTAACTTGACAATCGAAAAAAAAATTTAAAAATGTAATTTTTTTTTTCATTACTTACTTATCTAATATTTGAATTAAATAAAAAAAATGAAAGGATTTAAGTAAAAGCGTTAAATAAATTATGAATTTTTGAAGATAGTTTCAATGATTGTAATTCTCGTGATGGGTAATGATAAGAAATGTATGCGTCCACCTCCGGAGACATCCAATCGCTATAAATTGAAATACAAAAGATGACAACCCACGAGTTGCATCAACAGTCGTGCCTCTAACAAAGTAAAGGCTATCAACTCCGAGATGTCATCAGTTCTGTTGTTTATTGATATTTAACCAATTTAATAAAAAGTTAACTGTATAAGAGTATTCCTTTCAATTGTACGTGCGCGGATACGGCTTTAAAAATTACTAAATTTTTTAAAATTATAGTTTTATCAGTGATTGTTTAATGAAATCTAAAAAGACAATGGAAGTTACTAAAATTATGCCTCCGGAAGAACCAGGGAAATACCGGCAATTTTTAGTTGCAATTATTGGTATGTTGTTACTAAATATAATTTGTGATTTTTAATTTATCCTTTATTTTTTTTTTTTTACGGGTTTTTGTTTTTTAATTCCTATAGGGGAGCCTGGGGCACGGCGGCCCCTCCCCAAATAATTATAAAAAAAAAAAAATTTTTTATTTTCCGTCAAGTTATGACCTATAATGTTTTTTTTTTAGTGGTCCATTGTGCACCACATATTACATATTGGCCTAAAATATGATAAAAATATTATAGAGGTCATAACTTGACGGAAAATAAAAAAAAAAATTTTTACCTAATTTTTGAGGGGGGCCTTTTTGCCCCAGGTTCCCCAACTTTTAATTTTTTATTAAACGGCAATTCTGCTAATTCATATCCATTTCAATAGTGGTTGGTAAATTAAATCACAGATAGGGTAAAGGTACCGCTTTCGGCCACTTTAGGCGAGTTTTGGACACGTGAAAAATTAAAATCAAATGATTTGTAAAAGATACAATGACATGATTAATTTTTAAAAAGTGTAAAGAGACATTTGTACCCCACTATTAAAATGGTAATTTTATTTTACAATTTTCCTACTAATTAAAATAAAGTATTAAATGTTCAAAAATGAAGCAGTGGCCACAAATGGTACCTCGACCCTATAAGGATATAAATGGTGATTATTACTCAATGTTAATTCCGATTAGTTTACTATTCTATAACATACTGCAATGTAAAAAATTTTTGGACTCGGTCTAGTGTAAAAATTTGGGTGTAAAGATTACACCAAATATCGTGTTAAATTTAGGCGGTGTGAATTAAAAATGTTTACACCGTCAAGCTTGTAGATGTGAAATTTATGACGATTTTGCGTTAAAAAAAATAATAATAAAAATATTGAAATGTTCAAAATACTATTTAATATCTAAATAAAATTAATATAGTTATTGATCATTAAGTTGTTAAAAATGTTCATTGATCATTTGTTGCTCATTAATCAAAATTATAACGAGTAACACGGAATGGCATAAAAAAAGTAGATTACACCGTGATAAAATTACACGGATGGATAATTTACACCGTTATTTCACACTACACGGTCCTGTAAAGTTCTCGGGGGCCATTTTTACACCAAAATTTTTTTAAGTGTAATTATAATCAGAATAAACATTGAATAACAACAACCATTGACATCCTTGTAACTGTGATTAAATTTATCAATTTTTCCAAAATATTTCTTTAAATTTTTTCTTGATTTATTTTTAATAGTGAACATTTCAAGTTTGGTGTATGGAATAATGATCGGATGGGCATCTCCAACAATACCGCTACTAAAAAGTGCCGAAACACCAGTTGGCCAAACACCATTAAATGATGATCAAGTGTCATGGTTAATCAGTATAATGTGTTTAGGTGGTGTTATAGTACTGCCACTTTGCGGGTGGATATCAGAAAAATTCGGGCGAAAAATAACCGGATACACCATGGGAATTCCTTACGTCACTTGTTGGCTTTTAACACTTTTCGCAACTAACTACTGGTATCTGTTAATTGCGAGAGTTTTTGCGGGTTTCGGCGGTGCAATATGTTTCTTTTTGGTGCCTATGTACGTTGCCGAGACAGCTGGTGACAGTATTAGAGGACAACTTGGTAGTTTGATGGTATTTGCTGTCAACATTGGTATTTTAATGGGATACATACTAGGAGCTGTTATGTCTTATCAATTATTTGCAATAAGTTCTCTTGTATTGCCTATGGTTTTCCTCGGATCCTTTGCATTTTTGCCCGAAACGCCATCCTATCTTGTTCGTAAAGATCGCATGAATGATGCTGCCAAGTAAGTATTATTTGAGTGAATAATTCTATCCAGTAGACAAGTGATAGCTATTATTCAATATACTTGATAATTATTAAATGATCTTTATTTAGCTTCAAGTTTAAGTTGATTTGGCGCCAAGTGAATAATTATCGTATGATTGCTGGTCAGGTCCTTGATGTGGCTGAAAAATGGCGACAAGTCGGCTGCTGACCGTGAATTATTGAGACTCCAATCGCTTGTTAAAGAGACTTCTGATGTCAATGAAGCCGTAGGACTTAGAGACTTATTCCGAGACAAAGCAACTATCAAAGGTCTGGTCATAGGTATCACGCTGTTGTGCGGACAACAGACATGTGGAATTTCAGCTATGGTATGACATTAATTTTATTAACACTAAAAAAAATTATAAATTTATTCCGTACACGGAGAAAAAAGTAATCCGAAACCATTGATAGATCCGATAGCTATACTTTTGGCATAATTAATTAATATGACGGGATCGAAGTCCACCTCCGTTTTACGGGAGGCCGTTTCCGCGCCCTTTAGGGCATACACGTGTTTCGGGGCCATTCCTTCTCCCGCCTCAGATGACACTCTTAGCCGTAAAATATAATCAATGGACGACTAAGGTGGACATTAACCGGAGGTATAATAAAAAATCCTCATTCCTCATGACGAGTCCATACCTCTCTTGGGTCAAACACTACTACCATCTCAGAAAATAAAGAGACTCCAGTTGAAGTGGGCTTGGAAAGGCTCCCCGTGGTACCAGTTTTCTGGACTGGTGATCCACTTGTTACCATTCAGTTTCGAACAAGCTGTCCACTTGTTCATTCCCTGATAAATTTTCTACTTTTCAAGCCTTTAGCTGCTCTGATTATTAAAGCCAAATCATAGTTACGAATAACTCGGGTTAACATTTGGCATAAATAAAAAATTACTATTTCATTGAAATAAACTTGAAATTGAAATAAACACATGCAGAAATAACTATAACCATAGTAAAATTTCGAATGGTTTCAGTAATTTCTGCATGTGTTTATTTCAATTTCCGACAGATGGCCAATATAGTCTGGCATTACTATGACAGCACAGCATTTCAAACAAGAATAATTTCTTCATGTATGTAGAAGATACCAACGCTTTGTAATTTTTAATTTATGATATAACATTTTACTTTTGGAATAGTAATTTTTAACTTTTGCCAAAAGTAAAAGCTATCGGATCCCACTAGTGGTTTCGGATTACTTTTCCTTCAAAGAAATTTTAGGTTACATTTTTTTCCGTGTAGTAACTAAAAATTTAAATATTGCAGCTCTCTTACACAGCAATGATTTTTCAAATTGCCGGAAGTTCACTGAGCCCAAATTCAGCTACAATTGTTGTCGGTGCTATTCAAATATTTGGATCTTGGCTCTCAACGATACTGATGGAACGCGCTGGAAGAAGACCTCTTATTCTTATCTCTTGTATGGGAATGCTTGTTTGTCATTTCATCCTCGGTTTATTCCTCTATTTGCAGTACAAATTGTACGACGTTTCGTCATTCGGATGGATTCCATTACTTGCACTTTCGGTTTACGCAGTTGTTTATTGCGTCGGAATGGGACCCGCGCCCTTTATTGTAGCAGCCGAAGTTTTTAGCCCAGATGTTGCTTCACTTGCTAATACAGTCAATATGATTTGTTTGTTTCTCTCCGCGTTTTTAGTTATTAAATTATTCCCTCTATTGATTGCTATTTTGGGAATATACGGATGCTTCTTCTCCCTGGGAGCTTGTTGTGGTTGTACCTTTTTATTTACGTTATTTTTCGTACCGGAGACCAAAGGCAGAAGTATTGAATCCATTCTCGATGAGCTTAACGGTTTATCAGGTCAATTTAAAGAAAAGGGGTATGTTAAAGCTGCTGTTGATGTTAATGAAAAAAATTTACAGTCTTCTAATGTTTAATTTATTTTGATTATTTTAATGACCATGGAGATATTAAAGTTAAGTACATCTCGAACTCACTTGAAAAAAACCGTCTCTCTCCATTTTTTTTTACTTTTACTGGAGGCAAAAAGCAATGCACGGTAAAAAATCGGGAGTGAATTCGGAGTGATTACAGATTTTATTTAAATCCAAATTCAATCCGTCACTCGGAATTTTAGAAAAGATTCACTCCGCATATGAAGTAAATAGAGTTTGTTTTTTAGCGGAGTGATTTCGGAATGATCCGGATTTTATTTAACCCCGAATTCATTCCGATTTAGAGTTTTAATATTAAAATAAATTTCTCTTTAGAATTAATTTCACTCTAAGGAGATTAAAAAAATAAACAGTCATCTGATCCGGATTCACCCTGATTAGAAAATACGATTTGTGACGATTGAAAACGATTAAAAATTTAGTCGTCATTGATCGTCTTTAATAGTCATAATCGTCATGGTTTTTCGCATTTAATCGTCTCTAATCGTGAAAAGACGATTTATTATTTCACGATAAAAAACGTTTAATGACGTTTAAAATTCGAATCGTCATAAATTATTTTTAATCTTTATGTGGGACCAGACATTGCAATATTATTTCACGATTAAAAACGATTCATGATGATTAAAAATTTCAAATCTTCATAAATCGTTTTTAATCTTCAAGAGGGACCAGGAATGGCAATGTTACTTCACGATTAAAGACGATTTATGACGATTAAAAATTTCAAATCGTCTTTAATCGTAAAATAAATATTGCAATTTCTGGTCCTGCATGAGAATTAAAAACGATTTAAAACTATTAAAAATTGAATCGTTTTTAATCACCATTAATCATCAATTGACGATTCAAAACGATGAAAACATTTCTAATCGACATTAATCGTAGTTTCTAATCAGGGCAATCCGCATTTACTCCGGATTCGCACAAATTTTTTAAACATTTTTTTTTAAAAAGTGATTGAAAATTTAGTTCGTTTTATTTATGAACGAAATTTATGAATAAATTATCTGTCAAATGTTATGAATTTTGGTCTAGTTGAGCATATTTGAATAAGTGTAAAAATGATTTTTACATAAGTGAATCAGCCGGGACCGAACAAGTGTTAGCAGAACACATCTCATCGCTTTGCAAATGAGTTGTGCAATATAATAATTTTTGTTCAAACATAGATAAATATTTACATACACGAAATATGTAGATATTCTAGTTCACTCGGAAAAAAATTACTGTTTAAAATATATTTGAAGAATTTTGATATTTGAAACAGCAGTTTCCGTAATTCACAGAAGTAATTTGTTTACTTCACAGTAGTACTCTTACAATTCAAAGTATTGTTTTTATAATTTTAATAGTTACTTTATATTTTGCAATTACTATCGTATATATTTTTTTTTGTGAAAAATGTAATTTACTCAACTGATGTACATAAAAAATTGTTTTTTGAGGCGTTAGTAAATCATATAGCACATTTGCGCTTAAATGTTTTTTATAAATGACAAATTCCAAGTAAATGCGTAAAAAACTTAAAAAATATCATTTATGAGGTTTGCTAATAAGAATATCGGTATCTGAATATTTATATATTTTTATTGACAATGAAAGGTGAAAAAACTTAATAGTACTTTTTTTAAAACTTTTTAATGTAAAAATTTTTATTTAGATTAGCAATAAATATTTTTAAGAGACTGAATTATTATTTGTATGTAAAAAATTAATTGATTATTGTAAATAAAATTTAATTGAATAATTTCAAGAATTTGTTTCTCTTTTTTTTTTTTAAGTAAAATTTACTTACACAGAAAAAACAGATATCTTGAGTTAAGAAAATATTTTTGAAGACAAACGTTTTCGGGAACCAAGTCAAGATTTTCTTGAGCCAAGAGAATTCGTCTTGGTTGGAGAAGATTTCTACTTTACCTGAGAAAATTTAGGTCTCCAAAAAAATTTTCTTGAATCAAGAATATTTACCTTCAGTCGAGAATTTTTTTTTTGTGTGTAGCATTAATAACATTTTCGGGATTTTAAAGACTTTTTCATGATACCAGCATCGGAAATTTCAGTGTCCCTATAGCCAGTCGAAAGCAGCTGATTTCAGTCCAATGCCGCGAACAAATTTCAGCAAACTCGTAAATTGTAAATGCCTTCAGTCAGTGGGCAGAAAAATTTGTATTTCTTCTCATGGGAAGGAACAAATAATGTTTCTGCCCTCTGGCTGAAGTCTTTCGCAATTTAAACTCTGATACTTGCAATTTCTTTAATAGTACTTTCAGATCATTAATTTTATTTACGTAAATGACTTTGTCATTAGTGAATTTCATAAAAACTAGTGTGAATAATAAATAGTATTTATAGTTTCTGCTCAATTATAAATTGCAAATGACAATTTACGCTTACGTTAATAATTAATCACACCATTGGTCTTAAATTAACTTGTTCCTGACTGCTGACACTGAAACTTCAATTTCCAATGCAGGTAATCATGAAAAATATCGTGAGTGACTCAGGATGAAACACGATTTCAGACTGCGGGTGATGTCAGCCAACTTCACCCTGACCTGAAATCGTTTTTTTTCATCCCTTGTCACACAATATACTATTTATTACGTTTGATTACATTATGTAATCACTTACAATCATTGAACTTATAAATTATGAGAGAATTTAATCGTTGATTACATATTGATTACTTAATCTTTTTATTTTACGTAATCAATATTTTCAGTGAAATACAGATTATTTTTAAGTCCAATGTTAAACTACAGGATTAAATAAAGATTAAATGTGTTATTTGCATTTACATAACGCGTTAATAAATTTATTATTATTATTTTTTTTATATTTATCAATTAATTAGGTTGATTTTTGATTGTTGACGTCAAATGTCACGGCTGCCATGAAACTTGTTATTTTTTTTGTATGTCATTGACCTAAATTATAAACAAAGATCTACCAATATAGTTTTTATAAGCACATGATTATATATAGATAATTTATTATCACGAGTTTAAGTTAATTTCAAATTAATAAAAATGGTCAAATAAATTAAATTTTTTTAATTAAAAACTTACATTTTCGGGTTGATTAATTTTCTTGCAGTATTGTAATGACGAAAAACAAAAAAAAATTGATCTAATTTCTCAGAAGCGCCATCCAAACTAAGTGGTAGGTGGAACTAAATAACTTCGGTTTGATTTTTCTATCAACTGTTAATTGAATAGTTTTTTAAAGATTAAGAAGTTCCCCTGATAGCCACACCCTGATAGTCACATTTTGCTCAGCAAGTTTCTGCAGTGAAACATATTCGGCTAACTTAACGACAAGTTTCTGACAAGCCTTGACTGGATATAATACTTGCGTGCAAGTTAATGCAAATTTACTGCCGTCATCTGAATACAATTTGACAGAAAAACTTGGCATCAATTTGAAGTGAAACTTTAATCAACAACGTCATTGTCTGACAGTAACACTTGTAGTCAAATTGAATTCAAGTTACAAACAATTAACTGTCAACTTGAAGGTAACTGCTTGCTCTCTAATACTTTCTTTTTAATTGGCTTCAGAATAAGGCAGTAGCTTGAAGTTAACTTGTGGATAAGGTGGCTATCAGGGGATAAGATTCAGAGAAAACCCAAAATCCCAAATGAAACTTATCATTATATGTCAACACGAAGTAGTCAAGAAGTATTAAATTTACATGGTAGATAGCTCTGCATAGTCGATATAAAAGAAATCGCGATTTTTGAATTTAATCTCCTGTATCTTGTAACTATTGACTACAAGTTGTTACCAACTTTCCCAGAAACTTGGCGACAATCTGCTGCAACCTGTCGACAACTTTCTGAGAAAATTGAAGGGAATTTTCCGTCAACTAATGGAATGCCAACTTTTGCCATCAACTTTCTCAGAAAATTGCCATCAACTTATGGAAATGTCAATTTTTGCGGCTAACTTGGCGATAAACTGCTGCAGAGAGTTGTCACTAGCTTGCTGCCAACTTGACTATCAGGGCTGGTGTAAAGTTATTTTGATTTGGCTTAAAAAATTGACGGCCAGTTTTTCAAACCGGGTTTAAATTAATGTTGCTAGTATGATCCGGTTTGAAAAACTGGCCCTGAAAATTGAATTTGAATTCAAGTTCGACTAAGGATTGCCCAAGGTCCAATAATATATTGATACCTTTAAAAAAAAAAATCGGTCTGTCAGTTGACCCTGCGGGCCAGCCCCAAAACTTCCCGCTGTTTTCGAGCTCATGAACCTCGAAAACATTATTGTAAATACATATTCGAGCTCTTCGAGCTCGAAAATACGTTTGTATGCTGTTGTTTTAAAAAAAAAACGTTTTTAACCATTTTTTCTCCAACAATATCTGTCAAACGAATAAACCGATTGAGACGGTTCAGGTGGCAATCGACGCGTTTTATCAAGTTCTAAAGTTGATCAAATTTTGGATTCGATTTATCGAGTCGTTTTCGAGATATTTCAGAAAAAATAAAAAAATTTTTTTTTTTTAATTCTTTCGACAACGGTTTCTCTTGAACGAATGAACCGATTTTGATGGTTGAGGTGGCATTCGACGCGGCTTATAAAGCTCTAGAGCCCAGTCCATTTTGGAATCAATCCATCGAGCACATTAAAAGTTATCCGAAAAAAACATTTTTGAAAAAATTTTATTTTTGGAATATCTCTGAACGAGCCCTACCGATCAAGCTCAATTTTCTTACGGCTTCAAGATATTGACAATCCGCGTCGAATGGCACCTTAAAGTTCAAAATCGGTTCATCCGTTCAAAAGATACAGGTATTTACATACGTACGTACGTACATACATACATACATACGTACACTCGGACATCATCTTGAAATTAGTCAGAATAGCTTCCTAGGACCTCAAAACGTCGACATCTGATAGAAATTTGATTTTCGTAAATCGGACCGAAACCAATAACTTCTCGAATTTTTGAAAATTTACAATTTTCTTAGCGGGAAGTTAAAAATCGCGATTTTCTGATTTTACTTTTGTTTATTTATTATTGTCAATTTCTTTTTTTTTCGTAAAACCTCATAAATTGATGTAGTAAACATTAAAATCACATTGTTTTTTAAAAAATCTTTTTATTTTACAAACAATTATTTGACGTAGCTTTGTACATGTATATTACTCTAAAACGAATACTGATCAATCGTCATCTAGACGTTTTCGTACACTTTTGTTACCAAATTTTCTTTTTTTGAACGTCGTTGGTGCCTCATCTTCATCACTATCGCCAGTGGAAATTCTCGTTATCTTTTTTTCTACAAACGTCCTCTGAGGTATTGGTGCTTCTTTAACCACTGGTTTTATTACCTGCACTACTTTCTTCTTCTGCGGCAATTGAAGATCAATTACTTTTTTAGGTCTAAAAAAAAAAAAAAAAAGAATAATCAGAAATTGTGTATTACTACAATCATTCATCCAATAACTTAGAAATTTATAAGCACTGAGTAATAAATGAATATTTTAAATGATAAGTATATATATATAGACAATTTACTTTATTTCTACAGTCTGCCACGGCCCGTAGGGATCAACTCTATCTGGAACACTGTAATCTCTTCTGTAAGGTATCTCTTCTTTTTCTTCTTTCACTTCAACTTCATTATCCGTATTGCCCGTAGATTTTTGTAATCTTCTCAATGCTTTATATTTTTCTCGCTCAGCATTAGCGCGTTGTTCTTCAAAAATGTCAGCTTTGTCTTTAGCTTCCTCTTCTTCCATTTGCTGAAGTAACTCAGCTTGAAGCGCTTGCTCTTTAGCTTCTTCTTCTTGCTCTGCGATTGTCATAAAACCTTCTTCTGGAGGCTCCCATGACGTTTCTAGCAAACATAAAATAAAATCAATATTTAAATATAAAATTGGAAGAAGTTACGTGCGTTAATATCCCCGGACAAAATATCACCGACATAATATCCCAGGGACAATATATCTCTGTGACGAAATATAAAAAAAAAAAATAGTTTTATTATTAGATTCGGTCCATTGCCTTTTAGGTGCAAACAGGGAAATTTCAGGAATGGCCTGCAAGGTCTATTGCTTTCTTTTTGCCTATTAAAGCATATAAATAAAAAAATTTATATTAATTAAAAACATTAGTAGAGAACATTAATTAGCTTATTACTGTGTTGTGCCTTTTTTTCACGGATTTTGTGTGTGTTTATTCGAAAATAGGCCAACACATAAGCTTGTTATCGTGCTGGGTCCAAAACACGTCACACTCCGAGTCACATATTCTAACAATAATATATTTACGTTGAAACGTATTTATTAACATGATTTTTAATAGAAATTTTGAATTATAGTGATATTTTGCCGGGGATATTAACGCGTGTCACCATTGGAAGATACTGTAAAAAATCGGGAGTGACTTTGGAGTGATTATGGATTTTATTTAAATTTGAATTCACTCCGAATTTGAGTTTTAATAATGACCCTGAAGTAGCAGACAATTAACGATTTTGGATCTTTTTATTTATTCATTTATTTATTTAGCAATAAACTCAACAGCCGTAGCCAACTACAGGGTTACTCTTACATCAAAATGCAGAAACAAAAATATATTTGTGGGCAGAAGATGTGCCTCTGAATAAAACTAAACATAATCTTTAGTATTGCAATATTACATAGTGAAAAAAAATAATAACAAAACAAAAAAGAAAATTTGAAAATTTTTATAGACCCGTAGGACTGACAATTATGTCAAACGATATTTTTTCAACAAATCAATTTATAAAAAAAATAAAAAATATGCACATGTAGAAAATTGAAAGAACTATAGGTGCAATTTTTTGAATTACTTTTTTTTATGATTTATCGTTTCAAAAATTATTAGACATCGGCTAACTTCAATATCGTGTTTTAATTTTTAAAAAACTCCATTTAGGAGTTAATTTCACTCCGAACCGGAGTATCAATATTAAAATAAACTCCATTTCAGAGTGAATTTTACTCTAAGAGGTTTAAATTAATACAGAGTCATCCGCTCCGCATTCAATCCGCATTCCCTCCGAAAATTTTTATGTACCTGAAGATCGGAACGTTTTTCGCGGAACGAAAATAAGAAAAAAAAGAAATGAGAAGTAAAAAATCTACTGGATCTAGATTTCGTAAATGTTTCGCACATTACCCGAAAATTACAGGCCACCCCCGACTACCCCTTAAGTCGCTATTAGACACGATATTCATGAATTATTTTCATTTTCGTTGCGAGAAAAACGTTCCAATTTTCAGGTACATAAATTTTTTATAGTCAAAGAAAAAAAAATGTATTGAAATAAAAAAATTATTGCCATCCGCCTAAAAATTTTTTTTCAACATTCGTATTTATGAAAAAACCAAATAATAATGAAAGGACCATGGCAGTGATTTGTATTTATTTATAAGTTAACTTTTATTTACCGTTAGTCTCAATATGCCAATAGTAGGTGTATCCTTCGGGACTGCGTGCTTCATACCAGACTTTATGAAAATTCTTTTTCTTAAGACCATCATCCTCTTGACTCTTTTTGCCTTTCCGTTTTTCCCGATTGGATTTACCTTTCCCTTGGGTTTTATTCTCACCAGCACCGCTGCCGCCACCGCCACCGCCATCGCCACTACCACTACTTCCACTCACCACATTCGGGTTTTTTGGATACCGAGGGACTCGAGCTCGATGAAATGTTGTAGGGTCACAAAAATCAACATCTGCTGGAAGCTAAAATCAAATTACTCTTTTACTTTTCCCCATTCGATGAACTTTATAGAGAGAGTTTATTAATTGTTCAAGAAAAAAAAAAAAAAATTAAATAAAGGATTTCTTTATTAAATCAGATGAATTAAAAGTTAATATTTATCAAGCTCTTACATTTTTGCTGAGTTTATGACGTGGATTTGTAGCTGCTGATGCTTCAGGCATTTGATTGGGATTTTCTATCTAAAAATGTAAAAACAAATTATACTTTTGTTTATCAGGGGTTCGCACTTATCTCTCTGTTACACTCAAGTCCACGAACGGTACTATCTTTGTTGCACTTGTGCAGTAAATGGAAACTTTGGCCGAGTTTTTCTCTTAAACAAACGAATATTATCAAATAATTAAAGCGCACTTCGCTAGATTAGACAGTAGTGCATCGATGTACAGTCTGTATTTTGTATTTAGAGATTTTGTTTGCGAAAAAAACTCAGCTAAAAATATTTTATAACCCCTGTTATAGGAAATTTTATTATCTAAATGATTTACTAATAATTAGAAGAATATTGCAATTATTAGAAGTCTTAAAAAAATTACTTATAAAAATTTGAATGAATTTTTTGAATTTTAGTTTGTATAGAATCGCTTAAAAAATAACCTCAGTGTTTAAATTTATTTTCTTAAAATTTTAAGGGCATTCTCAAACAATGCCTCCCACTTTTTAAAAATATGCAATGACTTTTAACTGCCATAACCGTATTCAAATTTTATTAATTGACTAAAAAAAAAAAAATTTAACCATTAATTTAAAAAAGGACAACTTCGCTGAGATATAGATTTTTAAAAAAATTATTTACAATTGTTATTAAATAGGAATTAAACGAAATTTGTTGAATAAATTTTGGTCTAAAAAATTTGGAAATGCGAATTACAAAATTGACATGAAGATTTTACTGAAATTTATTTTACAAATTTCACTTAACTTCCAATTGACATCAACTGTAAGTAATTTTTTTGAAAATCTATCTCAGCGAAATTGTCTTTTTTTGAATTAATGCTTAAATTTTTTTTTTTAGTTAATTGATAAAATTTTGATACGCTCATGACAGTTGAAAGCCATCGAAATTTTTTAAAAGTGGGGGGGGGGGTGCACTGTCTAAGAATAGCCTTAATAGATTTTATTTTTAAGAAATCTAAGAATGAATGTTGTATAAAAACTTATTAAAAAAAAATGTGACTTCTCGAAATTATGTTCAATTTGTTAGAAGTGATGCCACCTGCAAACTATTGGGAATTCACAAAACACATTTTTAAAAAAATATTTTCAATTCAAAAACAATATTTATCCCATGTAAACTATTTGAAAACAACCCCAATCCATAATTGGAAAAAAAAAGTTATCAGCATCCTAGTAGTTTTGTTTTTATTGATTTTTTTCTCTAAAACCCGCGTTTTCATCCCGTCCACTGGGGTGACCCTCGGAATACTTACTTTAGATGGTTCTTCTATTTTTCTATTATGTTTATTACGAATTATTTCCTGAGCTGTCAAGTCCACTGTATCGCCTTCGACGTCTTTGAGATACGCGGCCATAGCAGCCTAAAACATAATTTTGAAAATAAAAATAATTATCACAATTTATCATAAATGATTTCATAAAATGACTGCACTCACTCTTTCCATATTTTGAAGATCATTTTCAAATTTTTTTGTGATCTTAGCCTGCTTCGCGCTGTTCTTATGAATCTCTTTAATTCTCTTGGTGACATTTTCCTTGTGCTTCTTGCCACCCTCGTGAAATTCAATACTCGGTTTATTATCAGCAATCCAACATTTACAGAAGTCGCAGAATTTCCGACCTTGAGATTTCCAATAGTCAGCCCTGAGGACAAGTAAAAGTGGAGTAGGTGAAATTTAATCTATTATGCGGGTGTGTTACTGCATGCACTTCCTCACTCAAACGCTCTTACATCCCTCGAGTCGTTACCGGAAAGACACTCTGTGTTGTTCCGATACCCTTCTATATTTATCTTCCATAATATAAACAACTTTACATTTGTATTAATGCTGTAACGTTTACATATGTACAGCTCATTTGAATCGTTACATTCATACATCACATCAACAAGAGCACACATTTAAGAAACAATAAATGAGTCAAACATACATGTGTTGGTATATCATAAAAAATTTAAGTCAAGACATTGGTACGTATGCAAATTTTATTGCTGTTATGCATGGATATAAAAGGGAGATATAAAGAATGACGCTAGTCGTCACGTGCCTTTGGATTGCCAGAAAATCTTTATACTGTTCAAGTAATATTGTATTAAATTAAGAATCATAAATGCTAAGATTTATATGGATACTATTTAATGGCAAACAGCTGGTGCATCTGCTCATGAAACATTTATATCAGTTATGCAAATTTTTCAATAACAAATCGTTTTGGTCTTAATCTATTATTATTATGCTTTAGAAATTTATTTGATAAGTAGGAAACTCGGAAATGTGATTTTAGTTTTTTTTTTCTTTCAACTTTCCGCTATGAAAATTGAAAATTTTAAAAAGAAGGGAAGTTATTGGTATCGGTCTGATTTTCAACAGTTTTCATCTGATGTCGACGTTTTGAGGTCCTAGGAAGCTATTCTGACTACTTCCGGGTGGACGTCCAGCTGTGTGTGTGTGTGTGTAAATTTTTTTTTGCCTGACGATATCTTGGAAACGAATCAACCGATTTGAGTCTTCTTGGCTGCAATTGAAAGGCTTCACTAAGACTTAGTACTGAATAGATTTTAGTCGATCAGTCGAGTAGTTTACAAGTTATACAAAAAATAAAAATTTAAAAAAATGTTTTTTAAAGTTTTCGTTGCATAACTCGTAAATCGCTCAGCCGATTTGTTTCAAAATTTTATAAAATTTAAGTCTCAACAAGCTCTCGATTGCCACAGAGCACGTGCAAATTGGTCGAGTTTTCCAAAGATATCATTGGATGAAATGGTATATTACATGTCGAGGGATAAAAGTAGGAGTCCAGCCCGCGTGTATAATATATTATATTATTATGTACCTGAAGATTGGAACGTTTTTCCTGGAATGAAAATAATAAAACAAAATAAAAAGTAAAAAATCTACTGGATCTAGATTTCGGAAATGTTTCGCATAAGTATAAATTTACTATAAGTCATTACAAATAATCACTAGTACAATCCGACTTTAGCGTATTTCCACTGCAAATTCGTACAAAGTATCATTATAGTTCACAGATAATATGCGCCCATAGTAAATTCGCCTGTAAATTTTTCACCGTGCACCTTTGAGCAGTCAAATTACATAAATTTTTTTCATTTTCGTTGCGCGAAAAACGTTCCGA
Source organism: Microplitis mediator (assembly GCF_029852145.1). NCBI lineage: Eukaryota > Metazoa > Arthropoda > Insecta > Hymenoptera > Braconidae > Microplitis > Microplitis mediator. The sequence goes on along the minus strand of NC_079973.1, from coordinate 20,333,452 downwards.
TTTTCAGGTGCATGTACTGTTGTAAAAATAACATAAAGAGTTGACATTATTTTTGAAATTAGTCTTGGACATTGAAAAAAAAAACATCGTAAATTAACGTGTATTTTTAATTGTTGTTAATAAAACATTATTTAAATTGATGTCAAAATTATTGCAAAACTTTAAATGTATCATAAAAGCATCAACTGTCGATCAAAGCGGCCATTGTTCCAAGCAACCGCACATTTTATTACACTTAATTATTATTTTCAATGTTTAATGAATCGAGTTAAACTGTTAGTGTAGGTAACAAAATTCGATTAAAAAAGTTAAAGTTTGAACACAATGTTTGTATCAATAAAAAAAAATAAAGATTTTACATATTAAATATTAATTTTTCATAACATTTATTTTGGAAAATTTCATTCTTCGTATAAATTGTAATGGCATACGCTTTAATTATTAAACGTTTCTGCACGTGTTTCGTGATAATAAGCGGCGATGGTAGATACCAATAACATTATCTATATTACCTTAACCTTCTCTAACTAATTGCATGTTATCATAAGATACAAATATATAGTCCGTACACGTTAAAGATTATGTTGATTTTAAAAAAAAGTCGTAATTGTTGTAAAAATATTAATTCATTATAATACAAAAAATCTGGGCGTCGGTTGGCCCTGCGAGCCAGCCCCAAAACTTCCCGCTGTTTTCGAGCTCAAAAAGCTCGAAAACATTAGTGTGAATACATTTTCGAGCTCTTCGAGCGCACACACACACATACATACAGACACTCGGACATCATTCTGAAAATAGTCAGAATAGCTTCCTAGGACCTCAAAACGTCGACATCTGATAAAATTTCGATTTTCGCAAATCGGGGTGGAAAAAATAACTTCCCGAATTTTTCGAAAATCGTCGATTTTCTGAGCGGGAAGTTGAAAAAAAATAAAAATTGAGAGCTGTAAGGAACGTATTACCTTCAATAATAATAGCTGATAAGTGGATAGAAATAATGTAATTTATTTTTGTCAATTGAATAAATATTTTTTTGATCCAAAAAATTTTCGATAAAGTAAATAATTCAGTTAAATTCGCGAATAATTTTTGCAGTAAGCACAGCTAAAGAAATCGTTAGATTTTTGTTAAAATGGATTGAAAGAGATATCAACAAGTATCAATTGTTAATTTAAATTAAATATGAAGCTAACGATGTTATTTTGTGCCGCTTAGATACTAGTTAAATATTTTGGCCTTACAATTTTTTACTACAATAAATACATATTCACTGCGCTTTTTTACAGATAAAATCCGTCATTCGGCTGATATAATAATCAAAGACAACAATTTTCGAAACAGTTTAATGCGAGATAAAAGAATTTTCATCCGTCTTTCACGAAAATTGCGATTTTTTTTCCAAACAATTAATTTGAAAAACTTGTAGCTTTTGAATTATAAGATTTAAGAATAATTGAAGAACATTATTTGATGGATAATAAAATGATCTACAAAAAAGTTCCTAAATTTTTGTTTTGTTACATACAACAAAATTTTCGTATGGAACAAAAAAAAATATTGATTTTATTTTACACAGTCTAATATATAGTGGAGGGAGGGGCAAAACGGGGTGCTTAAAGAAATAGTAATTGTATCTGATAGAAATTCGATTTTCAAAAATCGGACCGAAACCAATAACTTCCCGAATTTTTGAAAATTTTCAATTTTCTCAGCGGGAAGTTAAAAATTATTGATGTCAATGTCGAGTAAGAAAGTTATGTAACACCAACGTAATTAGTTGCTTCGAGTAGATCCCTTATGTCGTAACCACAATGTAATTAAACATATTTATTTATAGAATCGTATACATTGTGAATAATGTCACTCATTGCATCATTAAGTACACTGAGAGAAAAATCCAGTAAATCTAACTATAAAATGACAGTTAAATAGCGCTTTAACTATTTTTTCGGAGTTACTACAACACCAATAGATAGTTATTATAAATATCTCTAAGTAGTTATGTTAAATATTTTTTAGTTCAATTAACTATATAAATAGTTAATGTAACTGATTTTTAAACTTGTATTCAATTAATAATTTTTAATTTTTTAAACTGAACTTAGGTAGTTAATTCATCTATAACTCTTTCATTAAAGCAAACAAAAATATTAAGTATCATTACAATGTTTTTTTAGTTAATTCAATGGATATTTTTTATATAAATCCATTAAATAAATAATTTTTTTTTCGTACAAATATACCATTCACATGGTTTTAATTATTAAGTAGAGACTCTATAGAGTTTTGATTAGAACTAATTTTTTTTTGAAAGTTCAAGTTAAATTTTAAAGATAAATTATTTATTGAACCATTAACAATAAATATTAATGTCTTGATGTAATATAGGATAAACTATAATACAATCCAAAAATGTAAGTATCACTTTGTCAAATGACAGAGTTGTACTGATGCCGAAATTGTTTTTAACTTTGGAATTTAACAGTTCTAAGATATATATCTTGCCAGGGACACTACACAGCGGCTGGGCGCGATCTCGTGGCGAGCATCGAACTACTCCCGCTACTGCTGTCTGGTACCGGTGACTTTCCTTTCCTCCATACATATGTTTTCTCCCAAGAAATTTTTCTCTTGGTTTAAGCAATTTTATTTAGATATTAACTCGTGTTTTGAACATTTTAATTTTTTTATGATTATTTGCCTTGAACGCAAAATTTAAACAAATTACACATATACACGCTTGACAGAGGAAAAATTTCTAATTCACACCGCTTAAATTTAATACAATACTTAGTGTAATTTTCACACCACAATTTTTACACAGACATTTACACTACACCGAGTCCAATAATATTTTACAGTGTAGACAAACTAAAATTTGAAAGACGCATTTAGGTTTTGATAACGTACAAATGAAGAACCTTATTAGCTAAAGGAAAAACTTTTGTCAGCTATTAATATTGATCCTAAATGGTTTTTAAAATTATCCGATATTTTTGCGAATTATAACTACATCAAAAAAAGTTAACTCGAATCAAGTAAAAATGTTCTTGATTCAAGAAAAATCTTCTTGCACCAAGTAAATAATTATCTTACAATTTTTATCTTGAATCAAAATTTTTTTTCTCAAGTCAACATATTTTTATGCTTAAATCGAAAATTTTTGTACGACAGTTCAGTTTAAGTATTCCAATTTATCTTAAATAATTGATATAAATATGTATTTCTATTTTCAAAATATTTTTAACAACTAAAGTTTTCTAAAAAAATTAAGATAATAAATTTTTTGGAAAAAAAAATTCTTTGAAAAATAATTTTTTTAGAAAAAAATAATCTTGCAAAAAAAATATGTTTGAGAAAAAGTTTTTGATAAAAACTTTTTGGCGGTTTAAAAACATTTATTTACTCAATCATTAAGTTTTGAAAAAAAATTAAAAATCCATTTCCTGCCTACATTTAACTCAATTACAGTAACTTCAAAATTTTAGTTCCATTAACTATATTTATATTTATAACAACTATTTTATTTTAACTTTAAATCAGCAGTTATAATAAAAACAATTTTTACTTACATACACTAAAAAAATTAAGTTATCGTTAATTTAAAAATTCATCTACTATTAACTAAATTTTTTTAGTTAAAACAACAATTTTCGGGGACAGAAAAATTTTAGTTGCTTTAATTAATTTTTTTTTAGTTTGTGCAACTACTGAATAGTTAGCCATACTAACGCGTTAGTACCAGTAACTAATTTTAAATAGTTGAAGTCTTTTTAGTTAAAATGACTATCGACTTTTCTCTCAGTGTAGAAAGAAAATGAATTAATAGCATTATTAACTATAATACGAGAGAGTAAATAATGATATAACAATACTATTGTAATAAAAAGTAAAAGAACGTATATATTTATATATGTATGTTTGTATGGATGTGTATTATTTTTGAATGCATCATTTATTATTATCCCTCAACCGTAAAAACAATTTTAGTCAACTACAGAGCTCATATTTCTTTGTTATTAATATCATTACCATTATGATTATTACGGTTACTTTGTTCGATAGTCTCTCTGGAATCTCTGATGTGATTTACCCTCAAGACTAGAAATTAATGTATGTTCGACTTTTTGTCTCAAGGATAAAGGGATGTTATATTGCTGTATTATGGAAAAAAAATCGTTTAGACATACGTAGTTTGAAATAGATCTACATAAATCTATGTTGATCTCCTAAATGAAACAAATTTATCTACACTGATATAAATAGATAGGCGTTGTTGTTTCGAACAGATTTCATTGACTTAGAAATTATTCTTGTTTAATTTTTTTTTTAACCATACATGCATATACTAGCTATTACCAGCCCGATTCACCGGGCATTTTGTACTGTTTAACGACAATATAATTTTTTTTATTATTGATATCAATATTGTAGCATTAACCGTTCGAATAGCTGTGAATATTCCTTTTCTTCAGCACTTTTCTATGTAAATAAAAGTTGTAAGTAGTAATAACGTAGTATCAAGTCAAATACCCCGGCTAGTATATATAGCAAAAGAAAAACTGATGCTTATTTTTATGGATCTGAATAGATCAATGAATGATTTAGTTTGGATTAAACAAGAATTTTTGATGTGATATCAATTAATTCTTATATATTTTTGATAATTGTTTATAAATTAGCTTGTTTACTATGAATAAATATTTAGTATAAATATTATTTTCTCTCAGTGTACGTTAGATTTGATCTATTTTTTCCCAAGATGTGTAGAGATAGAATTTATATTCTATTTATTATTGTCCTGTACAATGTAATTTATATATATATATATATATATTACAAGATTAGCTTCGTGATACTACTGTAATATAATATACAGACATCATTAGGGTAAGAGGGCATGCAATGTAGTGTGGCTGGCTATAACCAGTATCAATCTACTTGTGTCGCTTGTCAACTCCACTAACTACTACAATGTTTCGCATGGCTTATTATTTTTGTTGTATACTTTGCTCTAATGTCAATTTATGAAACGAAAATATGCATTATTATAATGTATAAATAAATAAAATTTCTATTTTTAAGTTTATCGCAAAATATTTTTGTAAATCGCTTCTGTTCTTATTTAAATTTTATTTATTTCGGACACTATTTAAAAATATCATATATCTATATCATTAAAAAATACTTCAATTATACATAGTTAGAAATTTTGTGTTAAATTCAACACAAATCGTGTGTTGCATACGGTCTAAACAAATTTTTGTGTTAATTCAACACATTGCGTTGGTGTTGATATTTAACACAAATTTTATGTTAAATAAAATTGAACACATAAAATCTGTTCTTTCGACAGAAAATTTGTGTACATTTAACAGAACATTTGTGTAAATTTAACACATTTTTCGTGTTGAAATGAACTAATAAACATAAGCACATAACCTAACTAACTCAAGTATACTGATCTACCCTTAGTAGAACTTATGTCAATTTAGCGAACAATTGAACCAGGTCAAAAAGGTATGAAAGTAATCTAAATTTAATTGTAAAATGTATGTATTTAATTGTAAATAAATTATAATTCAAATTTCCCTGCAGACAATGCTGCTACAATGCTTTGCTTGGTTATAGTAATGAAAATTTGCGCGGAAATGTTTAGTCAAACAACACAAATTTTGTGTCCATTTTCGAATAACACAAGAAATGTGTTAAATTCTAGATTTTCTAATCATTTAACATAAAAAATCAGTTAAAGTAAAATAACACAAACGGATTGTGTTGAATTAACAGATTTCTGTGTTAAAAATCAACACAAAAAATTTAATCAAATAATTTTTTAACACAAATACACAAAATTTCTAACGGTGTACTTATTGTAGTAACATATTTTGCAAATAATCATATGCTAATATGAAGATAAAGATAAATTTTAATTTCTAGAGGTCGAAAGTCACCTGCAGAAAATTTAATCCGAAAAACTCACTTTTAAGGAATAGTGGGAATCTAGAAAACTTCATCGAATTTGATAAATATTTTTTTCCAGTAGTAAAATTTATACGTAATAAAAAGTGTTAATTGTTTAAATTCTTCAATAAATATTATTTACAATGTATTTCAATCTCCTTCTTTGTTGATTGACTTAAAGTTGTTTCCACTCCTGACGTCGAACCATATTTTCGGTTTTTATCGAACTTCGCAGTTAAAAAATTGAATTAATCCCGGATATAACAAAAACACACGAGTTCATTCTACTTTATTTTTTTTTATTATTTTTCACTAGAAATTTGTGTAAAAAAAAAAAATTATTTTTCATTCGAAACTATATTTTTTTTTTATCGAAGATCGAATGTACAAATAAAAAAAGTTACTCGTGAGTTTTTAAAAGGTTACGGATGGAAGCAATCACTTCTATCCAGAAGCTGGTAACCAACAGCAACAGGTTTCTGCTACGCACAGTAAAAAAGCAATAATAATTATAATAGAAAAATTAATGTATAGAATAAAATTGAAAAATATGTGATAATAAATGTCCATACTTTTGATTCCACAAAAACATGAATAAAATATAAATTTGAAAAAGTAAATAACAAAAAGTTAATCATACAAATGATCACAAAGATGATGCATCGTTTGTAGTCTAGACGATTTGGTGCAGCCAGATTTAGTGGTTATTTTTACCCACGTCTTTATAAATAGGTGACATTATTAATAGAGCACGATGTTTGAATGTCTCTAATTTGCAACAATTTTTATCATATTCTCATTTCACTTTGAATTCATTTAATTGAATTAATATATTTGTGTTTTTACCCTCTATTTTTTTTCTACTAAAAAAAAATAAATTTAAATCCATTCATCTCTACAAATGCGATTAATAATTATTATTATTATTATTTACCTCATTCACATTTTGAATAAAGTCTGTAGCCTTTGTCATTTTATATGGACTGATTTTTATGTAATAGGATTAAAATAATACGCATATAGTTCGATATATATATGTAACAATACACGAAAATGGTTAAATAGGTTAATTAATGACAAAGACATTATAAATTTAATTTTAATAGTGTAAATTTATTGAGCGTAATAAAATCCGTATAGATGATGAGAATTTAATTTGTAGCCCATCAATTTACCGAAGCTGAAAATTACGAAAATTGCACAGCAATCAATATTCGATCTATCACGTCCTCGTATAACGTTCAAGATGTCTATTTAGGTAACATCAGGCTTTTTGGAACTAATGTACACTATTCAGTTTGATTTTATAACTGCCAGTGAACTTGCAGTCTGTTTATATACTTTAAAACCAAATGTTCTAATGGGGACACGCATAATGTAAACTATTCGTACTCGTAAACCAAAACTTAATCCTTTTCGAAATGCTTTTAATAGTCAATACAAATATAGATTTATTGTTCATTTTGTTATTTATTAATTGACTTTATCTCTTTCATTTATTTTATAAATTTTATATTCATTATATTATTGTTATAATTCGGTTTATTATAACGAACACTTTAGATAATTGATTTTGAAATTCAAATTAAATTTTGTGTATTCAATCAGACCAATTGCTATGTAAATATGAAATACTTCATTAGTAGAAATTACTCAAATTAATTAAATGAAGTAAAGGTAAACATGCAGAAGTTCCCACACAATTTTAGCCTTCAAAAAAATTTTTGTAGCTTTAAAACTTTGATTTTTTAGTAAATTTCATAGCCTATCATAATTTGTCGAGTAGGTTTCAAAAACACCATTGGTTCAAAAGTTCATGTATAGATTCATATATAACGCACCTTGTTGGGACGATTGCCACTACAATTCTAAACGAATTTTAATTAAACTTGACACACTTCTATAAACGATTATCTCGGTTGAAGATGAGCAAAATCGGTCAATTAGTTTAGAAATGGTGGCGATCTAAAATTTTCAAATTAACGAAAAACGCTACTTCCGCTGCTTTTCCCTCAACCAACATTTTAACGGAAACATGTAGCCTTATTGGGTAAAACGGACGTCATAGTTGAGAAAATAAGGTATATTTTCTGCTTTTATTTTTTGTTTAGCGATCATTTTTTCAATTTTAATAAAGGTTCAAAGTTACATGATTGATTTCTGTGTTATAATTAAGATTCCATCATTTTATCGTTGGCGGTTTTTGAGCTCGAAATTCATTAAAAATGTACAAGAAAATTATCTTTTCACTCAATTTCATCTTAAAATTTCAAAATAAAGGAATGAAAAGAAATCTATTTCCATTTCGGATATCGATTGGCCTTTTTTTTTACAAATATTTGAAAAGTGAGAATAGGGAAATCCATTAGATCCATTAATATTAACCAATATTTGATTGGAAAAGTGAGATATCTATGATTGAAATTAATTTTTATAATCAAAGCTAATAATTAAAATGAACATCAAAGAGAAAAAAATTTTCTTAATCATCTACAAATATTGTTATCTATTTTGTTATTTACTGTGCATTGTAAAATAAATTCAAACATATCTACGATGCCATAAAGAATATTAAAGATTTATTTATACTGTAATCAAAACACTAGATTACATAAATTTCTGAAAACGAATGAGAC